>NC_044317.1:39669611-39969611 GCF_007474595.2 Lynx canadensis | reverse complement strand
CTGGTGCAATGCAGTGTCAACATAGACACAGGAGCTGAACAGCTGTCTCTTACTCTCGCAGCAAATTAAATGCATGTTAAAAGATTATCTCCTGCATTTATCATAACAAGATTTTGCATTTATGTCTTTCTTTCTTTTTAAATAGGAATAAAGATCTCATATACATTTTCTAATTTATTATCTAGTATTTATTATAGGAAGAGAGTTTTGTCTAATCTCAACTCGTTAAAATCACATATTATTCACAATAACCCACCACTGAAGGCTCATCATGGTAGCAAGAAAAAATAAAAAAGTGTTTTTAAAATGAAACTTCATTTGAAGCATTTCTCTTTGGAGACAGTCCAACGTGTTAAAGAAAGGAGTGGAACGTGTGTAATAAAATACCTTGGCAAAGAAAATTTGTTGGAAGAAAGGAAGAAAGGAAGGGAGGGAGGGAGGGAGGGAGGGAGGAAGGAAGGAAGGAAGGAAGGGAGAAAAACGGAAGGAAGGAAAGAAGGAAGGAAGAAAGAGAGAGAGAAATGGAAGGAAGGAAGGAAGGAAGGAAGGAAGGAAGGAAGGAAGGAAGGAAAAGAAAAAATGGAAGGAAGGAAGGAAGGAAGGAAGGAAGGAAGGAAGGAAGGAAAAGAAAAAATGGAAGGAAGGAAGGAAGGAAGAAAAAATGGAAGGAAGGAAGGAAGGAAAGGAGGCAGGGAGGGAAGGAAGGAAGGAAAGAAGGAAGGAAAGGAGGGAGGAAGAGAAGGAGGAAGGAAGGAAAGAAGGAAGAGAAAGAGAGAAAAAGAGGAAGGAAGGAAGGAAGGAAGAAAGGAAGGAAGGAAGGAAGGAAGGAAGAAAAGTAAATATCAAGGAGAATTCAAATACTTTACAAGAAATAAAGTAGGAATTCTGTGGCCCAATAAAGAAAGAGAAGGGGAAAAAATCAGGCCAAGAACTTCCCCACTTTCTCTCTTGTTTTTAAGCATGATCTCTAACTCACACGTGTCTTGTTATCCGAGTGAAGCAGTTCTTTGCCTCCCTCGTGTTCCAGCCAGAACTGATTTTCAGATCATTATTATATGCACAAAGAGGCGACAGCGTGGCATGTGTAATTCTCATGAATGTCACCCCATCCACAGCAGGCCATCGGAGCGAGGTTATGAATACTCGGTTTGCTGAGTGAGATGATCCTGGCATCAGCTCTGTGGCATTTTCCACATGTTTAGCCTGAAAGAAGACATTTGTTTGGACTATATGCTTCTGTGTACTTTTTTAATGCAATAAAATTGACAGATGACTCCTTTTTGCAACAGGTTTGGAGAAGGAAAATGTGGTGACTTTACCCTCCCCTTTCTTCTTGATGGCTGTTTAGACAGCAGTCTTAAAAAATCACTAGTCACTAAAATCCCTCATGCCCATTTCATATTGTGTTGATTCATATTAAATTCATGACAACAAAAAAGCAACTTGAGGCACTTTTGGAAATGACCGCTCTTTAGTGTGCCTCCCCATCCTCCGGGCTCGGTGGGCCCAGCGCCCATAAAGCTGCCTGCTGTCTTGTGTCATGAAAAGAAACAGCTTTGCCTGGGAATGCCATTACTGTGTAATGAGGCATGCAGCAAAATATACCTTCAGCAGCCACTTGATGAAGGCTTGCTGACACACCAGACCAGACAGAAATGTTTTTTTGTATGTTCTTCCTTATTTTGTCCATCAATCACATCATTAGTCAAAGCAGACAAGCCTGTCAGCCGGGCCCAGATGCGGAGTGGCAGGCGATCAGCGGACAGGTGTTCCGGCTCCCCCAAAACGAAATCCTGAAATGAGAAAGGAACCAAGACCTTGTTTCAAGGGCTGGAATGTCAACGAGAGAGAAAAGACACGGAGGGGAGGAGTTCGGAAGCCGGGCTTCCGAGGAGCTGACCGGCGGCGTGGCCCCCTGGAACTGCCCGGCTGAGCCGCTACAGCGAGAACAAAGCCCATTCATTTCCTGTGGCCAGTGAAGTATTCAGATATAATATTCAAAGGCCATAAATGAAAGGAGGTTCCCTCATGACCCTCCCTGGTGTCCCAAATGCATAAATTTGGGTTGGGTAGTTCAGATGCCCTAGGGCCACCCAGACTCCTGGGGCTGCCTCCCTGGGGCTGGCTGGGAAAACACAGGCTCCGCCCAGCCAGCATGCACAGTAGCATCGCTCATTTCCAGGGACTTCAGCCTCCCCTCTGCTGGCAGCCACCCCTCCTCCCCGACACATTCTAGAGTGTCTTCCTTTGGGGCATTGTTTTTGCAATGCTTTCTGTCTGGAACTTAACAGGTTAATGAAACTAACCATATGGAGTCATCCTCAATGGTTAATTTCCAGCTTTTCAAGCAAGCCCCCAAATGAATTTGCGTAATGAGCTCCTTGCTCAGTCACCCCCTAGTTACCAAGAAGGACTAGCTAATCAAGCCCCCACCCGCTCTGGCCTTTTCAGCCACGGTGGCCAACGTGATACTTTGTGAAGGTCCAGCTGAATTGTGGTTTTAGCATGCACCATTTTTGGTGTTTGGTGTTTGTTTTTGGTGTTTCATTTTTAGAATAGATGGTGCTTTGTAAAACTGTTTTAGATATACGAAAGAAAGAAAGAAAGAAAGAAAGAAAGAAAGAAAGAAAGAAAAGAAAGGGAAAGAAAAGAAAAATTAAGAAGGTAAAACCAAATTCTCATTCATGCAGTTTCCCTTATGATTAAATCTTAAATGAGCGGGGTCCATTTGTTGCTCTCAGTGAACATCATCATTGTATGTATCAATGTATCAATACATCATCATTGACTATCCATGCTTTATTCAGATTTTGTTAGCGTTTTACCTAATGTCCTTTGTCTGTTCCGGGACCCCATCCAGGACCCCACATTACATTCAATTGTCACGTCTCCTTTGGCTCTGAGTTGCGGCAATTTCTCAAACTTTCCTTGATTTTGATGACCTTGACAGTTTTGAGGAGTAGTACATGTGCCATTTTTGATAAGTCATTTTTTTAAAATTTAGACTATGTGTGCGCACAACATCTTTTACACTTCAATAAATAATAGTGCTGAGAGGGGGGGAGGGGGAGCCTTAGGAGGGGCGGAAGGGAAGGAATTAGGCCCACGGAAAGGTCAGAAGTCTTTATACAGCACCAGGGAGAAGACGCCGACACTCCAATCTTTCCCAGCGTTGACCTTTCCGAAGATGTGCTGAGCAGGAAGGGGGTGATACCTGATACAAGATTCAAACCCACACTCCCACCTTTAAGCGAGAATTAAATCTGCAGATATTTCCTCTGGGGTTTCCAAAAGGGAAGCAAGCACATCATTAATCTAACCAGCCATCGGATGCCACCATGGCCTGGTGTCGTGTATCTGGACTGATGTTTGGGTGAGCGGGGGCTGCGACGACGTCAGGTTAGGTGACGTGACAGTGCAATAGGGCCGTGGGCCCAGGAGGACCAGGGCTGTGGCCCGTGTGGGGGCCTGACATCGCCTGGCCTCCCAGGTCGGGGACGGAAGGTGGCACGTAAACCCATCCCTCTGCCGATGCTTCTCAGGCCGTCTTCCCCTCTGCAGTTCCCTGTTTTTGCCTCTTGCCTTTTCTATCCTTCTCCACAATCTCAGAGGAGCCAGGGAAGGAAGAGGCGATCGGTTTGGGAGATGTGTGGGCACTTTTGCTGATTAAGAAAGACCGTTCACTTCTTTCCTGTGTCTCGGGGTCTTAGCCGGGGAAGAAATAGGGTCTCTTAAAGGGCCTACAATTGCCAAGGCAGCAAAATGCACACCAGCTTGGTGCCCACTGCATCCCACCAAGAGCCCGATGCCACACATAAGTGATGTTGTTCAATTACACTTTACAATTCATCCTTGCAAGTACCCCAGCTTTTTCCAGCTCATACACATGTTTTATGAGCCTGCCTTTCACCCAGAAGGTCTACAGAAAGTAAAATAAATGAATCCAACACTCGATTCAGCCTGGATCATCTGACATTTATTCTTAGATGGGACAAGTGACAATTTGAAAGCTATTCTCACACTGTAGGAACTTCCAAGCCTCATGTGCAGTATATAATCAGTCAATCAATCAATCTTATGGAGCACCTACTGGGTGCTAGTCCGAGTAGAAAGACCGGTCCCTGCCCTCAGTGACCTTCAGATAGTTAGAGAAACCGGACTGCATTTTTCCCTTTTTTGACTGTTGATTAGATAAGAAATTTCCCTTGATGCAGTGGCAGTCAACCCAGAGAGGGTAATATCATAAGGTACGAGAAAGAGAAAGAGAAAGAGAGAGAGAGAGAATACAGATGTGCAGAGAGAGGCTGAAATGAATACAAGACCAGAGGTCCCAGAGAAAAGGCAGCTATATTTCCGGATTCCACCCCTCCTGCTGTCCAGGGACATTTCCTACCCATGTTTTCAGAGAAATACCCTACAACCTTCCATAACCTCCATTTTTGCTTAAGCAAGCCCGGGGAGGGATATGTTTTCTGTCTCAAATGTCCCTTACTAAGACCACATCTACCAAATGGGCTGTAAGTGCAAGAGAATGTTCTCTAAGTCAGAGCAAGGAGCAACAGTAGGGAAGATACATCAGAGAGGAGGCCAGAGAGCTTGTAAGTGTTTTATCTTTTTTTATATATTTTTATTTATTTTTGAGACAGAGAGAGACAGAGCATGAGCAGGGGAGGGGCAGAGAGAGAGGGAGACACAGAATCCAAAGCAGGCTCCAGGCTCTGAGCTGTCAGCACAGAGCCCGACGCGGGGCTGGAACTCACAGACTGTGAGATCATGACCTGAGCCGAAGTCGGATGCTTAACCAACTGTGCCACCCAGGTGCCCCTTGTAAGTGTTTTAAAGACTCAGATAATTAGAAAAGAACAGGTTACTTCACATTCAGAACACCAAGA
The DNA here is from genome assembly GCF_007474595.2 of Lynx canadensis. Lineage (NCBI taxonomy): Eukaryota > Metazoa > Chordata > Mammalia > Carnivora > Felidae > Lynx > Lynx canadensis. The sequence goes on along the minus strand of NC_044317.1, from coordinate 39,964,719 downwards.
ATAAACGGGAAATCAGTTGGGTGGTTTGTGCCTTCCAAGGATACTGCAGGAAATACGGTAAAAAATGTGTAAAATCAAAGAGATGCCCTGAATATCTCAGCTTCTTCACTTGGACATGGAAAAGTCTCCTGGTTCTCCCAGACCCTGCATTCAGGCACCTGCCATTCTGCAGATCCCCTGTAGATGCATTCCCTAGGCACCTCATTGTCTGTCCACCTTGCCCCTCAGCACAAGGTCAGAGGTGTGAGGTAGCAGCCGACTGTATCCTCAAGGACAACTTCACTCTGCCCTTCCCCCCAAAAGAAAATATTTGGGGAAAAATGTTTATTTTCAATAAAATCTTACATTAATGATGCTAATATAAGAAAGCATATAGTTCTTATAGACAAGTTGTGTGTGTGTGTGTGTGTGTGCGCGCGCACGCGCGCGCACGAGTTGTTTTGTGGAGGTGTATAAGAACTTGAAAACCGCCAGCTGTACAAGTTCACTGGACCAGAACCCAGAACATTCCTCCGCTTTTAGAAGCACCTCTTGATGTGCTTTGGAGGCAAAATTATGCTCTCAGATTGTTTGGGTCTTCCTTCCCAGTGCCTTGAGCTAGACCATGGGAGCAGGTCCAATGGTTCAAGTACCAGCCCTCAGAGTAATACCATAATGGCCATCATTTACTGGGTCTTATAAAAGGCCAGGTATTGCTGGCCCCTTCTGAATGCTACCCTCTGAACACTAGCCATGCAAAGTGGGAATTAGTATCCCCACTTTCATAAGAGACTGAGAAAGACTACATGATTTACAGGAGCCCAAGACTCTGCGAGTGGTGATGTCTAGATGCGCTGTTGGTCTCAAGGGGCCTCTGGCTGCCGTGACGTCATGCTGTGCACCTGAATGTTCAAGAGCAATGGGCAGAATTCACGCATCCAAGACCATGGGATTTAGAGAGTCCAGCACCGCAGCTCATCAGTTTATAAATGCCTTATTAGTGAGCTTTTGCAGGAAGTTTCAGTGTAGCAAGGTATATTTCTATTTATACTGGGAGCAAATAGAAAGACTTACTATTGCTCAATAAGTGGAGAGGAAAATTGAGGGAAGACTCGGATAGGTGTTAGGGTCAGAAATATGGTTTCATTCATTCTGTTGACCGAGCTCATTATGAAGCGTGACTGCTAGGATCGCCAAGCCGCTGAAGAAAATGGGAAAGCAATACCTCCAAGGTCCCTGAGACCATCCTGCACTCGAGTACCGACGCATGGGCATGGGGACCTGGTGTGCCCTCGAAAAAGACAGGTAATGTTTCAAGCGCTCAGAAAATGCAATATGCCGCTTGATGCTCTGTCAAACAATCGCATCCCAGCTCCTTTAACAGCACAGGATGTGAAGAATAGCCAACTGCCTCAGCATGCCCTGCTGGAGGCCCCAGGGACGGCACGGAGCTCCAAGTCAGGGGGTCTGCGTGAGGCGGGACGCTCTTCCAAAATGCCGGTCCAAACGCTGTCACTGATCTCCACTCAGCTAGCTGCCAGGCATGCTGTGGATAGCTCCAAAGGTTATGCCAGCATTGCCTTTCCAGAGAGGCTGGGGGCTTAGTGGTGAGTAGGGGCACCTTGTCACAGGATTCCTGGAATGTTCTGCTTGTCCTGAGTCAACAGAAAGACGTTTTCCACTATAGTGCCTCCCTGCATTCCCAGCATGCCTGGAGTTGGGTCACCCTGGGCTGCTGAGCACATATGTCCCCATGTATTTGTGGCTGCAGAAGCCCAGATGCCCCTGAGGCTCAGGCCTGTCCTCATATACCTCTCCTGCCCCACCTGCAGACAGTCCAATGTGAGCAGATCGGATGGAGACACGGAGGTGCCCTCGGCAAGGCCCCTTCGCACTGGTGTATTCAAATATTTATCAGCATTTATTCAGTGAAGGAGGGAAGAAAGTGATAATTATTTGTAAAATTGCATACGTTTATTTTTTCAATTTTATGTTATGACTATATCAACATAAAACTATAACTAAAAATTAAACATCACCGAAGTACATAGAATAAATGTGTAAGTCCCCAAATATACTTAACCCCACCGCCGTGTCCCTCCCAAATTATGGAACAATTAGATGTACATCTTTCCAGTCATCTTGTCTACCCCTTTCCATAAACATATATAATATATATGTGTGATATAATATAAATATAATACATATTATATATCATGTTAATTATATATTAAATATGTAATAGGATTTTCACATAAGTAAAGATGTATCATACATATTACCCCGTATCCTGATTTTTGTTACTTAATCCATTAGCCAGATATTTCAAAACCAATACTCATTATTTGTTTAACAGCTGTTTAATATTCCATAGCATGGGCATGCCATAATTTATTATAAAACATTTAAGGCACTTCTATTTTTTTCATTATTACAAATAAGACTTTGATATAGAATCTTGTATGTAAGTCTTTGAACATTCATGGAAGTGCTTCTGTAAACTAGATTTCTAAAATTAGGATTAATTGTTTGAAGGGCATGAACACTTTAAAATCAGATGCCTTTATCAAATGGTAGATGTCATGGTGTATTTTTTATATCCTTGCCTGCTCAGGATATACTAGTTGTTTAAAATTTTGCCATTATAAGGTATAAAAACAGACAATCTTGTTTTGTTTCATGTTTTGAAAGGGAAAGAGAGCTCAAGCAGAGGGAGGACGGAGGGAGAGGGAGAGAGAGAGGATCTCAAGCAGGTTCCACGCCCAGTGCAGACCCCAACTCAGAGCTTTGATCATGACCTGAGTTGCAATTGAGAGTCAGGTGCTTAACCGACTGAGCCACCCATGTGGCCTCAAAATAGGAATGCTTTGAAATAAATTATTGTAAATATTGCTCCCAATATATCATTTGTCTTTTCTGCAGAAGATTTTGTTTGTTTTAACGCAGCCAAATATGGTCATGTATTTGTTCAGAGGCCCTGAACAAATATTTAGGAGTACTTTCTATACTGTAAGATTATTTTCCTTTAATTGTGTTTATGAACTTTTAAACCTATGTTGAAATTTTGTATATTATGAAACAGGTCTAATTTTTTTCTTTTTTTTCAAATGAATTGCTGACTATCTTCATCACTGGGTGATTGGTCTAGTCTTTCCTCTTCCAACCACAGTGCTGCCTTTGTCATAAACTAAACCCTCACATGGTTCTATTTCTTCCCGCTTCAGTTTATGCCATTGAGCTCTTTCTTCTGTAAGATCACATGGCTGTGACCGCCATACTCTTAGATTAAGGGTGGAAATTTGGTGGGGAAATTAGTTCTCCCACATCAGTCTTCTTTTAAGGGTGGAAATTTGGTGGGGAAATTAGTTCTCCCACATCAGTCTTCTTTTTTCAAAATTGTCCTCATGATTCTTCAGTAATGTCTCTCCCATATGCTCTCAGAATCTGCTTGTCACCTTTCTTTAAAAATCTCTTACTGGGATTGAATTGGGAGATGTATCAGACATATTGTGTCCCAATAACACACCTCAGCAACCCTCTTTGTTCCAGATACTGCTGGATTATTTCCTAAAATAAACTCCCTGCAGGCAAATCCTTGTCTCAGTCTTTGCCTCCTGGGGAAGAAGTCCCCAGCCCGAGAAAGGAGAGCACTGAGTATTGAATAGACAATTAATGTGGGGAGATTTGACAAGTTTGCATTATTATTGCATCATCTTCCTACCTCTGAGGACTCTTCAGTTAATGTTCTCTCCTTTGTAAGCATTTATAGTTTTGTTTTTACAAGTCCTGCACATGTCCTGTTAACTTTTTTCCTAGATGTTGTATGTGTCTTGTAGCTATGCAATGGTATATTTTCACTGCGTATTTCCTAGCTGTTCTTGTTGTTGTTTAGAAATTCTCTTTTTATATATTTATCTTGTATCCAACTACCTTCAAATAATAATTCCAAGGAATTTACCTAAATTTGTGGGATATGTAAACTTATTAATTATAAGTGGTAACAGATTTTTTCTGTTACAATGTTTTATCTATTCCCTTAATTTCAGTTTTGTATTTAGTGGCTTAGACTTCAGCGAGTATCTTATCCAGTTTCTTAAGAAAACCAAATAAAATATCCCTAACTTTACATCATTGATTTGTGTTTCTTAACCTTTTAATTGTGTTAAGAAGGTTTTTTCCCCCCTTTCTTAGTTTACTATGGCTTTTTAAAATCATGAATGAGAGATTAATTTTACTTAAGGCCTATTCATATGGCATGTCTTTTTAAATCTATTAATTTTATTGATTGCAGAGATAGATTTCTGAAGGTGTAACTGTCCTTCCGTTCCCGAGAGAAGCTCAACTTAGTAACGAGTTTCATGATTATGTCTTATTTTGAGTTTTTGTATCTATGCTCATGCATTTAAAAAATTAGTTTTCTTTTTTATTCTACCTTTATCTTCTTTTAGTGACAGGGAAATATTATCATTATAGAATGAGTTGGGAAGGTTTACTGTGAAATATAAGAATTATCTGTTTTATTAGAGTTTTAGCACAACTTATCTATAGATGGTATAGGTCTGGTGCCATTTTTAGGAAAGCTGTTATCTTTTTCCTTTGCTATTAAAAAAAAATTCTCCTACAAATTCTGCTTTTCTAAGCTGGTCCACTTGAATCAATCTTACTGATTTGTATTGACTAGAAAATGTTTGATTTTGGCTACATTTTAGAATACAATAATATTCACTTAATTCTATAATATCTTCAAAAGAAATTATATTCTTTCCTTGTTTCTCTTTTCATCTACCTTACATATATTAATTTTGACCATACTGGACAGACATTTTTTTTTTTGTCTTTTAAAAGAGCAAGATATTAAAGCTAATGATGCTTTTTGTTTCTTTAAATTTCATAAATTTTGTATTTGTTACTGTCATCAATGTTTTCCTAATTTGTTTAGGTTTATACTGTTATCTTTCCAGCTTCTTGAGTTACATATTTGGTTTATTTAACTTCAACCATTTTAATTTTCTAGTTCATACACTTAAAATTCATTTTTTACATTTTTTAATGTTTATTATTTATTTTTGAGAGACAGTGAGAGAGACAGAATGTGAATGGGGGGAGGGTCAGAAAGAGTCGGAGAAACAGAATTCAAAGCAGGCTCCAGGATCTGAGCTGTCAGCACAGAGCTTGATGCGGGGCTCGAGCTCACGGACTGTGAGATCATGACCTGAGCCGAAGTCGGACACTTAACCACCTGAGCCACCCAGGTGCCCCTATACACTTAAAATTCTTATAGTTTTCTTTAATTTCTTTAAAAAAGATTTGCGTGACTTATTTTTATTGTGAATTTATTATTTTGATTTTATCTCCTTTTTAACTCAAGGATTATTTTAGAAATCTCGACTTTTAATGTGATCTGTTTTTATGATCCACAGCATTTCTGATTTGAGGAGTTTATAGAAATTTTCCTTGTGGCTTAATGCATGGTCACTTTTGTAAATATTTCATGCATGTTTGACACTAATGTGAGTTTTTCTATTTGCTTAGACAAAGTGTGTGCATATATACAAACATATATATTGTCAAGCTTATTATTAATTATTCAAATATTTGATAACAGTACTCAACTGTATTTTCCCCTAGATTTATTAAGATATAATTGACATACAGTGTCGTGTAAGTTTAAGGTGTACAATTGGCTCTCATTTTTATTTTAGTCCGTGTGTTCTTAATTTATTGAATTCTGAGAGAAGTCAGGCAAATATCTCTCCATGTTAGTAAGGATTTATTACATTATTTCTATATTTCCATTATTTTTGCTTTATGGGTTATGAAGCTATGTTCTTGGGTATATATAGTTACCTTTCGTAAGATGAACTGAGACCTCTCATCCAATATACTACTTCTACCTGGGGTACGTAAAAGAGTTTGATGCGCCCTGAATGGAGGCATCATTCCGAGAGAAAATTTTGCTAAATTTGGTAAAGAACAGATTCTGAAGGCTTTTCAGTGCTATGCTATAAGTTTTGGCTTTTGTTTGCTATGTCATGAAGTCAACAAAGGGTTTCCCCATGGTCATGATGTGATCAGATGTTTTGTCTTAGAACGCTCACTCTGGCTGAATTATGAGAATGATGGTATGAGAGGGTGGACAGACTGACAGCCGGAGGTGTCTCCCTCATCACCAACTTCATCCTTGTTGAAGAAGTTTCCTATGGAAGGTCATAATGAGAATAGAAGAGAAGACACACATTTAAAGACATACCCTTCACCAACCCTTAGGATCCACACAGCCAATTGACCACAGAGGCCACGGGTAAAAGGTCCTCAGAGAACTCAAGCATTCAATGTCACCGAGAAAAGACTTTTGCTGGAAAGGAGATTATGAAACCCTCAGCCTGGAGGGACAGTTCAGGCTGGAAACATGGTGAAACTTCCAAATTGCATAGCAGATTGATAAATGATGAGCCCACACTTGGTTATTAGGAAAGACAAAACATATCAGAGGCACTGTCCCAAAGCAGACACTCAGAAGGACAAGCAGTGTCAGTATCACATCTGAGAGGCTAGATGGGTCAAGTGGGTGGCCATCTGGAGCTCTCTGCTTCCTCTTGACCCATAAAGAATCAAAGTGGCACAACAATATCAATATGGCCTGTCCATGCTGTCACTGCCTCCTTCCTTCCCTCCTACAGTCGGGGACAAGTGGACAGACATGAACCCTAAGCACCACCCAAGCATTGGTAAGCTGTGACTGAATAGCTGTCTTCTTAGAGGAATGCTTGTCCCTCAAATTCAGGAACAAGTTGGTTCGCCTCCTATCACTCAGAAAACAATGCCCAGGCAGCCCTCATGATGCAATAGCAGACAGGTAAGCAGGTGTATCTCTGTGAAATGACCTCCTCAGAAGCACAGTTACTCAACACCCCCTACGAAGGAAGCACATCAAAATGAAGCTATATTTCTCTGACAGAAGCTAACAAAATATAGAATGTTCTGGCGAGGGAGAAAGAAGAAAAACAAGAGAATAAATTAAACTTGGAGTTTCAATGTTGACCTTGAGTTTTCCGTCTGTTTTCAGAACTTGGGGGTCAAGCAACGTCTGTTTCCAATTAATTTTATTCTTTGTCATTTTCCTTAAAGGAAAACACGCCTTTAGAATCAAGAGATTCTCTGTATTGAAAAAGTAAATAAAGACCGACAAAAGTGCCACCGTTTAGAATCTGCTTTTTGCCACAGGGGAAATGTGCCATTTGTGACAAAGGGGTATTAAGAGAGGTGCAAATATCTGTTATTGTTTCATAGAACAGTTTTCCTTTTCAGAAAAGTTATGTAACTAGCAATTCTGAAAAAGCGGCCATCAGATTATGTTTGGTAGAAACTGATGCTACAAGCATATATATGTATTTTGTTTGACTGAAAAGTGTTTTCAAAGTTTTTGAATTCTTTCTTAGTGCCAATACTCTAGAATCGAGAGATTTCACGTAAAGATCTGAACTCCACTTTCATTCTGAAAGCTATGGAGGTCTGATAATATTTCACAAATGGCAGCTGCCCTTTGGAAGGACGCACCCTTCTTCACCATGAGCTCCCTCTTCAGGCCCTGGAGGCAGGTGCCGCGTGGCATTAACTTTGCATGACGCTTCTACGTGACAGTAGAATTAAACACGTGATACGCAGGTGGCTACCAAAGTAGAAAAAGAACAGCTATGCTAAGCCTGAGGGTTTCAGAATAACTGGTGTGTGTCACACCCAGCTTTATTCACCGTGTCACTCATGCAGCCTCTGTCAGCTTGGGGCACCTCGGTGGCTCAGTCAGTTAAGCATCCGACTTTGGCTCACAATTCGTGAGTCTGAGCCCCGCATCGGGCTCCGCTCTGACAGTGTGGACCCCTGCTTGAGATTCTCTCTCTCTCTGCCCCTACCCTGCTTGCACTCTCTCTCTCTCAAAATAAATAAATCAACCTAAATATATATATACAAAGCTGAGCTTAAGTAAAGAAATCTTCAGGGCCCCTGGGTGACTCAGCCAGTTAAGTGTCTGACTCTCAATTTCAGCTCAGGTCATGATCTCACAGTTTGGGGGATTCATCCCCACCTCGGGTGTGTGCTGAGAGTGTGGAGCCTGCTTGGGATTCTCTGTCCCTCTCTCTGAGCCTCCACCCCACTCACACTGTCTTTCTCTCTCCCAAAATAAATAAATAACATGTTTATATATATATATATATAGTTGAATAAATAACATGTTTATATATATATATATAGTTGAATAAATAACATGTTTATATATATATATATATATATAGTTGAAATATATATATATATATGTTTGAAAACAAAACACATGGATTAAAAACATTGATAGAGCATCTAGAAATGAAAAGCATAGTAAAATTAGTGGATGGTTTAAGAAGTAGATTAGACAGAGTTTAGGATAAAACATCAAAAGTACACGCCTGTGAGTTATAAACAAACTTGAAATTATCTTTCTTTATTCCTTGTCATCTGTATCTTTAAAAGGACGATGGAACAATAAGTATTACTGAGGACTCAGAAGTGTCTACCCAATGAGGCCTTGTTGCATAAATGTAACATATAGCCACAGCACCATTCTCACCCCCAAGGCATTTAATACGAATGCAGCAATATTAGGTAAGGTACAGTCCATATTTATATTTATCCATTTGTCCTATAAATACACCTATGGCTCTTTTTTTTTTCTTTCAGGATCCAATCAAAGATCTCACATGTGCCTTTGGCCCATGTCTCTTTTGTTTCCTCTTACTTATAACTGTTCCCCCACGCTTTTATTTTCTTGCTCCCATAGCACTGACACTTTTGAAGCATGCAAGCCAGTTATCCTGTGAAACATCGACCAGATCCAGATTTTTCTAATACTTCTTCATGACTGGATTCTCATTAAACGTATCAGTAAGACAATCACAAAGAGAAGAAGGCCACTGCAAAGTACCCTGAACTTTAGTTAGCAAGCGGGTGTTGGTTGTGTTATCAATAATTAGTAATTCTGAAATTATTGTGTGCATACTGCAACTAAGAGGGGGGGGAAATCCAAATATCATTAGTGTGATTACCATTGCTGGGAGCTAGAATTTTCACCGAGAAAAGACATGCTAATGTGGATTAGAGGACAGTGAGAAAAATACTTGTGGTATTGCATTGAGTTGGAGGGATTTGTATGGAGTCATGATTTGGTTAAAGAAAGACAAGGAAAGAAGTAAAAAAGTAACACTATGTTTTCTAGCTCTTTCCATTGATATGGCCTAGAAGCAATGACCATCCGGTAGCAATGAGCACACCCGAACCCAGATCTTAGTTTGCAAACGTCATTCTCCGCTACAAGGAGCCAGGGTTTCTAGAAGAAATGGCTAATCCCAGCTCTGGGACGAAAGGGGCAAACTGACCGTGGAACAGCTTGGGACAGAAAGCAAGGAAGTCCTCAAGCCAAAGGGGTTCCTAGTGACCAAATTTGAAGACAATTGGAGCTTCAAAGAGAATAAAGGCAGTAATGGATTATAGCATACTGACTAAAAGAGAATCCAGGAGTCTATGGTGATACATTCTTATTTTACGTATCAACACCAACTAATAATTGTAGAGGTAATGACCAAATTAGAAAAATCCCCACTTTGCAACCAGGAATGCAATAACTGACTCAGTCATGGATTGTTCGAAAATCATTGGTTGAAAAGCCACTGGGGAACAGGATATTTCCATGATTTCTAAAAATTGTCCCACAGATTACTCACTACTTATAAAAATCACAAGATGATTTCTCTAGTGGAGAGACTGGGAAGTTACGGCTTTAACCAGGTGAACAATCTTAGCATCACTTAATTAATAGACAAATCGACATCCCAGTCCTGATGTGATGCCACAGGAGGAGGAGTGGCTCTTATGCATTCTATTTGTACCCAGAAGCTGATGTTTTCCGACAAAATGCAGAGGAAGGAAGTATAGTGCATCCACAAAATGAAGGCAGAAAAGGACCCCACACTTCTCAGGGGCTGAACTTCACTCCCAGGCACCCTGCTTTTTTTTCTCTCAAGATCCCTTCTACATGGTACTTATCGTCCAACTGGTGCTGCCTCCCCTGGGGTTCCCCAATATAAGGCGGTCAGGGTCCAGCTGTAGCTATTATTTAAAGCCGTGACAAAAGGCACCCGTCTGGCATAAGAACATTTCATTGACACTTAAAAAATGGGTCCTGAGCTCTTCTGAATTTGAATTAGCAACTGGACCCAACCACAGATGAGTGGGGGTATTTCTTCTCTGTTCATGTCCCCACAGCCAGGACAAGCAATCCAGCTTCACGGGAGTCTCAGGGCTGGGTGTTAAGAATGCTGCCTGGCGGGGCACCCATTAAGCGTCCGACTTTTGATCTCGGCTCAGGTCGTGATCTCACAGTTCAGGAGTTCGAGCCCGGGCTCTGCCCAGTTCGAGCCCAATGCATCGGGCTCTGTGCTGATGGCGCAGAGCCTGCTTGAGATTCTGTCTCTCCTTCTCTCTGCCGCACTCCCACTTGTGCTCTCTCTCTCTCAAAATAAATAAATAAACTTAAAAAAGAAAGAAAGAAAGAAAGAAAGAAAGAAAGAAAGAAGAAAGAAAGAAAGAAAGAAAAAAAGAAAGAAAGAAAGCTGCCTTGAGACCCGTGGTTGGAAGATTTGATTCACTACCTCTCCTCGGATCCCAGGGTTGGCATGAATTGTCTCAGGATTTCAGTGATGCAAGTGGCCTTCTCTTGCCTCTAGGGCAAGGGACTGGGCTTCCATTCAGCCCTGGAGGGGCGAGGGGTTCTATGTCTTTCTGCTTGTCCTTATCTTACCTTTCACAGGATCTTTTTCGGCAGGTTGTAAAATACATCCTCTGTCCCAGGAGATTCTCTGTGCACTGCAGTCCATCTAAACAAATATGTATTTACAACGGGTTCTTTTTTAAAACATGCATTATGTGCCTAATAGACGGAAATGACTCTTTGGGGGAAGCACGGCATAGATCCCGGCAGTTTCTTGTTGTCTATAACATTCACCTCTTTTATATGGCTATTTATTTTTCTGCTGGTTTGGATGGTAAGAGGGGCTATGAGGAGGAAAAATCATATGCCCACATACAAACTGCAATATATAAAACCAAGAGATTGGGCATGCGGTACTAATGACTTTGGAGGCAGATGTGAATTTGAGCTCTGTACTGCAAAAAATCAAAAGGGGGGAGAAAAGACTTTTCATCTTGGTTGTGAGTTTCTTTATATGTGTAAAGTGTGGGGGGGTATCCCTGTGGCAGAATGCTCTTGGCTATTAGGTGAAGGGAAACCCCACCCAAATGGCATAAACAATAGAGAGACCCTGTCGTCTCAAACACCAACAAGCCTAGGAACAAGCCGGCTCCAGGGATGCCTAATCCTACAATTCAACCATGTCCCAGGACCTGTGGGATTTTCATTCTTTCACTTCTCTCCCTTCCATGTAACAGTTCATGGTCCCCACAAGAAGTCTGCCACCATTGTGTCACAGGAAGACTCGATGATGGCCGGCAGGGGAAGAGAGGCCACTTCTCCTTTTTTGTACACTTTGTATGCTTTCGAAGCAACACAGCCTTTCCTTTGGGTAGGATGGCCTTGACACCTCGTTGTAGGCCTGTGGCTAAAGCGATCACCGGTAAGCAAAATACGCAATGATCGGTCCTGACCAGAGGTGGTCAAGTTCTTTTTTTTTTAAGCAGATTACACGTATCGGTATGTATGTTATTAGAAATTTAACTGGTAAATTTAAAAATATTAATTCACTTTGAAAATAAAAATAAACCCATAGTTTCTTGATGTACATAGTATCTAGTTCTGAGAAGCAACTATATTTTCCCAGACGAAAAAAAAAAATAAGTGAGAGAAATGGTCCTCTTTTTAATTTTTGTAAGATTTTCAACGCCTGGCTTCACAGAAGGCAGCCTGATTCTCAGATCTGGGTTTGCAGCCAATATGTGGTTTGGTTGAAGTACATAAAGAAATCGGGCCTCATAAACAAATGTAGTTGCCAAAGGGAGGAGCGTCCTAAAAATCTCCTGAGCTAGCTTTGGACACTCTTCTTTGCTACTATACTAAAACTCACCAAGCGGTAGCTTTTCGAAGAGTAGGTGCGGTGTGGAATCAGAAGCCCCATCAAAGAACTTTTCATGCTCCATTAAGACAGTGGGAGCTTTCAAGCTCATGGTGGCAAATACAATTTTTCTAAAATTATACTTTTAGTCTGAAAGCTTGCTTGTCATCATTGGCGATGGGTACTGTTAACTGTTTTCCTTTGTTCACTTTTGAGAAGGTATCTGCCCATACCCAAGTCTGAATAACCATAGCGTGTCTGACGTTAAATAAAGGAAAAACGGTGTTCCATGAGAGAAGCCAACGGGGAACCCTCACAGCTCGAACTGTTGTCCAAGAGCATTTCCTTGAGATGCCCACATCATTGTACTTTGGTAAGCAGTGAGGGGGACTTAGTGTAGTTCTCGTGTCTTCAGTCAGCCAGAATAATAATGAAACGGCATGTATTCAAGAGTTGAAATTTAAGAAAAATTATAGTTTTTACCACATTATCAAGGGTATTCACAAATAGATTTCTTTCTTTCTTTTCCGTGGGTATATGGCAGTGAAGTACATTGTCCCCTAGTACAATTTGGTGACACTGCCTTGATTCCTGCTAAGGCACCAGCAGTTTCACTCACCACTGCTTTTTACCATCGGAGCAAATGTCAGCATTAGGAAAAAAGCAAATGACGTCTTAGTATTATCGTGCAAATAGCTTTGACCTAAAGGACTCCCTCAAAAGGTCTCTGAGAGGGGTTCTGTAGACCATGCTTTGGGGACCGTTTACACCAACTGGGATTTTCCTCTGGGGCTGGGGATAACTCTGTTAAATACTATGTAACATAATTTCATGGGGGCCTAGACACACAAACAAACATGGTCCCTGCCAGCATGAAAGAAATGGGACAGAGCAAATGTGTTTGCCACGGTGCTACTGCATAGAACCTCTTAATTACCAAATAAACAGCAAGGGAGGAGTTACTCTTTTAGGGCTTCCTCAAGAGATCTCAGAATCAGCCCTGCCACTACTACCCTTGAAGTACTTCTGAGAGAACTAGGAGCTGGCGGGAGGGCAGTGCTAATGAGATCGAGGTTCTGGATTTGACCAGTTAGCCAGACCCTGGGCAAGATGCCATGGATAGAGATGAAAATGTGAAGACACAATACCTGCACAAATGGATCTTAAAATTAATGGGGGAGACAAGAAACATTCTTTCATTCACTCATTCACTCAACAAATGTTTGTTCAACACCACTGAATCGATCCTAGAGATCCTGATACGAATGCGACATGGTCCAACCATCATGAAACTCATATTCATATTAAGGAAACATGCAAATTTTTTGTCTTAATATTTGTGTAATGTCTGGACTTTTAAGAAGGACTTTGAAGACAGAGCAGAGGTTCATCACCAGTGTGTGATTGGCACCCAGACAAGGGATTGCAGAGAACTTCCCTGAGGAAATGACAGAAATGACCTGGGAAAAGATCCAGGTGAAGAGTAGGGGGAGAGGGTATCAGAGGATTCTGAGATCTGCGTTTGCATTCAGTCTATTGTGATATGTGGTTTGGGTGAAGTATGTGAAGAAATCTGGCCTCATAAAGATATGCAGTTGCAAAAGGGAGTATTCTCCATTTTTCCAAGGGTCAGAGACTCAGAGTAGGGAAAGAGCTCAATACTCTCAGGGAAGAAAGAAGACAGAGCTCCTGAACACTGGTGAGTGAGGGAGAAGGGCTTAAGCTGAAGCTGGAGTACTAGGCAGGGTCAGAGTCATGAAGAACCTTATTGGCCACGTGAAGTTGGTCCTCAAGGAAATGGGAAGGCATTAGCGGATTTATTCACCGGCATGATAAGATTTTCATTTAAAAAGAGTCACTGGCTTCAGTGTGGAAAATGGCCAGGAGAGAGGAAGAGTAACTATGGGGAAATTTTTAGAGGACTGCAGGACTGAGCTCCTCATGAGAAAACAGATAGCCCTGCTACCCTGCAGTGTGGGTGGCACCGGTCACAGCCCTCCCTCCAGGGCTCAAAAGACAAGGACACATTGCAGAGCCATGAGCACCAACCACAGATGGATGAAGATCAGGGAAGCAACACCCATGGTGAGGGAGCTGGATGGAAACCAACTCTATCGGGTGTTCTTATGAAAAACAAATGTAAATCACACAGAGAAAAAAAAGTGGTCAGAAAGGGTTTCAAAAGAAGGAGGTGGTCCTGGAGTCAGCAGTTAAAAGACTTATATGGTGGACATGAGGTGTAAGATTAAGGTGAACCCATGCCAGTCATTGACCAGGAATCTTTTTTTTTTTTCCCTCTCAAGGAAAGGTTGATTCTGTGTTGAATGAGAATCTGGAAACCAATTGCTGACCTTGCCTCCTGAAAGCAGTGTCTTCTCCTGCAGAGTTGACTTCCACTAGGAATAAAAAGAAGATAGTTATCCCAGTTTGGAAGCACTGACCAGAGTCACTTCTGTTAGAACTTTGTCACCTTGCCAGGAATTTCTATCCCAATGACTGGAGGAGTTGGAACTCTGCTGGGATTGCACTCACTTATCTGTTCAACAGAGGCTATAGGGAGGTAAATCTTCTACTGAGACGGGCAAATGTTTAGTGATTCTAGAGAAAATTTTCGTGATGACCCAGTATGCGATGATGACTACGGAAAATGCCACAAATAAATCATAAATGATACCTGGGTAGGTCAGTACTGCAGAAGTTTTCAGTCTGCCGGGATTATACACAAAGGCTTAACCATGTCGTCATGAGGATGCCCCTGTAATTAACCCCGGGCAAGGGGAAGCTCTCCTTTACAAAATATCTCTTAGGCCAGGTAAGGGTCTTTCCTGAGCTCCACTGAGGATGACAACTAGGGCAAATTATCGATTCTGACCTCAGCATCGGCAGCCAAGGTGGTATCCTCTCCTTGAAGAAATGGGGATTTAAAGCACTCACAGAACAGACTGATTGGGTGGCCAGTTTAGCACTGTGCTTCCAGCAGTGAGTGAGGTGAGCCTGCTATACTACGGGGAAAGGGGGCCACAGACATTTTAGACAAAGCTTTAGACTCACTGATGACCTGACTTGTGGAAATCATTAGAGTATCTCAGGCCACAATAAAATGAAGAATAAAAATCCATTGCTCACAGCCGGGGGCCCTGCAGAGACCATGCCTGCTCATTACAAATAAACCATGCGATTTGCTCATGTTACATCTCCAGTGCATCCCAGCTCCAAAATAAAACCCCTAACAGAATGAATGCGCTGCCTATAAATCTCAACACATCCCACATTATTAGTAAAACTTTTTAAAATTCATAACTGATAAGTCATAAACTCTTTTGCTGAATAAGACCCCACAAACCAAGTGGTAAAATACTATGAGACCTGGTCAAGGAATAAACCTGTTGAATAAATCTGCTGTGCAAAAATTTATCTCGATGTTGTATATAATGAAACCCTTCTTAAACAAAAACCTGATAAAACAATAAACCTGCTCAGAGACTAAATTTGCTGCACCCCAGGGCCAGATTTCTCATCCGATTTTGGAGCTGCCAGACATCCCCACCTGTTTAACCCCTGGAGTCCTGCTTTTACACCAATTTTGCTCTTCGGTTTCAGTCATTTCTGTATCTGCAAGATGTAGGGAACTTTCTACAGACACAGCACAGAATACTATTACATTACTACCAATGGCAATGCTAATAGGCACGAAGCTTATCTTCTCCCCTCTTTGGACCTTCATTCACTCTCCCAGCTATCTCACCATATGCCTGCTTTCATTTTTAAAATCCCCTCTATGCTTGATGAGCTTTGTTTCCTCCATTCAGAAAAGAGTGCTGGCCTCCTGCCTCCTGTCTCTCACCTACAGAAAAAGACAACAGAGGGAAGGGAAAGCAGGTAGAGAAAATGAGCTTCGAAGTGAGGCAGGTGGGCCCCTAATATCAATAAAATATAAATATAAAGCAAATGCAGGAACTTTCCCTTCACTCTTACCGAAATATCAGAGGACAGAAAATACTATCATGGCAAATCAGAAATCTAAATAGTAGAGGGCTTGCTAGCAGCCACGGGCAGACATTGCCCAGTAGCACGGAAAGACTAGCCATGGTCCTCACGTGAGCTCTTTCCTCCAAAACATGAAGACCAATGTCAAGGGAAGAAGGCAAATAAACCTCAAAGAGAAACCAAATTTGAGAGTGGCTTTACAAATTGCATTTTGTGGTCACCTTCTTTGCCAACTCTTACATATCAGCTAGGGAAGTCTTAATAAGCAATTAAAAAATACATGGATGCCGTACAAGAGCTGAAGTTCACAACAGTACCCTTGGGAAATTTAGTGCTTATTTCTGCAATTTATCCATTGCAGAAATGATTTCCAGAAGTCACCTTTGGGCATTTCCTTCAAAGCTAGTTTTGCTAGGCTATCTATAAATGGCGCCACCCATCATCATCGTCGTCATCACCATCTTCTTCATCACGGCTTCACAACTACTTTATGGAATTTGCATCCATTTGGTGGTTAATCAATTTCTTCACCTATAATTTATTGAGGCCATCATATTGTCAAGGCTCTGTGGCAGGTTCGGGGAGAGAGGTGTTGTAGGAGTAGGTGTCGAGATAGAGATGAGCAAGGCAGCCCTGCCTTCTACACATTGTCACACCCGCCGGGAGGATGGAATGTGCCCTGCACCATGACAAGGACAGTGATAACAGCACCCAATGCTGGGTCTCTCCGTCTTCACTGAAACACCAACGTTATCATTTCTGGGCTTTGTTTTTCTCTCCCTCTTCCCTTTCTCTGCGGCTGATAATGATATAAAAGGCAAATCCATCGGGGAATTGTCTTTTCCCTCTTTTTGTCATCATATTATTAAATAACAAATTTAATAGCTGGTAAGTAATCGCTTATTAAAGTAGAATTAATATACCACAAAATTTACCTTCTTGACATGTACAATGAATTTAGGATATTCACAGAGTTAGGCAACTACTACCGGTATCTCATTTTAGAACCTCTTCATTCGCCCAAATAGAGCCTCTCTGCCCACCACCAGCCATCACCTGCTCTCCCAGCCCCAGCCCCTGACAACCGGCAATCTGTTTTCTGTCTCTGTGCATTTGCCTGTTCTGGACATTATGTCTAAATGGAATCAGACAATATGTGGTCTTTTGTGACTGGTTTCTTCGACATAGGACGGTGTTTTCAAGGTTCACCCGTTTGTAGTATACAGCAGTATTTTATTCTTCTTTCTTGCCCTTCCATTATATGGATATAACATATTTGATTTACTCATTCCTTAAGTTATGAGTACTTGGGTTGCTTCCACATTTTGTCTATTATGAATAATGCTGCCATGAATATTTGCGAGCATCTGTTTTCCTTTACCTTCAGCATGTCCCAGGGAGTAGAATTGCTGAGTCATGCAGTACCTCTGTTTCAATTTTTGATGAACTGCAAAATTGTTTTCCAAAGTGACCACGCCATGGTACAGCCCCATCAGGAATGTATGTGATTGCAATTTCTCTGCAGTCCTGCAAACACTTAAATTGTCTGTCTCTAATTTTAGCCATCTGCATGGGTAGGGAGTGATACCTTATTGTGATTTTGATTTGCATTTCCCTAATGACTAACGGTGTTGAACAGGTTTTTTTGGCCATTTGTATATTTTTTTGGAGAAATGACTATTTTAATATTTTCCCCATCTTTTAAATGGATTAATAGATTAAGGAAGTATTAATAAATAGTTTTTTTTTATTTGAAACTAACTTTTTATTATGACGTAAGAGTACTCATATATTCTGGCTTGAAGACCCTCATGAGGTAAACAATGTGCAAATACTTTCTCCCATTTTTGTGGGTTGTCTTTTCAGTTTCTTGATGGTGTCCTTTGAAGCTGTTGTGTTTTTTTCCTTTCTGGGTTTATTTATTATGAGAGAGACAGAGAGGGAGTGAGCGGGGAGGGACGGAGAGAGAGAGATGGACAGAGGATCTGAAGCAGGATCCGTGATGGCATCAGAGAGCCCGATGTGGGGCTCAAACTCGCAAACTACAAGATCAAGACCTGAGCCGAAGTTGGACCATCAACCGACTGAGCCACCCAGGCGCCCCCAAGAAGTTTTTAACGTAGATGAAGTTAACTCATCTATTTTTTCTATTTTGCTGTTTGTGCTTTTCATGTCACAGCTGAGAAGTCGTTGCCAAACCCAAGACCATGAAGATTTACTCCTGTCTTCTAACAGTTTTGTAATTTTAACTCTTATATTTATTGACTGCAATCCATTTTGAATTAGATTTTTGTGGATAGTGAACTGTCTTGGCACCTTTGTCCAGAATCAGTTGACCACAAATCATAAATACAAGGGCATAATTCTTGAGTTTGGATTCTTTTACGTTTCTCTCCATTTCTAGTCTCATGTCAGTACCATGGTGTATTGATTACCATAGTTTTGTTGTAAGTTGTGAAATTGAAAAGTATAATGCCTTCAACTTGGTTCTTCTTTTTCAAGACTGTTTTGTCTATTCTGGATCCCTTGCATTTCAATCAAGGATCAGCTTGCCAATTTCTGTCAGAAGGCAGCTGGGACTTTGATAGGGGCTGCATTAAGTCTGTAGATCAGTTTAAGGGTTGTTGCCTTATCTAACTGTCTTCCTCTCCATGCCAATGGGGTATCTTTTGTTTAGATCTACTTCAATTCTTTCAATAATGTTTTTTTTTCAGTTTTCATTTAAATTTCCGTTAACGTTTAGTGTAATATTAGTTTCAGGTATACAGTTTAGTGATTCAACACTTCTATACAACACCTGGTGCTCATCACAAGTACACTCCTTAATCTACATAATTTCCTTCAATAATGTTTTATAGTTTTAAGTATACAGGTCTCTCAATTACTTTTTATTTTGTTCTTATTTTATTCTTTTTGTTTCTATTGCAAATAAAATTGGGTTTTTAATCTAATGTTTTGGTTGTTCATTGTTAGCATATAGAAATACATTGTATCCTACAGCCTCACTGAACGTGCTTATTTGTTCTAATAGTTTTTTAGTGGATTCCTTGAGATTTCCGATATACAAGATCTTATCATCTGTGAATAGAGATAGCTTCACTTCTCTTTTCCAATCTGGTTGCCTTTTATTTATCTTTCTTATCTAACCTGTTAGAATCTCCAGTACAGTGTTGCATAGGAGTGACAAAAGTAGACATTCTTGTCTTGCTTTTCATTTAAAGAGAAAAGTCTTTCACCCCTATAATGTCACCTTGGTTTTTTGTGGGGTTTTTTTGTAGATATTCTGTCAGATTGACAAAGTTCTATTCTATTCCTAGTCTACTGACTAATTGTCTCATGAAAGCATGTTAAATGTTGGCATTAAAAAAAAATCTTGAGTCAAAATTTTTTTCCTATATATTTTTGTTTTGTTTATATATTTTTGTTTTGTTCATATATATCATTTTGTTTATATATTTTTTTGGGGTTTTTGTTTTAAATGTATATATGGCTGGAATTGGTTTGCTAGTATTTTGTTGAGGAATTTTTGTTTGTATTCATAAGGACTGGTATTAAGTCTTTGAACATTTGGTCGAATCAACCATTTAAGACATCTGGGCCTGTGGAATGATTTTTTTAAGTTGTTAATTCAATCTTTTTGTTCATCATAGGTCTATTGAGATTATCTGTTTCTTCTTGAGTCAGTTTTGGCAATTTATGTTTTTCCAGAAATTATTTTTCCTTTCATCTAAGTTATCTAAATTTTTGGCATGCAGCTGATCAAAGAAATCCTTTTTATTTCTGTGGAATCCCTAATGAATCCCCGTCTTTCATTCCTGATTTTAACAATTTGAATCTTCTCTGCTGTTTTTGTTGTTCTTAGTGAGTTCAGCCAAAGCTTTGTCAGTTTGTTGATCTTTTCAAAGAACTAATTTTTGGTTTCATTGATTTTTTTAGTATATTTTTTATTATTCCATTCATTCATGCTCTAATCTATATGGGACACACTTTCCTGGTTTGTTTTGTTTTGTTTTGTTTTTTACATGTCTCTTTCGTTGTTGCTGTTATCGAAAACTGAACTTTTTCTTTTAATGTTTATTTACTTTTGAGAGAGAGACAGAGACAGAGCATGAGCCAGGGAGGGGCAGAGAGAGAAGGAGACACAGAATCAGAAGCCGGCTCCAGGCTCTGAGCTGTTAGCACAGAGCCCGACGCGGGGCTCAAGCTCACGAACCGTGAGATCATGACCTGAGCTGAAGTCAGATGCTTAACCGACTGAGCCACTCAAGTGCCCTGAAAACTGAACATTTTAAATATTATACTACAGCAATTCTGGATATCAGATTCTCTCTCCCCTTCCAGGGTTTGTTGTTTTTGTTGCTTATTATAGCGATTATTTTTGGTTCTATGGTGACTTCCCTGAATCAATGCCGTGAAGTTTGTTTTTGTTGTGTGTAGCCACTGAAGTATCCGCTTGGTTAGCCTAGTGGTCAGTTACTCATTGAACAGACATTTCCTTACGTGCTTTGAACCACCTGTCCCCCAAGACATTCTGTGTGTGCAAGCAATACTTCAATGCTTCAGCGGTTCACAGCTCTGCCCTAGCCTTCGCTTCCTGATTGTGCAGAGCTGTGGGGGCAGCCAGAGGTGAGAGAGTGGGGCTTTCCCATGTCTTTTCTGGTAGTGTCACAACCCTGGGAACGGGCACAGCCTTGTGTGTGTACATCCCCTCTACATCCTCAGAAACATGTCAGTCCTTCCTATAGTTGTCTAATTCTCAGATGTTTCTCTTAAGATTTTTGGCCAGTTTCTTGTTTGCCCCAACTGATGTCACTGCCTCAGACACTGCAGTGTGAAATAATTTCTGCCGATTGTTTTCAACAAACACCCTGGAGATAGAGCTCCTCCCACTGAAGGAGCTTTGAGTTAGATGAAGACAAGCCCTGTGAATGAGATTTTTCTGGGGATCTGCCAAACAGGCAAAATGGTGACAATTCCTGGGAGGAGGTGCTCCAAATCCACACTGTCCCTTCTTCTGATTACTATACTGCTGTTTTTCACACCACTGTGATTCTGAGACTACCACAGAGCTGGGGGGAGGGGTGGAAATGGGGCAAGTTACAATGCTTCCGTGTATGTTATTCTTACCAACACTTAGCTGTTTTTCTCAAGAACAAATGCTCTCCGGAACACTGGAGGTTTCTGGTCAATTTCCAGAGTTCCAGAAAAATTGATGTCAACAATTTTTTGCCAGTATTCTCAGTGCTTTTATGGAGGAGCAGATTTCCACCGTTCTGGATGTCCTTCCATCACACCTATTTTACATTCTTTTTTTTCTCCCCCTTTTTCCTTGTGCTCACTCCAAACCAGTTGTGAAATGGAACCACGAACATCTCAACCAGGTGGTGAAAGATTTGCCTCATGTGAGTAAGAAATTTCCCTCACGGCCTCTAGGACAGGGATGTGTCACATCTTCCTAGAGCAGCCCATCATGCAGTCAAATCAAAAATCTTCAACTAAAAGGGAAAATGATAGCGGCCAAATAAAGTAATGGATATTTGACTAAAAGATAGGATTTAGATGAATTTACATAATGTTAAAATTATCAAGAGCAATGAACAATAATTAAGTCTCGAAGTCCCCAAAGCCATCAGGAAATGAGCCGGGCCCGAGGACACAGCACACAGACCTTGTCCCATGTGCCCTTGCCCCCTCTGTCACTGGTAGCTCCTTTTAGGCCTGCTTGGCTGTGCACCTTATGTTTGTTTCTGTTTTCTTCCCCGACAGTAACTGGCCTCAGCTCAGATGCCGTGATCTGCTATCTCCCAGCCATTTTTCTGAACATAAGCAGCCTGCATTTAAAACTCTCCAGCTCATCTGTCTTCATTTGAAGACCGAGTTAAAAAATAAAATTAATGATTGCTATCAGGGGGAAGACGAGGAGCATCTTTGGTGAAAAGTAGGTCTGCCACGTTTGGCCAAGGCTGACATCTTTCACCGGCTGGAAATGGCTGGATATACTTGTAAACATTATTAAAAATAATAACTTAATGTTTCCTTCCTGTGACTCACTAGCATTAGCAAGGTAGTTCCAATTAGTATTGCCCGAGCGAGGTGGGCCTCTGACTTCATTTCATTTAAAAGGGGATTTGTTTTCTAATTCTTACTTCTGCTGTTGTCAATAACAGACCAGAGCCGAATGACGGCTGCCTTCCCCCCATCACTTACATTTTGCAAAGCCACGGCGAAGGAATATGCATCTTTGATTTTATTTGTTTTAGCTGCGCTTGTTCAGTGAGAGAGAAGACACATTTACATCCCTGTGATCTGGATGGTGTTGCACGGAGTTTAAAAATACAAGTAAATCACACCGAGAGACTAAATCATTTTGTAGGATTTTTAGAGTGAAGGCAAATAATTCAGGGATAAATTAGTATGAATGGCCTGGAATAGGATGCTTTTCCTTGGAAAACGCAGCCTCGAGTCTCCCTCAGACCATGTGCAGTGTGGCTAGAAGGAAGGAGGAGAGGGAGAGAGGGGGTGGGGGCGCAGGAGGCACCTTCCCTCTCAGTGGTCGGCCCTGGTTCGTGCATCTGCCTTCCATTCTGGTGAGTATCTCTTTAATAGACTCATCTTGCTTTATTAAAGTCAAAAATATGTTTTTAAATGCTAAGCGAGACACGCATTATTGCAAATGCAAAGCTGCAAAATGTGTTTGGCAGCCTCAAGGTAATAATTTCTTCCAATTTCAACACAAAGTTGGTGAATATTTCAATTGATTATGTTGGGCGATCCAGTAGTCACTTAATCATATTAACATATAACTTGCATATTCAACATAATCTCACTTGCTGGCTTATCTTATAGCCCAGAAAGCCTCACAAGGCAACAGGCGCACACGTGCACACAGGTTCCTGTGCGCGCATGTACACACACACACGCACACACACACACACTCATTTCCTGTGGTAGGCTTTTAACCAAAGTTCTATTTAATGTCTAAGCTGTGCAAATGAATGTCTATGTGAACTGACGTAACGGAACTTTTTAATAGCATAACAGAGCAAATCATTATGCAGAAGATAGGAGGCATTATTTACAACATTAATTAAGTCCAGGGGTTAAAAAAAGAACCGTATAAAGTCACTCCACTTTATTCTAAGTGCTTTTGCTCGGGAACCCGTGTCTTGTTCTTCTACTCACTTGGAAATTCAAGGGATGTGTGGAAGGCTGAACTTTTTCACTTTGTTATGTGATGTGGGTGCTTAGAGTCTCTTTGCTTGTTATGGCGCCGAGAGATGCCCTGCGTGCCAGGAGTTGCCACGACTCACGGGAGCTGAAATGCCACCTATTTAGAAAGGAGCCTTTCACATGTGTTGGTGTAAGTTGAGCCCATACACCCTGGGACCCGAGAAGGAGGAGGGTCTGCCATGGAGGTATGTGCTCTCCGTCCTGGAAGAGTCCCCAACACACAGCTTCTTTTGTACCCCGCCACCCACCCAAACTTCTGGGGCACCCAGTTTGCGCCCAAGTTGAACGGCAGCCTGGCAAGTGGCAGACTTGTCCCCGGTGAATGCTGAAGTCTCTGTCAACATCCGGTGCGTGAGACGGCAGAGGATTCTGAAGGCTGAAAGGAAAAGCTCCATTTTATCCTGTCTCTGACACCATTCACACATTTTGTCCAGTGTTAGATGCTGGATTAAGAGTCCGTCCCGCGCCTCATCGGTTGACATGAAAGCTCACAGCACTGTGCCCTGTGCGTTCGATCAGACCGATGCTGGAGCAGAAAGGAACATGAGACAGACGGCAAGGCTCCTTATCGAGGGAAGGGAGGCAATTTGAAGGAGGTGAGAGCAAGCAAAACAAAGAGAGGGAGACAATCGTGTCTTGCGTGGAATAAAAATGCGCTCCAGCAAGACTCTAGGCGGGTCTCATTCTGGCCACAAAGTCTTTTCCTGAGGGAGGAGTGGCTGGAAGCTTTGTCTCTGAGCAACGGGCCCTACAGGAAGGGTTTCAGTGGGTCTGACTTTGAGGTCCACAGCTGACTCCTGCGGCCCAGCATTGGCTCCCTGGAAACGAGATTTCCCTGAACTCCAGAAGTTCACAGAGTGCCATAACTGACAAAAAGAACGAGGCAGAAGCTTTTTCTCCCTGGTCTTTGTTAGAGGGCCAGCGAGACATGGGGGAGAGAAAAATCTTTTTTGAGCCGCCCCAAATTCACCAGGCTTAACCCACAACTTTAAACTGACTATCCAGCTGACTTCTTACCAAGGCGAACCATAAATAAGGCAGGTGCCCTGAGGAGTGGTATCACCAATAACTTGGTAGGCCACATGGGAATCTGTATGCTTCTCCAGAATTTGGACCACACCACACAAGTCACACAAAGCACGGCCAATTTTCCAACTGAGATCTGGTCCAAATTCTGATTTTCAATATCCCGAATCCCCGATGGGCCTTCTTGCCGGACCGGTGCGGGAACAAGAAGTCCTCTGGGTCATTGCAGCCTGGCTGGCAGGGCCAGGACTGTCCCACGGGCAGAAGGAAAGAAGTGAAGAACTCCATACATCTGGAAGTTCCGGGCAGGCAGAAGGCGACAGAGAAGAGACTGCATGAGAACACGTCCTGCTGTGCCTGGTGATTTGTTGGGTATCTCAGTGTTTGTTCTGTGACAAGTTGGACTTTGGTACAAGGTCAGCTCCTGAATCTTGATTATGTTTTTTTCCCCCTTGAGCCAAGAGACATTGATCTGTACATCTAGTTTACCTTGTTTTCTTAGCCATTTGTGACACAGTACAACAGTTCCCATCGAAAAAAGTGTCATGTAAATAAATTACAACTTAGGACGTATACATTAAATAATTTTATAAATGAACTTTAAAAATGAAGGAATAAAAAATGCCAGGCCTGGCTTGTAGAGCAATAGTGATTATTCTGATCATGTTGTCATGTGTAATGAAGCACAGGCCCATCATTAATCAAAAGAACCAATCAGATAACTAATTTAGGCAATATTCTTTACCACAGGACATGTCGGTCAGTAAAAATGCATTAAAATAGCAAAGGATCAATAGCAGACACCAGGGACTGTGTTTACAAACCGGTCTTAAACTTTAGGGCATTAAATTCTCAGTCATATTGGGTATCTGTTTGGTAAAGATAAAGGAAAACTTCAGAGAAATGAAAGGTTTTTTTTAAGTTAATAGTGCAGTCATAATGTGCACTGTAATAAATGTACAGAATGTTGCATTATTTTGTGATGAATGGCAAAAGTGTCCCCAGCTCCCTTCAGGAGCGTTTTCAAGGCTCAAAAAAAAGGACCATGGAATGAGCAGGGATTGACAAATTGGTCCAAAGATGGCAGCGGGAGGTAGGCAGGTCCTGGGTGTTTAAAGACAATTTATGTTTTGAGCGGCTGGAGTCAGAGCGCAGTGGTCAGACCCAGCCAGCGGCGGCTAGCCTCATCTCCATGGCGTCTCAGCTGCCCCGCACTTGACATGACCGCTGTCTCTCCGGAAGGTGGGCTCAGCCTCCCTGCAGCACGTATCCTTGCCAAAGCCTCAACTGGCTCACTTTTTATGATGAAAATTTGCACTCATCCTTCCAGCCACACACGGTGCATCGCAAAAGGTCCAACGTATTTACCTCCTTTTTCTTCCCTAATGGTTAAATGCGTTCTTTTTAAAACTTCCTCATACTGATGCTCCAAAGCTAGCGTAGCTGCTGAAGAAATCCTCTTACGCAGAGGAGGGCAGAGGTGGTGATCACACAACGGGATGGGGGGTTGGAGGAAGCTTCTTCCTTGGCCGGCACCAGCTCCGAGTGGATGTCACAACATCCGCCTAAAGGCCACCAGAAACACACACACACACACACACACACACACACAGGCACCTCCTCAGTCCCGCAGGTCCGATGTCTTGGTGCCTTTAGTTTGTGAGTCAAAATAAGGCAGCGCTTAGAGTAGGGGAGGTTGCTGGAATGTTTCTCTCCAGTGACAGTCACTGGCAACGGTGACCTGTACTGATTAGAGTGGATGCTACACTTTTCCAAGGACTTGCCACGCACGATTCCATTAGAAAACAACTCCATTAGGAAAATGTGAATCATTCTGGCTTCATTCAAGCATTATTTGTAAAGTACCTACTCTGTGTTAGCACACACAAGGGAAGGAGGGAGCAGGGAAGAATAAAGGAAGGAAGAGAGCTTCTCCCCTGACCCCACTTCCTCCCGGGACCATTGCTCCCATCTGGCTTCTCTCTTTCACGGCAACCTTTCCAGAAAGACAAAACAGGGCTATCTTTGCTGAATTATGTTCTAACTATTCTCATCTCTGTTCTGTGCTTCTTGTTCCCCTGAAACAGCCTTAACAAGTCACTGATGGGCTCCATGTTTCCATATCCAGTGGGTATTTCTAGGTCTTCAACTTTAACTTCTCAGCACTGTTCAAACTATTGAGGCCCTTTCTCTTTTCTAGATATTCTCCTTGCTTGGCCTCCAGAATCATGAACATCGCTCCTCTCTGGTCACTCCCTCTATCTCAGGGTACTTTGATAGCCTCTCATCTTCTCATGACCCCAATCTCTAGATGTTGGCTTGCAAGGGCACACCATTGAAACAACCTAAGTATCCATTGGTGGGGGAAATGTTACATAAACCTTGGCACACTAATTATATGGAATGCCAAATAGCTGTTTCAAGAATCAAGTTAAATCTCTATATATTGGCAGGTGAAGATCTCTGAGACATATATTAAGTGACACCATTGCGGGAAACGATGCTATTTAAGTACGATATATTTCTGTATGTGCGTGTGCATAATGCATTTTTAAAGGTCTGAAGGGGGAATACACAATGCTGGGTATGAGGAATAAGTTGTGGGATAGGACAGGATTTAAGGAATGGTCAAACAGGGCGTACATTTTCTCTCCACCGGTAAGTGTTTTGAAAACGAATAATGTCTCTTGTAATAAAAGACATTGTAATAAAAGACAATGATGTCTCTCGTAATAAAATTATTTTAAAGAAATAACTATCAGCACACCCTCTGGTTTATTCCTTACGCCCTCTCCCTCAATACCCCCTCCAGAGGTGACTTCGACCCATTCAAAGACTTAAATCTCATCTATTTGGAAATGCCTCTAGATCTGTGGACCAGATCATTCTTTTGAGCTCCAGATGTGTTTCTATAGCTACCTATTTGGATTCTCCACCAAAATATCATCATCAGCTTCACAAATCATCTATGACCAAGTGGAACTCTAATTTCCCCCCAAACCTAACCCTTGCCAAGTTTTTCCCATCTCAGTAAATGACATTACCATCCACCCTGTTAGTCAGGTTGAACCCTTACAAGCTACACTTGATCCCTACCTTCCCCTCACACCGCACCTAGTCCGTTCAATCAAGGCACTGCCCTGTAAATCACCAAAGTTAGTCTGGAGCCATCCGTTTTCCCTCTGACTCCTTCACTGTCATGCTAAGTCAAGCCACCATAGTCTCTCTCCTGAGCTCTTGCCACGGCCTACGGTTGATTTCTCTGAGTCTTCTCTTGCCACTCTCCACTCGGTTCTCCACCCAGCTGTCAGAGCAACCTTCTCCAGCTTAAGAGGGATCAGTCATCTCCCCAAATACCTGCTCCTCACTGCACCTTGCTTGTCCTTCTAGAAATGGGCAGATAGAGCTGGAGATAGGGCTGGTCACCTGAATGCTCCACAGAGGAGCCCAACCAGGGTAAGTAAGCCCTTTGCTCAGCCTCCTTTCCTGGAGCATCTCTTTTCCTACTGACTAAAGGGAAAGAAGAAGAACAAACAGATGCAGCCTCAGTATGTTCAGTGGAAACACTGGGTAAGGTTTACTTCTGCATGGAGGAGCGTCTGAGAATGCCCTCAGCATTGCTACTGGCATAAGACAATGTGCAGTTCAGGCTGAATCTCTGGCTTCCAAAATTCTACTCCATGTGGCCAGAGAATTGCCCAGAGTGGCAGGACCAAGCCCATCTGTCCAAATCGAATCCAACAGGCTCTCGCTGTTTGTTCTCAAACTGCAGGTGGTGCCTGGGGGGAACCCACAAGGAAAAATGTAGAATCGCATTATGTAGAACTTTGAAACTATTTTTCCTTGGAGTCCTTACTCTGGGATGAGATTCAGAAGGTTAGAAAGAGACCAAATTCGAGTTGGATTTAAAAAAACAAACCAAAACACATATCTAGATAATTGACTTGGTTTTAAGAATTGCAAGTCTAGCCCAGGTTTTTGAAGACAAATTGATAAGGCACTTCCTAAAAAAAGAGACTAGGGTAAGGTGGTTTGCAAAAATAAAACGGTGATTATGTCACGTTAACTGCAAATGTATTTCATCACTGGGTTGTTGTGAATGCTCTTGTGAGGAAAATTTATTAAACCTTATGGAGGTGAGAAGTTAAGACTGGAACGTTTGGAAGGCTAACAGTAAACTGTGCATGGGCACCATCGTGTCACTCTACTTATTTAAGGATCAACTGGTGTTAATATTGGGCTACATATGTTACATGAACTCCAAATGAAAAGAAAAGAATTCAAACCAAGAAAAAAGAAACCACATTATTTAACACTCTGGATAGCCATCATACAGGGGAGCACAAACTCGGTGATTTCTGATGTGCAAGCCAGATCCCAGGCAACCTTCAGCCAACAATGGCTATGCCGCGTGAAATGCACGAAAGGATGCACCAGAGACCCACCAAAAGCCCACAGTGCAGAATCTCTTAGATAGCCAGAAGTCATTTATTAATAAAGCTATTGACATGTTTTAATATTTATAGTTATTTACCTTGCAAAGGAACTGAATCAGGGAGTACAGAGATCAAGTCCCTCGGGAGAAGGAGTATTTACCTAGGCTAATAGCTTCCCTGTGGAGAACAGGCAAAGAAGAACAGGCAAAAAACAGACTGAGGGGCCCTACAAGCCCTTTTCAAGGACTCCGGTGGGAACTCCCTGAGAGGAGGTACATGTATGGCAGTCCTGCAACAATGCCATTTCTTCCCAGGGCCACTCTCTGCTCCTGTCCTGCCTCATGCCAGTGAAGGGAGCTCCCTGTGGCTCCCAGTGAAGGGAGACAGGGGGTCACCCTGAAGCTCCCTGTCTCCCGGATTGGGCACCCCTGTGGTTGACGGTTGGAGTCTAGGTCCTAATTTTGCTCCTTCTTCCACATGTGACCCACACCATCCTTCTTCGAAGACCATCATCAACATGGAAGGGTGAGGGGGGAATGACCAACAGCTCAAGCTAGAGGAGAAACACGGTGGAGGCTGGACCACGGGGGAGAAGTAGAGGACAGGGAGCACAAAGGGTCTTTGGGAACAGAAAGAGACCTAAGATTGACAGATAATGGCCCCATGACACTCCAAGAGGGTCCACTTCTGCAGCCTCTGGCTCAGTCGAGTTAAATGAAGTTATGTCACAGTAACAATCACAGACACAAATCTATTTCTTGCTCCTGGGCCATATTCCTACACGCTGGTGGGGCACTCTGTTCCTGGGATTTGCTGAGGACCCGGGCTGATGGGGGCTTCATTTCCGTGAGTGTCATGGTGCAAGAGGAATGAATCTGAAAGAACTCACAATGGAAATACAGTGTTCTGGCCACAGCCCATTGGTCAGTCACAGTCGCACGGTCACCCCAAAATTCAAGGAGGAAAAACGGTACACGTGTCCCATGAAACCAGCAAGAAAAAACGGGGCCCCTCCCTGAGCAGGAGAGATGTCTCCCCCAGCTCCGTGGACAGAGCTCAAGGAAGATTTTGATCAAGTCGAAAAGTGACCATGAAGGTATGCCATCCTCTGGACTTGAAATAGTTTGAAATGTTTTGCTTCAATCTAAAAGGAAGTACTGGTAAACATTCTCTAGGTCTCTGGCGGTGGGCTGGAGAGCAGTGAGACCATTGTATCAGTGCCATTCATGCTACAGGCCTTATCAGTCACTTCAACAAAAGTTTTATGATACACCAGCAGCTAAAGTTGACTAGTCAAATATAACAGGACGTCAGGAGTGTTGGGGCCCAACGGAGGCGGTGTTTGTTTTACAGCATTTGCCATACCACCACTCAGTCCCATTTTGTCGTTTTCCCCAGCAGAGGTAAGCTGTGCTTCTAAGGCAGAGAAACACTCGCACTTGGGTTCTCCTGGTGACAGAGTTTCCAGAGAGAGAGAGAGAATAAAGGGCTAAAGGGCCGCAGGAGTGGCAGGCAATGCAAGAAAATGACCAGATGATGAGCTCTGGGATTGAAATTGCATTGATGGTCCAATCACAAAGCAAGTGGGAGGAGTGGAGTAAATGGTCTGGGAAGTCAAGAGGCCAACACTGGAGCTGCAGGTAAGGAGTACGTGTTTACAAGACCTGGTAGCCGAGGAGCGGGTAGGAGTAATGGCCACTGTTGCTTAGGTGTTGAGGAATTGAATGAACCATGTACTGAACCGAGCATCCACAGAGAACACCTGCTTCACATTGATCCTGGGAAGAATCGGGGTGACAGGGACAGCTGTGACACAAGAGCTGAAGTCTACAATGGTGGAGAAAGTAGAGATGGTGATGGGCAGGGGGATCGAGGTGATATTGCTGGAAGGCAGAGCCATCAGTGGGACAGGTTTTTACTTTGGTTTTATTTATTTTTAAGTTTTTAAAAAATTTTTTTAAGTTTATTTATTTTGAGAGAGACGGAGATAGCATAAGCAGGGGCGGGGCAGAGAGAGAGGGAGAGAGAGATAGAATCCCAAGTAGGCTCTGCACCATCAGCACAGAGCCTGACAGGGGGCTAGAACTCCCCAAACCATGAGATCGTGACCTGAGCTGAAACCAAGAGTTGGACGCTTAACCAACTGAGCCATCCAGGCACCCCTTTACTTTTGTTTTATAAACAAGAGTGGGGTCATAGTTTTCTGGAAGTGACGACAGTGACTCATGAGGTCTCCTCATCTCGCAAAGGCGAGATTTGTGGGGCATGAAAGTACAAGGCCAGCACTGAGAAGGGCTGCATGGGAAGATCGTAGTGTTCCAAGAATATCCAGGTTTCAGGCCTCAGGGAAAAGGCTCAGGAAGAGACACTTGTCTGTGCAGGTGAGATCTTGGAAAACAACTTGCTAAAAACTGAGTCCATCAATCGATCATCAGGTAGATTGGTATGAAAAAAAAAAGTCATGGAGAGAAATGGAGTACATGAAACTACAAGGCAAAATCCAAGGAGAGAATTCAGAAATCGATGTGTCAGAAGTTATTTATCCAAATATGGGTTTTTGCTTTGTGTTCTGAGTAGGCTCACTTTGGGACAGTTGAGGGACTAAAAGCAGAAGCCTGGAGGCCACCTCTTACCTGACACTTGTGGGCACCTAAGACGTGTCCAGTTTATGTTGGGTGTCTGGGAGGGAATGTAAGAAGACGTGGACAGCTGAACAACAAGAGAGACAGAGAGAAGGCAATAAACAGAAAAGTACGGCAGTTCCCCCAAATCTAGGGAGAGTCGACCCATGGCCTAGTCTCCTGAAAGAGCCCCTGGAAAAATCTCAAAGGTCCACATGGAGTGTGGAGCAGGGTTGCTGCCAGACTTCATGTCCTCTTGTAAACCCAGGCAAAAGGCGTGTCAGCACAAACCAGGGAGGACCAGAGTCTGGACAGATGTCCTCAAATGCCCTTGTCGTGTCGATACCTAGGACAGGGCACAGGGCTCTTATCCTGCAGGTCTGCCGGACATGAGGTTTTGAGATCGCTCCTGGGTCATGGTGCAGACCTCACCCTTCTGTGCAGATCAAGAAACCAGAAAAGTCCATTCCAACTCCTACGTACTGGCTAAAATCATCAAGGCCTGTGAATTCATCTCCAGGAGCACAATCTCATTTCTGCGATAGGAATGAAAAAGCTGCCACCCGAGTAGGCCCAGAACAAGAGCCCTCGATACTGTGTTGTATTTTGATTATCACCGGAAAATTAGACCTTGAATCACTGGGGTATTTCTTGCCAAAGCCTTCCAGGCCACCTGTAGGTGAAAGGCACGTGCCTTTTGAATGCACGCCTCCTTCCCTCCCACGTCGCCACCTTCTCCCACCCCATTCAAGTCCACTTCCACAGCCTTCCAGCCAGAGCAGAAAGGCTGTAGAAACTCCCGTAGATCGCATTCTCCACCCACTGTGCCCCCCCCCCCACATTCACTAAATGACCCCCACCCACCCCATGCCTTGAAATCCCACCTCATCTCATCAGGTAGCATATACACCCCAGGAAGAAAGAGTGCCTGGAGTCTTTGCCCTTGTCAAAGGGCTGAACCCAAGTCAAGGCTTTCAAACAATATTGGTTTTTATTAGAAAGACCCGATGAGCAAATATCAAGGCAAAGTTAGGGCAAGTGTGGCCAATGATGGTGAAGAGGGTTGCTCTTCTGTAGGCACAGAGCAGCGCTCACGTCAGCAGGAATGAACAGGTGTCTCTCTGTCACCTTCAGCGCCTTTGTCCTCCTGGTTAGCTAACATTGAAAGAAGGAGCGATTTAAAACTTTAACAGCTGAGTTGGAGGCCAAGTTCCTGAGAAATGTACTGCACCTGCCACGCACAGTCTCAAGGAAATACTTTTAAAACTGTTACCTGCGCCCATTCAGGGGGTCATGAGTTCTGTTATGTATGTTGAAACCAAAACAGTGAATATCTCTACTTCTAACCAGCCACAATGTGTCTACGTTGTTGTTGTTTTTATTCAAAGAACGTAGGAGCCTACTTTTACTGGATGTAATTCAATTACTTTTTTTCTGTCCCATAAAAAAAAAAATAGCTCTTTCAAATCAAACCAAGACTCCTTTCCATTTTTGGCCTGTTGACAGCATCTTTTGTACCCAGCTAAGCAGTCTTTGCAGTATTTGGCACTGTTCCTGCTCTGAGGGCAGGATTTAGAACAGATGCCGACTTTCCTGAGTCGGGACGCTACTGAGTTCTCTGCTGATTACTAGGCTGCATAATTAGATGTGACAGCCCGGAGATTCCTGGCCACAAACCACTCCTAATGGGGGAAGCCGCTCTGCTTCTCTTGGAAGGCACCCCTCTGCAGAAGTGCCACACATTGGAAGTTCCTCTATTAACCCCATAATTCCTCCAGTGTGCGCGGCCATAAATCTGGGGACTCAGAGAAGACAGCCCAAGGTTGGTAGCCTGAAGCTGCTAAGTACACGGACTCAGCATCCATTGGTGTAGCCTGGTTAGAGGTCTTGTGAGAACCCACATTTGCTGGGCTGCGCTCTGTGAAATTGATGAGTGCAACTGACAGAGCAGAGCTGGGCAAATAAACAGTGGTCTATGCAGAGGGTCCACCCTGGCCACGCTCAGACCACACACACAGTTGGCAGCTTCAGGACAAAGGCTCTGTTCTCCCTCAGTAAGCCTAACTCTGTGGCACAGGCACAGATATTCTTGAGCAAAGCCACTGTCCCCTCCGTGGGTCCCACTGGGTACAAAGGCAGCCAGGGTGGAGAAGAGGGTAGAATCTGCTCGTATTCCCAGACAGGAGCCTTGTTGTGCAGAAAGGTGAGTTTGCTCCTTCGTAGCATCAGGGATCAAAATGGCCAATTGCACCTTAAGCCGCGCCCAAGTCATACTGGATCCAGCCCAGGTGTAGCAGGGTGGCCAGCGGGCTCAGAGAACTGGATTGAAGCCAAAGGTCTCCACCCCTTCGAGGAGCTCACCTGAGCCACACCCAGGGACAAAAGTAACAATGACACCCCAAGGCACAATTACCTATCACCAGGGTCTCTCCTTAAGGCACAAACTCCTTTGGAAACATAGCAGGTGCAACAGAGCTGCCTGCTTACTTATCTAGAAATTTCAAAGGGGGAAAAAAGCCTCTGTTGATAGCATCACCCAGAGAATCACTCGGCTGAGGGGTGAAACGCTCAGAATGGCAGCACGTATTTGCTGCCTCTTGATAGCAAATTGCAAAGAGGGATCATTGTCGCAGTGACCCTTGGCCTGTCTTTTGTTGAGGGCGGGGTCTCTACTCAAGCAGGAGCTCTCCCAGAGACAGGAGCAGGGCTTTCCCCTTCCCTGGGCAATGGGTCCTGCAGCGCCCTTTCCTCCCCAGGGAGCCCAGAGGAAGCTTCCCAACAACCATAGCGGGCTGCCTTGTTAGAGCAGGCATGCTTCGTTTTGAAATCAAAGAGTAATAAAATACCTAATTAGTACAGCAGCAGTACTTTTATTCATCTATACATTTCTAATGAAAATTATGCCATTCTTAAAAATTGCAACATAATGCACTCAAGCCTTGCGTTTCGTATGCAAAGCATTTGGAAGCCTGCAGTCCCCGTGAGGTGGTAATTTCACCAGGAATGGTAAGCCAACAAAAGGGGGAGGAAAAAAAAAGTGAAGCCCTAAGTAATTTCTTTTAAGAAAACGTATAGGATACACTAATTTGAAAGAAAAGCGATTTTGAAATATAAAAGGAAATCTAGAAAAACGAAGCATTCAGCCTTTTTATTGCACGGCGTTGCCAATAATATTGTATATGTGATTAAAGATTCTTTCCGCAGCCGCTTAAGCCAATAGAAATTGAACTTGCCGGGGAGTGCAGCCTCCCTCCCACGGTCCTGCCTTGAAGATAGGAGGAGGTCGGAAGACCTCATTGTTATTGGGATTCAAATGGCATCATCATTAAAGAGGTGACTACAAAGGAAATATTTAAGAGCCTCAGGGTCAGCTTGCATATTGAAGGTTGTCTGTCTGGAAACAGCGCATCACAAAAGAAAATTTTAAGGAGCCTGGGCTCTGGGCTCCAGCTGCTGGAAGAACAGATGTTTCTTGCAAGTCACTGCCTCCATCCCACGCGTGGTTTATACAACATTCAAATTCTGCTTGGCACTTATCCTGAAGCTTTTATTCCCCGCCCCCCACCCCCCTTCTCTTGTAACAGTTGTAAGAAAATTGGTCTCTGTTATCTGAAAGCAGTAAAGGCAGTGGCGGTTTTTGAGTGTGCCCTCATCCTGGATCTCAGGGCCAAAGACCTTGGCCCTGGCTTTCTGGATGAATCTCCCTTAACTCGGGTGCCTTGGGAAAACGCGTTTGCCTGTGTGAGCCCTGTGTCCAGTCAGGCAAGGGAATGCAAAC
Organism: Lynx canadensis; assembly: GCF_007474595.2. NCBI lineage: Eukaryota > Metazoa > Chordata > Mammalia > Carnivora > Felidae > Lynx > Lynx canadensis. The sequence goes on along the minus strand of NC_044317.1, from coordinate 39,929,567 downwards.
CTCTTGGCTTTGATCAGCTCCGCTGGGGGTCTGCCCCTGAAGCCTTCCCCGTGGACATGACTTTGCAAGGAACTTCTTTCACTTGAAACTTTCATTGAACTTCTCTGGATGACGTTAGCCATCATATGGTTTTGATAATATAAAGCGATATGCTAATGTTCAGGCCAGCAACTGCTGCGTGGGAAGCCGCGTGGCAGGAACAGGCGACCTTGGTATTAGCTCCCTCTGGGTCCGGCTAGCTTCGGTGGGCTGAACCCAGTGATCCTGGGTCAGGCCGGGGGCACCAAAGACCAAGGAGTGATACAGGCTGAGAGGGGAGGGGATTGGTTCCTCCTTGGGTAAGGCGCTGGGGCTGCTGCTTCTAGGACAAAGGAAGAGACGTGAGTCCACACTCTCGGCTCCGACCAGAAGGGGTAGGTGTCTCCTGTTCTCATCCAGAGCACACATGTATGCTCCAGGCCACACGTATGACCGTACGTGTGCCTGTGCACACAAAGCACACAAAATTTAATAACCCTGCTCTAGCTACAAATTAATTCAAATCTTGTACTCACATTAAAAATGAACTCTATTTTATGTTGATCATTAACTAAGAATATTTCACACTGGAGATTTGTCATATTAAGGAGAATTGAAACCACTTATATCAATTAAATGTACAGCATTATACTTAATCTCAGCAGAGATTACCAAAATACTCTAAGCATGATTTTACAGAAATGTAAAATATAAATTAGACAGGGGAATATTGGCCTCCACACACGCACGCCCCCTGCCCCCCTCGCGCTCCCCTCGAAATATGGCTGCCTGCAAGTTGATGGGGCTGCGGACGGTGGGCAATATTTCATCAAAAAACTCCTGCCATCCCCGGCACCATAAAAATCAAGGCCGGAGTAAGTGCTCGGTGTGGATGGGAGAAAGATGGTCAGTTTTAGCTTTTGAGCATTAAAGTGCTGGCTGAGGATGGACACAGCAATGAAGAAAAGAGGGGTTTTCGAAAAGGCTTTACAGAAGGACCAGAAAGAGGGACTGTGGCAGGGCCTCCCGCCGGAAATACTGGAACAGAGCACCCGGCCTCACCTGCTTCTGACAAACGCACGGTGACACGCACTCTTCCGAAAGCACTGTGGTCAGACAACTAAAACCTCGCGCTCGGCAGCCAAGCCATCCTGGCCACGATGCAGGCTCCTGCAGATTTTACTGGCCCCCGAGAGATGCAACCCAGCCATGCCACCCAGACAGACCTTCTCCAATATTCCTGCTGAGCCAGGAAGACTTGGCCTTTTGTCATCCAATTTTTATTCTAAATTCTAATTTGAGTTCAGGCGTCACCTCCTCCAGGAAGTCTTCAGTACTGCTCCAGGCTAGCTGTGAGCGCCTCCTTGCTGCTTGCATAGGCCCTTTCACTCCCTAAACGCACTGTATGCTCTCACTTGTGTGCACACCTATCTCCCTTTCTAAACTGTGAACTGTTGGAAGGCAAGGGTGGAGCCTTATTCATATGTGCGACTTCAGGGGCCCAGTGCATCCTGTGAGGAAGCAAAGGACACCTGCCTGTGGGGCCTGGGCCCTCCCCTAACAGCCCCTTCACAGGGCATCGGAGGAAAGGGCAGCAGTGACCACTATGGGGGTGCAAGCTCCTGGAGGAGTATCGGGGCCCATACAGTGGTGGTGACACAAGAGGTGATGGGAGGCCTGGAGACAGATTTGGCCCCTGTCTCACAAAGGCACCCCCCTCCTTTAGGCAAGAAGTCCCCTGTGTATCTCCAGCCAGCAGGGATCCCCAGGACTTTCAGCCCCTAATGCTGTACCTGGGCAGAAGTGGGTTGAGTCACCCCTTCAGTATCGACCACCCTCCGGGCATTGGCTGTGAGTAACATGGGGTCCCGGCCTCCCTGGACTTTGTGGGCTTTAATGTGTCTCTGTGAGACAGAAGCAGTAGACAAGGCAACACAATCAGGAGCAAGAACAGATCAGACAGAGCAGGGTAAATGCCATCAAGAATATATAAAGGGGCGATTAATAAGGAGTAGCAGGGAAAAGGGTGGGATGTATACCACCGATCCGGGGCACTGGGGGGTGGCCGGGGGCTCACGGAGACCTGATAAGCAGCAGCAAGTGCAAGGGTCCACGCGGGCAGAGTCTGGAACAAAGCAAAATGGCCCTTGTGGCTGGAGTCGCAAAGCCAGAGAGGAGACAGAGAAAACGCAGAGGCGGCCACGGCCGGTGCACACGGGCGTAGGCTGGGGCAAGGCGGTCAGCTCATTCTGGGTGTGAAGGGAGACCAGTGGGGGGTCTCACTGCCTCCCTCCCCTCTGCCATGCCCCTGACTGGGGCTGTCACCTCCCCCTGGTCGAGCCAGGGCGGCCAGGCCACTAAGAGAGACTGGCCAGGACTCCGCGAGGGACCTGCAGTGACCCTCCAGAGGCCACCCGTCTCCCTGCTGGTAAGGCCGTGTATACCACGTGCATTTGGGTCTGTGTTTACCCAGCTCCGTCAGTCCAGGGAAACAAGGCAGCCCAGTATCCTTGGGGATGAGCTCGTTTAAGATGATGGCCAGGCTTGGATTCTGACAAGCATGAGGTGACCAGGATGCACCCCCACGGAGGATGAAGCTAGACACTGGCCCGGGCGTGGAAAGAGGAGGAGGGGAAGGAGGCCTTGACCTCTCGGCCATGAATGCTCTCGGGTGGGTTTGCAAGTCCACGGTGTTCCTCCCTCTTCACAGACTGGTTGGCTACGTCAGTCTCTGCCAGGGTTTGGGTGACAAAGGACAAGCGACCACCACTCTCAGGTGACGGCTGCCGGCTCGCCGTAGGTGCATCCTCGCCAAGGGAGAGCAGAGCACGAGTGGGGGTGCAAGAACGCGCCTGCATTACGACTTCTCTCGGATGCGCCACGACCTGTCCGTTCGTTTGCGTCACTGCAAACACGCGACATGGGTAAGTCTGTGTCGCTTTTGTTGGCATTTGCCGTTGCAGATTTTTTTTTTTTTTGTAAATATATTTTTGCTGGAAAAAAAAAATCTCATCCACCGGGTTACTGCTATTCAATGTCAGAAAAACCGCATGTATGTACCTCTTATATGTAAAATTACAAAATAATCTCCAAATTAGCAAAATCTGCATTTCCCGTGCACGGTATCAGGTTGTTATTTCATTTCGGGGTCTGTGCTTTTGAGCCCAGAGATTCAGCAGTAAGTGATGTTTAGGAACAAACAGTGATTTGGGTAAGAGGCTTCGACAACGTCTGTGTGAAGGCAGCGGTTTCTGTAGAAACCTTTCCTCCCTTTGTCCTCTGCTATCTGCAGGGTATTGACAGCTCTGACAAGACTTTGATTATCTAGTCGGCATGAGCCTGAGACTTGTCACTTGTCAGGTTTGAGCTGACAGTCCCAGCGCTGATGGAACAATTGGAGGGAGATTGGCTGTTCGTGAGGAGGTTTGGGGTCAGCCACCCAAAGTTTTCTCTGCGCGGTGAGGAGGAGAGTCTCAACCCTCGTTAAGGGCTCGGGGAAGTCAGCCCAAGGAGTGGGAGGGGCTCCGGCCACGGGGGCGGGGACAGCGGCTCCAAGCCCTCTGCCCCCCATCCCCTCCTCCAGTGGCGAAGGCGGGCAGTGCAGGCTGCCTGCGGGAAGCTCCGTGCCCTCCCCACATCAGAGGAACTGGATTATTTCCACATCCAGCCTAAAGCTGATATTAGATTTCCCCTCATTAGGAGGAGAAAATGAGGCAGAGAGTCAGCAGCTGGCTGCAGCTGATGTGAGGCAGAGGAATGAGGCCACTGAAGAACACGGTGTTTATTGTCCCAGGCAAAGTGGAGTGTTATCAATTATTATTATGCCTCATCCATTACGCCCTTGATTAGTGCTAGGCGCCTGGCATGTATCGCCTGTGCCTCACGGTGCAGGATGGGTGTGTGACACAAGTCTCATTACTGCTGCATTTTGCAGATGAACAAACTGAGTTCACGGAGGAGCTGGGAGCTTGGCAGGGTCGCTTGGGAGTGGCATCCGCGATCAACCCCAAGGTTCCCGAGCCGCGGTTCTGTGCCCTTCACAGGCGGTCAGTAACCCTCTCACCGGGGATCCCAACCCGAGGAATGAGGCCCATAACCCATCTTTTTGGACTCTTTCAACAGGTGTGCGTTTAGATGGTGCGTGCACACACCTGTCCGATACAGTCTCTGCCGCTGCTTCACCTGCTGGCATCTGTCGACTGTCCCGAGAGCCTTTCCGTTGGGGACCCTGACGTAAGTCGGGACACCAGGAGGCCACAAGTCCTTGTCTCGGCTCCAGCAGCACCAGGGTCAGCCCGGAGGCTTCTTCGGCGAGAAAGAGAGCTTCACGGGGTGCTTGAGTGGCGAGGCCCCCGCCGTGGGACAGCCACCAGATCTGCGGGAAGCAGAGCCTCTGCCTAGCGGAAGTGATGTCGTCTCGGCCCAGTGGAGAACCGCCACCAGGCTCCCACGTGCTCTGGGCTCCCGGCCCAGCCTCCAGGCCGACCTGCTCCAACAAGGACGTCTAGAGTCTAGATACAGCCTCCATTCTGGGAGCAGCCTATACTCAACCTACTGGCCCATCCTCTGGACCCCAAGGATGCCGAATCATCCAGGCTGTCGAGAGACAGGTGCCCTGGGGTGGAAGTGAGGACCAGCCCCCAGGCAAGGGGAGCCTGCAGACAGGTCCTACTCCTGGGAGCTGGTGAGCCAGCAAGCAGAGAGGGCCTGCAGCCTGGGACGGCTGAGGGGCACCCCACGCTGCCCGCCCAGGCACCTACCGTGACCCTCTGCCCCTATTTCCTGGGTCCGAGTCTTGATGCTTTCATTACACTGTTTGCTGCTGGAGGGCAACAGCTGGCCCGAGTCACCTGGTGTCTCCTTCACAGAAACTCCAATCGGAGCTGATGCTGTGCAAACGGTCACTGTCCTCTGCGGGACGGGACGGAGGCTTGTTGTGTGTAAACACATAAATAACCTGACGATGGGCTGAACTCCTTGAACTCTCACAGAATGTTGGATTTTTCCAAGAAGGCGAAGAGACTTCTTGTGTGGAGGCAGGGACGCGGGGGTCTAAAGCTCCCTTTCCTGCCTCTGCCATTGTATTCCTTGCCAGGAAGCACCAACCTCATTAGGATGTGAAGTCCCGACTGAGCAACTATCTTACCCGCGCACAGGTGGGTGAGGTTTCTGGGGCCAGACCTTGAGGAAAGGCCCCCGTTGGCCAAGCTCCGCTAAACCACCCACGGGCTGGGACGGTGGAGGGCTCCGTGAAGGCAGAGAGGACTTCATGAAAGACACACACCCCGCTGAGACTCGGGGGCATCCTCACAAAGAGGGAGTCTTTCATACCACGAGTACTTTTCACACATACCCTCCCACAGCTTGCATTCTGGTGGGAAAAACTGACGACGTAAAGAGTATGATACATAAAGACTACCGCAACTCCTTTTCTCCCCCGACTGGTCCGGGACTGGTTCTTTCAGTAGATGCAGGTCTGTCCTGGAGAAAGGGTAGAGCTGCGTCATTGACATGACACCCAGCCACAAAACTATGGCCAGAGGTCAAAGTCCCAGGAAAGCTAAGCCCAGACCCCATCGTCATAGAAAGACAGACTGAAAACCTAGCATGGGCTCATGGGACTCCACTCCCTGTGGTTCTTACACACTACCAACACAGACACCATCATCGATCAACGCCCCTTCCATACAGACCCGGCCATCTCACCATGGGCGGCCCTGTGCTCAACCACACCCTCCGTACCCTGAATTCCCAAGTTGCCCGGCACTCTGCAAGGATTGGTAATCAGAGTTCCCTTAATCCGGGCTTATCCCAGGCATCTGACCAGCAGGAGTCCCAAAGATTAACTACGTCTGACTATGCATAGCAATGAGGGAAAAAATTAATGCCTCGCTAAGATCCAAAGCAATGAAAATCCACAGCACCTAGACATTGAAAATCAGGCCAGGAGACCGTATGCTCTCTGCTGCACAGCCGGACGTGTGGCTTTCGGTACACTAGCTCACACTCTGTGCAAAGACACGGGGCACTTGCTGTGCGGCAGCGGCTGGAAGAAGTGAGTAGTAGTTTGCACGCGTGCTCACGCTTAACCCACATACATATACCACAGGCACAAATGCGCATTACAGATCGTGTTAAAACAAAAGAGACACAAACAGACTTGTTCTAATGGAGGAGGGAGCAGGGGGCTGGATGGGCTGCTCTGTATTTCCCCCTCCACTATAGTACCCTCTGAGGTCCCCCAGAAGCACCCTATGGCTCCACACACCAGAGAACACAGACCGTTGACCCTGCCGGCGAAGTCTACACTCTGACCTGCTGAGTTGACCCTACGAAGGCTGGCCAGCTCAAGTCCTCTGTGACATGGAGTGGCCTAGAAAGTGCCCGAGGCTTTGGCCTCTTAAAGTCATAATGCTCCCCCAAGCCGCCCTCCTTCTTAATCGCCTGAACCTTTCAAATGCACCCAACCTTCATTCCTCAAGACTAGCAGTCTCCGCAGGCTCCCCCTCTCCTCCTGGCCAGGTGGGCTTTACAGCCCCCTGACCCAGCTTCCTCTGGAGTGCTAAGAGGAGACAGGGGACTTCACAATTCTCTCACAGAAGGATGTAGGAGAAGGCAGTCCGTTAAATCCCAGAACCACACCTGAAGTTGGACCCAGATCCTTGGATCTCAACGCCAAGGAGATGAGACAACCAAAGGGCAGAAATGTGTTTACAGTCACAACACGTGACCTCATCCCCTAAATCCAAGGAGCTGCCAGCCTCCAGACTGGAAACCAGGAGTAAACTGGTGAGACGGTTGTGAGCTCTGTCCCCAGAACATGGTAAAGAAAGTAGGCCATTCACTGACTAAGGAGTGTTAGGACCAGGCGGAATCAGAGCTGACGTTCTCAGGTTCAACGGGTGGAGATGAGGCATCCCAAGAAGCCTTCCTGGAGGAAGTGTTCTCTCGGCTGGCACCTGAAGGGCGAGTAAGAATCAGGCAGGTGGAAGGATGGATGGGAGAGGGAAGGTGATAAGAGAGCCAGAAAGATGTTCCTGCACGTAGGGAGCTCAAGGACCTCACACAGAAGTAGAGCCCCGTCCTTGCCCCAAGGGAGCTCCTAACCAGCTAAGGAAACACTGCCTATAAAAAAGAAAGAAGAGGTAAGACAGATTTCTTTCTGCCTTGAGAATTCTCCAAAGCATGAACGAAGGTGTCTGCCCCTTTGTCTCTAACTCCAAGCCACAGGTACCACCATCACCCCAGCCTTCCCTGCACCTGGCCACACTACTACTACTCTTCAAATGTCTTCCCTGCCCTGGGAGGACCCAAATGCCACGCTGGGTGCCAGTGAGAGGTCCGCTGGCTCCTTCCCCTCCACGTGGACTGTGCCTCCTCTTTGCCCCCAGACCTCCTCCCACCCTTCTCGAGGATGGTGACCAAGCAGACGAGGACCCAAGAGTGACACCACAAAGGGGCTGGCACCACCCCCCCATGGTCTAGGATTGAGATCCCCCAGATAACGCACAATGATCGTGGAAAGAGCTGGCAAATTAAAGATGGTTGGTATTGATTCCAAAAATACTTTTGCTTTCAGCAAAATACATCTTTAATTACTTTCCTACTAGCTGTCATTTTTCATAAAGCAGTCTAGACTGCTCGTGCCAAATCATGCAAAGACTGTTTTCAATGAGATGCCTTTTCTTAATATCAAAGATCACAGAGGGCTTTTAAAAATCCCTTCCGAGGGGATGGTTGACACATGTCTAGCAAACATGTCACACGTGCAGAATGGACAGAGTCCTGGGCCCTGCTGGTAATAAACGGGAGGTGAGAACACTGCCTGTGATTCCCTCTGGCATTTTCCCTCACTTGTAATCTCTTCCAGGTCATGGTCCGGGCGGAATATACTTATCTATGCAAACAGCATGCACGTGGTTTTTGCTTTTTCGCCTTTGTTGGTAATTTATTATCTATAGATTCAAACTCCCTTCCCCTTCCCCCAGAGATCAAGATAGCACCTATGACTGAAACAGTTCTTCTCATCCTTATTTATCGGAAGCAAGCTGCAACAGAGCAAGGGAGAGGGAATAATTTGAGCATGTTCCCCCTTGTAAGTTTGATTGGAAACGACCAGGACAAGTTGAGAGTCAGGGACAGGAAGTGTGGCAAAAATGCACGTTTAGCTTTCAGCATCAGAATCAATGTCCAAATCTAAAATTGATATAATTGACTGTTAATTAATTCCCTTGATATTTTCATTAACACTCGTGAGCAACAAGTATTCCATGTAGCACTTCTGAATTATTCAGCAGGCCCTCGGATTCCCTGGGCAAGCGTCCTGTGATTGATGCCACACTCAGGAATGAGCTCAAACAGAGGTTCCTTTCCAAAGGACTGTACTCAAGGGGGCAGGAAACTGGCCAGCGGAGGGGGGCCACAGTGAGGGGGCAGAGGTGTCTGGAGAGAGACTGAACTCCCTGCCCAGGGCACCCCCTGCAGCACACAGCATCCTGGGGGCAGGTCCAGGCCGCCACTGTGAAATCTCCAGGCTCCTCTGATGATTACAAAGATAGGCAAGAGATCCTCACCACGCGAGGGGTGCAAAATATATCGAAATCACTATAACTTGAATATTTTAAAAGCTTAGAACCTAAAGCTTTGGAGAAAGAAGTATGATCAGGTTGCCCCATATCAGCCCAGAAGCTCAGTGTTCAGGACGAGGACAGAGTCTCCCTGGAGGGCTCCCCACCGAGGCCACTCCAGCTCCCGCCCTCTGTGCTCCTGCTTGTCTCCTGCTGGAGCAGGTGGCTCACTGACCCACCAGCACAAGTGCAAGGAGGAGGTGCTCGGCCTCTTCCGGCTCCCACCCTGCATGCTATCCACTTTGTACTTCCCACCACCTGAGAGCTCCTAGAGAGTCCTTGCCTAACTCGTTGAGTGAAGTTCAAGTTGCAAAGCCATGATCTGCGCATAATTCTAACTGGTCGGCCCATGTCCATGAACATGTTCTACCATAGGGATGGAGCTGTCCATCCCTATGGTCAGGAGCAGGACAGAGATGGGTGGCCAGGGGATAGAGCTAACTTCCCAACCCTGAACGAGGCCTTCCCAGAACAGCTTAAGGGCACGGGTGCCCACTGAAGAATCTCTCTCACTTCTGCCTGGCAATTCCCTCTGTGTGGGGGATATCAAAGGGCATCCTGACTTTCAGTAGATGTCGTCTAAGTATGCTACAGCCAGTCTCCCTGGCTGTTGGCGCTGCCTCAGTTGCCCAGGTCCAAGGTTTTCACTCCTACAGTTCCCCCAGGGAAGGCCTTAGCCACACCGGACAAGACCTCCCTCAAAGCCTGCCCTTTGCCTGCTATTGAGACCGACTGTTACTTGGTATGAGGAACCAGGGAAAATAACCCCCCATTTTTTTTTTGCCGCTAAAACCAAAAGGCACATTAGTCTCTACACTATAAAAAAAAAAAGAAAGAAAGAAAGAAAGAAAGAAAAAAAAAATACAAAAAAATTTAAAGCTAAAGAAGTGAAAAGGTCATGGGGACCTGGGGTGATTGATGGGGCCATAAGCCTCAGTGTGAGGCTTCCTCTTCAGACAGGATCTCTTTTAGGATTCTGGACAGAGCCCCCGCGTGCGCTTCTTAATGCACAGGCAAAATCCAGCAGTCCCTTTTACCTGCCACCTTGCTCCCGCACTGCCAGTCACCTGTTGTCAACAGCGGTCCTGAAGCAGACAATCCTCCTTCGGTCAGAAGGTCAGTAGGAGCCTAACATTACATCACGGTGCCCACGTCCTTCCCATCGGCTCACCTCCTCACGTGAGCATTTTATCATCTCACAAGAAGAAGGGGGAGTACAGCACAATAAAATGTTTTCAGAGAGAGACCACAATCACACAACTTTTATTGTAGTATATTGTTACAGTCGTTTGACTTGATTATTAGTTATTGTTGTTCATCTTTCTGTGCCTAATTATAAGTTAAATTTTACCATAGGTACATATATATGATGGGCATTCTTGTGTATAAGAAAACAGTATATATAGGTTTCAGGCATCCACTGGGGGGTCTTGGAACATATAGGGATAAGGGGGCACGACTTATCCTGGGGATAAGGGGGTACGAGTGTAGGAGTCGAAGAGTCTAACCTGCTTGGAACCTTCTCCCAGCTCATAGACAGGTGAAGAGCTCGGACAGGGGCCCTCTCTCTACTCCTCTCATGACATTGTCCAGGCAGCAGATTCCAGAGAAGAAAGAGAGAGGGGCAAAAGTGTTTTGCCAGAGAAAGAAATCACATTCTCTGATCCCGGTTGTTTATTGGAACTTAAAAAATAAGTTTAAGAAAAGGACTCAACAAAATAAATTGAATAAAGTAAAATAAAATTCAGTTCAAGCTAGGGAAGAGCTTGTGAGTTAACATCATAAACCCTCTTTTGACAAGTGGCTTTCCATCACCCAGCAGCTCCATCGATGGCCTCGGGATGGTGGCCTGATTGTCAGCTGGCAGATGAGGGACGATCCGCTTGTCAGGATGCCAGCGGATTGCCCTCGAGTTGTTTGTAATGACAGGCGACAAAGAATGGCTGCTCAGAGTGATCTCTTGTTTTACAAGCTCGGCATCAGGACAGAGCCTGCATCTGGGAACACTCGGCTGAACGCCCCTCTCTGGACACAGTCCCCGTAGGCCACCCTCTACCTTTGGCAATTTACACACCAGGCCAGTTCGTTCCCTGTCATCTGAGTTCCAATAGATACCGTAGTAAAAATGATGAATACGCTTTTCCTTATGACTCACCACATTCCCTGCTCCGAGATTTCTGTCTTTTATTGTTGCGCTGAAACCGTCTCCAATCATTTTTTGCATCTGATCTTGATTGTCTTAAAAAATTAATCAGACACATGTTCACTATGTTTTTTATCCAACTCTCTCCAGAATGTTTTTTGACAATTTAGAAAAATGTTTTGAAAAATAGTAAAGGGAAATATTTAAGTAATTACGATCCTCACATTGCGAGGCCAAGTGAAGTAAGCTAATGCAATGGAAACATGTTTTACAGATTTCTTTAATTATTTTTAAGTACAATACAATTGCATTGCTCTGAGGGGAAGATTTATAACCTGGACCGTCTCTGTACTTCCCGCTCTGGGGGCCGTTCACCTCACCAAAAGGACAATGGTCGGGCCCAGCAGCGGCCCGGGTTGGACCCGACTTGAACACTCCCCCACCCCATAACTTCCTTCAGCCCCCACCCCAAGCCTCTTTGAATAAACATACAATCCAAGTCAAAACCATATGCTTGCTATGCAAAAGCATCTTGAAGACGCCTCAGAACCAGACTGCGGTCCCGAGGACCTCCCAAACAGAAGTCCTCGTGCTGCCATTGCAAAAGTGGCGCTGTGTTTATGGCTTACATGTGCCCCTCCAAACAACCAGTCGACCTTGGAGCAGGCAGCCCAGCCATGAGTTCATGCCACCGTTGTCTTTGGCAAGGGTACAAATCATCCTGGCTGTTGCAGAGATCCCAGGGCCAAAGAGAGGAACGGAGCGAATGGATGCCTTCAGGGTTGTAATTCACGAGTTCGCTAAGCGGTGTGAGAAGAGGGCAGGAAAGGACTCACACAGTGAAAGAGACCCACTTACTGTGACCTGGTGGGTCTGCTCCCATTCAATTCCGAGGCCAGCACCCTGGAGTTCGAGTAGACCCCGCAGGTTAAAGGCACAGTCCCCCAAAATACAGCCCTCACTTCTGACACAAGTTCAGGAGGCCCCAGGTCACTTGAACTTCTGACCAACTGGATATAAGCTTGGGGGAGTCCCACTACCCGCTCAGTTTTGATAACTCACTAGACCAACTCATAGAACTCAGGAAAGTGCTGGACTTCTGATCACAGTTTTATTATGAAGGAGCCAGGACCAGCCAAATGCAGAGACTCATGGGGTGAGGTCTGGGATAGTCCCCAGCACAGAGCTTCTCTACCCTCTCCCCACGAAGTCAGGGCATGTCGCCCTCTTGCCATGTGGATGTGTTCACCAATCAGGAAGCTCCACCGAGCTTTGGTGTGCAGACTTTCTACTGGAGTTTCATTCTGTAGCCACTGAATTCAATGCCAGTCCCCGCCCGCTCCCAGGTCAGGCAGGCTCAGAGACTATGATTGGTCCTGATGGCCAGTCCCCATCCTGAGTCATCTCATTAGCATAGACTCAGGAGCTCATGAAGAACAAAGTCACTTTTTACTTGGGACATCCCAAGAAGTCAGTCTCTCTTCAAGAAACCAGGGACAGTAGCCAGTCAAGTTCTTTATTACACAATGATATCAAAACCAGAGACTCACCCACCCAATGGGTGCCCCTGCCCCTTGGAGACCTGGCTATCCTTGACTCAAATCTTCACCCAACTGAATTCCTACTTTCTCTGAAAGTCCAAAAGACACCCATGACTCGGGTCGGCTTACGGGGGCCTACAGTCTCAAAGCGCCCTGTGGCTATGGCTCCTGGCCTGTGCCAGCTGCCTCTCTTTCCCTCTGAATCCAATCTGACTTGGAACGTGACTTCATCTATGGCTTCCACTCTGCCCCACTCATACTAGTTATATTTACCGAGGACATGGGGTCATGGTGAGGGGTCATTTCAAGCAGCGCCTCACCAAAAGTGAGCCCTGCTGTTCCATTCACTGCATTTGCTCCCCAGACCACAGCACGCCAACGTTCTCACCTCCCTCAGGGCACCATCTTTGTTACTCAGCAGAACTTTGGGAGAAAGACCCACATGGCCAGTCAGTATTTGTCTTCTAAAAAAATTTTTTTAATGTGTATTTATTTTTGAGAGAGAGACACAGTGTGAATGGGGGAGGGGCAGAGAGAGAGGGAGACACAGAATCCGAAGCAGGCTCTAGGCTCTGAGCTCTCAGCACAGAGCCCGATGCGGGGCTCGAACTCATGAACCACAAGATCATGACCTGAGTGGAAGCTGGATGCTTAATCAACCGAGCCACCCAGGCGCCCCTCAGTGTTTGTCTTCTAATTAATACAGAGCTCTCTCCTCCAGGAAGAATTTGTGTGACCCCCTTTCAACCCATTGCTTCCATGCTTTTTGTGACAGAGTCCCAAACCACCAATGGATACATGAAAACTTTGCCTGTGGGGACTGTCACCAGAGACGGGGACAGGTGTGGAGCAAAAGCAGGTATGTTACCCACTCACACATTTTGCCACTGCACCTTGGTGAGCCTGTATCTGAGAGACTTTACCTCACCCTTGGGTGAACCTCACCCTGAGATAAGACTCCTTGGGATGGCTGTTGGAGCAGTTGGTTTGTGAGCTGTATAACGTGACACTGCCGGGTGCAGAAGCCCTGAGGGTGAGGGTGCAGGGGCCAAGGCCGTGCCCTAGTTCAGCATTGCTCCGGGGAGCCTTGCCAGGGCTCGGCAAGATCCCCCACAGGTTTTTCCAGCACCTTTAATGCCACAGCTCTCCACAGGGGCCTGGAAAACACTGACACGTCCTCTCTCCCCACCCCTGCTTTTCTCCCCAAGGGGGCCCTCAGCCAGGCACATGGCTCCCCAGGCTCTGCAGCGGGGGGACAGGACAGGGCAGGACCTCCCTTCCTGGGCTCAGGCTACTGTCCCATAGGGCCTTCAACTTGCTTTCCGGCTCCCAAGGGGACAGCCCAGAGCAGTGTGACCTGCGCAGACTCAGCCAACATACATGGGGAAAAAACACAACCTGACACTTTCACAAATGTACTCCAGAGCCCTTTGGACTTTTAATTTTTTATTACTATTGCTGTCATTTCGACAGGTTTTCAGCTGTGGATCTAGAACAAGGTGCTGTAGCAGAGTTCATTCACTGGTAATAACGGGAGGGATGGCCCATAATTTTGAGCCTCTGCTCAGCTGCTGGATATGAAGCACCATGCCAGGCCCTTCCCTTCTGCTTCGTCATTTGCTGTTTGCAGTAAGCCTCTAAGGTCCGTGGTGGGAGGGAGGGAGGAGTAACCCCATTTATGGCAGAGACTCCAAGGCTCAGAGAGGACCAACACTTCTCAGGCAGCCAGCCCAGAGCCAGCCAATGGGGAGGCCTGGCTCCAAATCTCGGTGCTTTCCACTTGACACTTTGCCCACCCTGTGGGTGGGGAAAACCTGCAGAGAGGGTCCCTGTAGACCCATCCTCGGCCAGGCAGGAAGAGACATCTTGTACTGGTACCTCATGAAGGCGATTTTCTCCATCCAGTAGAGTCGCGGCCAGAGCTGGTGCCACGCCCAAGAGAATGAGTTTATCCTATCTCCTGAGTCATCCAGACCATGCTTGGCCCACCAACAATTTTCAGAGGCTCCCCTGTGGTGGAAGGAGACTGGTCTTGCCAGTGTGAGGAGGGAGAAGATGTCTGCCTTCCTCAGCAGCTGGTTTTATTGAATTGGTTCACAACTGGTTTTGGGGCAGAGGGGTATTTTCACGTTTTTCTTTTAGAGGGTCTTAATTAGGAGAGTAGCAGCTCCCTGTGGATCCACCAACATAATTCCTCTAGGACAAGGAGTGGGAAGCCAAGGGACAGAAGCCCAAGGCCCACGGAAGGAAATCCCACAGACTGTCCTCATGGGAGAGAAGGCTCTAATAGACTCTAGGGAATAGGCGTGTGGTCATTGAGGTCTAGAGGCCATGCGGCCCTTTCCTTCCTCTTCCCATGGTCCCCATAGGAACATCTAGCCTGTGGGTGCTTCTCCAGGAGTCCTGCTCCCCACAAAGGGAATCAAAGGTCAGGAGAAGACCACTTGCCCCGCCTAAGCCTGAAAGGAAAGTGTTGCAAGGGATCTTCCTGCATGGATATGATAATGAACTCAAACAGGAATGGTCTCAGCCATCAAGGAATCTACAGTCTAGCAGAGAAAACATCAACGTCCCCCAACCCCACCCCACTTACACACAAAGTAAATGCAGTAGGGTCAAACTGTGATGTATGTGCTGTGAAGGAAATAACTGGTGTGGGCAGGTCAGGGGAGGAAGACATGAGACAGGCATGACCCAGGCCATGGAGAATTTTGTAGACTCTGCTAAGGAGCTCAGATGTTGTCTGCTGTGCAGCAAGAAGATGCTGCTAGATTGTAACCAGGATGGCCTGATTCAATTGATGTTTTCAGAAGAGTGCTCTGGCTGCCATGTGGAAAATGACTGGCAGGCGCAGGTACGGGATCGAAAGCAGGTTGTGGTAACAAGAGCAAAATGTCATGAGGCCTGGAGCAGGGCAGAAGCAGCGAAGATGGAGACAAGTGGGGGGCTTCAAGACATTTTTAAAGTAGAAGTGGAAAAACTGGCCACTGTCCTGGATGCGAGGGTGAGGTAAGGTAAGGACTCAAGGAATCTGGTGTAACCAACATGGTTGGGTGATGGTGATGTCTACTGAGACGAAATGTGTTAGCATTCATTCCTGCAAAACCTTCACGCACACTTTATGACTTAAAACAACACAGATTTATTATCTCACAGTGTCTGTAGGTGAGTGGTCAAGGCAAAGGGCGAGATTCTTGGTCCTGGGTCTCTTGGAGCTTTAGTCAAGGTGTTAGGTGAGCCATGGCTCTCATCTGGAATTCGGGATCTCTTCCAAGCTGACTGGCACAGTTTCCTGTGTGTGCAGGACTAACATCCTGATTTGACTGCTGCTCGCAGCCAGATAGCACTCTGGTCACACTCAGTTCTGGGGCCCTGGCCCCATGGCCCTGTCCATCTCAAAGCCACCACCAGAGAATCTACTCCTGGTAGAATCATTCTGAATTCCTCTTCTGCCACCAACTGGAGAGTTCTCATTGTGTTCAAAGGGCTTGTGTGATCAAGTTTAGTCCCACCTGGAAACTCTCCTTTTCTTAAGGTCAGTGGTGCCATATAACATGCCCTAATCATGGGCATCAAATCCATTACCTTTAGAATCCCAGGCGCTACACCAGAGGGGTCGGAAATCTTGGGCAAAATCTTAGAATTGTGCTTATCACATGAGGTTGGTTGGGGCTGGGTTAAGAATTCAGTTTTGGATCTTGTCATTTTGATTTAATTGTGGAGCCACGTAGGTAAGATGGACAAAGTCTAGTTTGGCTGCATAAGTGAGGTCTGGAACGAAGATATACACTTTGGAGCAATCTCTGTGTTAAAAATGTGATACTAGGTTAGGGTTACCTGAGAATGAATGTGGGTAGAAAAAGAGAAGATGTCCAGGGACTGTGCTCTCAGGACTCAACACTTAGAGGTTGGGTAGGGAAGGGGGATTGAGCCAACATGTCTAAGAAGGAGAAATCTGAAGCGTGGGGGGTGGGAGTGTCATAGAACATAAGGTGTATGAATGTATGTCTTCAGGTGGGAGCAGACATCTCCATCTGAAGCTGCTGAGCCTTCTAGTAAGTTACACAGGAAAAACATCCGCTGGATTTGGCAACCTCGTGGAGGTCACTGGTGGCCTTGCCAAAATAAGTTTTTGAAGGTGTTAGGGACGGAAAGTGGATTAGAGTGGGTTACTGAGTGAAGGCATTTGTAGGGGGGCTGCAATGTACCAAGGAAGAACATGTCAGCAGTGCAAGATGAGAGAGGAGTCACCTGAGGAAGTGATGACCTTGAGAGAGTAAGAAGGGATGGTGTCAAGGGCACAGGTCGAGAAAGGGTTGACCTTTGATGGGAAAAAGTCCACTTCCTTCTCAGGGAAAGGAGTCACATCAGACAGCATGGGTGCTGAGGCAGGGCATTTACCAGTTGGTGGTGGGAATAACAACGAAGACCCATATGATGTGTCTGCTTTGCCATCTTGGGTGAGATAAACTTCCATCGGGTGTGGAGGGCAGGTTGGAGGCGAGGGGAGAACTATCAGCGGCCAAAAGGGCACTTTCCTAGAGAAGCAGGATTGCAGGCATGCTGAGGGCAGGGCTGCAGACCCCTTCGAGGAAGCCTTCTTGACCACAGGCCAGAGAGCCTTCAGCGCCCAGTGCCACGCTCAGTGGCAGAGCTTACTACACGCCACGGGAACTGCAGACGTCTCTGTTGTCTCCCCACGTGACTGGGACCTTCTGGAGCATGGAATTGTATAGCTTTCACCCTGGGCAGAACACCAGGTCTGGCCTGGCTATATGAGTCGCTCAGCAAATGTTTCCTGACTCCCACTGAGGAAGACCCAAGGGGAGAGCAGGCACGGATGGCAGTGGATGGCTGTGAAGGTGGCTGCTAACAAATATCGTCCAATCGTGGCTTTGCTTTGGCCAGCCAGGACAGGACTCTGGGCACTGGTTCCTTCAAAAGGAGCCTGTTTTTGTTATATGGAGGCTGGGCTGTAATCCTAATTTTTAGATCCCCCACATTCTGTGCATAGATCCATGGTTTTGTACTTAACCCAAATGAGCAGAAACACCTGGGGGGAATATCTAAAATATAAGCTTGTTATTAAGAGTAAATAAACCCACACAAACCCTCCACCAACCGGCTGTCTCTCCAAGTCAGTGGGAAGCAGGATAGGATGGGAAGGAGCCCCAGCTGAACCTGCTCCATGGAGCTGGGCCATGGAATTCTGTCAGCTCCCAGTGCTGCGGAGCCATCTGTGGGCCCTGCCGCCTGATGGCCATTCATGCAGCTCCCCAGCCCGGTTTTCTCAGCACTGTCTCCTCCAGAGCCCCCACAGTCCCTGGTAGAGCTGCCCCATGCGGCTCTAGATGAAATTAGTCAGAGAAGAGGGAGGGAGAAGGAGGCCTAGGGAGAAGCATGGTAGAGACACAGAGACAGAGCAAAATAGCAAAGAACTAGGCAGTAAGAGAGAGCCCAGAGTGGATGGCAAAAGACCTATGTTCCCATCCTGGTCCCACGCTTTCTGTGCAAGTTGCCAAGTCACCTTCTCCTTCTGACTTCAGTTACCCCACCCATAGGATCAAGGTGAGACTAGATGAAGGTTGGGGCTCCTTCTGGCTCCAATAACCCATGGCTCTGAAGACAGGCAGGCAGCTGAATGAGAGAAATGTTGTGACTGCCCACGGCCCATACCCAATCAAGGCAGATGGTCACCTACCTGACCCCATGGACAGGAACCAGCAGAGCGACTCAAGTGTCAAGTTAGAGGCCCCCAACTCTGGTTTAGACAGTAGGAATATTTGTATCACGTGTGATAACAAGCCCAGCAGCGGCGAGGATCCTGGAGTTGGAGGTTGTATTAACTCGGGGCCGTTACCTAACCAATGCCTGCACACACGGTCTCCAACCCCAAGAGAGCTTCCCCTCAGTCTCAAGATGGCTGCTCCCAGAGTACCAAAGTTGTACTAGAAATTACAAGGTCTAGGGGAAGAAAAGGTTTGCCTCCTTTTAAGGGTGACCCCTCACTCAGAAGCCTCCCTCTCCCCTCCTCTACTCCTGGCAGACACTTGCTGACTATGCCTCATTGGCCAGAAGTGAGTCAAATTTCTGTTTCTATACCAATCTATGACCAGTGAGCTGAGGTTACTTACCACAATTGGCTCAGACAGGTCAAGAGGGATGAGTGATGGAAGTTGACCAACCAGACCGCTACAGAAGAGAACCATGTTTGCAGCACAGCATCTTTTGGAAAAAGAAGGCACAATTTTGTGAGATGTCTGGCAGTGTCTGAGCAACAGCCCTGAGGATGAGGCATTGCCCTGAGGCCAGTGCAGCCCTCAGAAGGGTTCTTCAGCCGTGGACTTTCCAAGTGACCCTTGGAGTCTCCTGGCCTTTCTCCAGGCCTGTTTCCCCTCTAAACCAGAAGGACATGGGCGAGGGTATCTCTAAGGCCAAAGGTATCCAATATGCACTAAGTTCATGACTAACAATGCACACCGTGTTCACTCATGATCATCCGAATCACCAGAAAGAGAAAGAGACTTTCACATGTGTTGGTGGGCTCGGTGGTTAGTTCCCCTTGTTTTTAAGAACATCACGAAGAAAGAAAGAAAGAAAGAAAGAAAGAAAGAAAGAAAGAAAGAAAGAAAGAAAGAGAAATGACCCACATCCTCCCCTCATTCCTTGCTAGAGCTACTTACACAGAGGAATGATGGGCAAATGTAGGCCTGCATCAAGGCTGGGCAGAGGGGCTTCTGACTATAAGAGACAGGAGAGGCAATGAGAATAATCTCAGTAAAAAGGCAGTTATTGGGCCACATGACTAGAGGGTATGAAAGTCACAGCATGGTTCCCTCAAAAGAAATTCAGGATTCTGTTTCCTACAGACATCAGTACATCTGGGATGGCAAGTAATCCACAGATACCCCTGTATTTGGACTCCAATTGCTCCCAAACACGGCATGGTAACGTCAGGCCCGATTTTGCACTCATCTTCCAACCTTTCAGCCAGAAACTAGAAAAATGCCCTCGACACTGGTCTCTGTCCCAAGGGACAAGCCTGAGGAGGCTTCCTGGACAATAACACGGCTCTGTCTGGGGCCGGCCCCACTTAGCAGGGACTGAAGCGGAGGTCAGCAGCCTCGGTGTTTTCTGAAATTTCCCCATGTGAATTCTCTCAAGTAAGAAAGGCAGACATAGTAGTAGATGAAAACTGCCCTAGGAGTGTGGAGAACTGACAAAGAGAACTCAAGAGATCATGTGTAAAGTCAATTCATTAGTGGGGTTTTGTCGGCCACAGCCCAACACACTCCCCGGGACAGGAGCCCAGGCTGCCTGCACCCCACCCAGGGCACATCCCGCCCCTCAAGGGGGCAGTGAGGCAGAAGTGAAAGAAGTGAGTGGGTGGCTGGCATACAGGTTCCCTCCTCTGAGTCCTGACTAAGCCTCGCTCTGGCTGCAGCTGGACTCCTGGGGCCAGGGCACAGTCTGGCAAGGTGGCGATGCGCGTGGGGGCTGGGTGCGGATGGAAAGGACACAGAGCGCTTTGTAAGCACATCTGGGCCGCTCTGCAAGGAGAAGCTGCTGACAGACTGTTTGCCAATAAAGAAAGTCGCACAGCCTAATAACAATCAGATGGCTCTCCAGGCCATCTCTGTCCTGGCCAGGCTCTGCAGGACATCCCTGGGCAGATCCAGGCAGCTCTTCTCCTGGGGGACCCAACTTAGTGGGGTCATGTGGCTCCTTCCATCAGCTGAGTGCCAAGAAAGCTCTTACCCTTCCTGAGGGTCAGGAGTCTGTGCTTTGACCCAAGTCATCCAGAAGCACTACCTCCAAAGCTCTGGCCCCTGGAGAGCTCCCTGCAATCAGCTTTGATGTGAGCCATCCATTGATTAGGACACTGTTGCACAAGACCCACATCTCTGACACCTAGAAACTGGCCAACTCGTTGTCTCACGTTGTCTTCTTCCCAAGATGGCTCCTGGGTATGGGTTTTGTCTTCTCAACAGAAGCGTACTTCGAGTTTCCTGGAGGCAGGGCCCCCATCTTGTATTTCCCTCCCTGTCTGGTGGCACAGAAGAGTCATCCAAATGTCTGCGTTCCTCTACAGCTCCAGCAGTTGGATGGTGGGCACAGAACCCCATAACACACAGGAGAAGAGAAGCTAAGAACCAGCCCAGTGAATAAATTGGCCAGCTTCAAAACTGGACCAGTGAGAGGGGACAGGAGACCTCAAAATCCTTTAGATCCAAGATTTTCAGACTGGAGAGAAATCTCCTAGAATATGAATCTTACCTGAAGCCTCAGTAACTAAAACAGAGGGGAAGGGGCTTCCCTGGATGGCAGCGGGGGCCTGGGAGTCAGTTTACTCTTTCCCTCAACTTTTCCATTCCTTCTCCCAAGGAATGACCTGAGAGACCATGGGGGATTCCCCAAAGTTCTCTGGGCACAACGTATAAACCCCTTCATCAGACCCTCTGCCAGGCCCCTGGTAGACCTGCCTTGCAGTGGATCCGGATGAACAGATGCCTTTCCCAGCTTTCCCTGAAATTAGGACATAGCAAAGCATCCTCCATGGTGGAGATATCCCTGGATGTCAGTTCACAAACCCTGGATTCCAGTTCTAGCCCAGTACCTACTTAGCTAAGTAACCTCGAACTTCACGTCTCTGAACTTCAATCCCTATGTCAATGCAGGTGATGCTGTCCAGCTTGCAAAGCAGTGGTTCTTGCTGCCATCTCTAGAATGTACCTGGAAATTGACAGGCACTGACTTTGCGAGTCCGATTGTGCCCCTGCAACACTCGATCTTTGCAGAAGTAGAAGACAGAGGGCCCTTGTTGGATCAAACCTATAGCAGGGGATCTGGGAGGCCACGGGGGAGTTTCATAGGACGTTGGAACAGGGACAGGGGGACAGCAGAGTTTGGGTGTTTTTCCCTGGACACATTTGTGAGGCTGCTGCAACACATCCTGTACATTCTATTATTAGGAAGGAACCCAGCCCAGGACACAATCATCACAAACCTCAAACTGCTGTTTACAAATGCGGGGAGTTTAGTGAGACCTAAAATGCTCTTCCCCAAATGTATTCTCCCCCGCCCCCTTGGTTTTTAAACCCATGTGGATTCCAAGGGAAATTGAATCCATATGTTTCTGGTTCATTTACACTGAACTCATCAAAATGTAATTTTGCAACATCTAGTTGACGTCCAGGATGTCTTTAGAAGCCTCATTTTTATGCCTTTTTATAAGCCCCTCTCCCTTGGAGACAGGAAGTTATGCCTTGCCAAGAGTGGATGGAATTGCAGCCAAGCAGGAGTTCTGCTGAGAAGACACACAAGGTGGAAAGGGCCTCTTATCTCATACTTGGGACCCTTATTCCTGTCCCCATTCCATTCCCCGAGAACAAGAGGCGTGCAAGGGGAGGCGCCCAGCTCGCCAGCCCGGGACCGAGTGGGCTTCCAACGTAGCTCTGTTAGGAGAAGCTAAGATGGTCAAGCTTCCCTTGATGGTCAAGGAGATGAAAAACGGCCTGTTCCATTTGGTTGATGGGGACTCTGAGGTGGCCAAGTGACTCGTCCAAGTCAACAGCATAGCTGGGATTAACGAGCAAAATAAAAAACACCTTTCCAGGCTGAGAAGTCCTGTGGGTGAGAACGTGCCTTGGACATCTGCGGGATAATGGAGAGAAATAGACGTGGTCCCTGACCTGGTTCACTCTGCGGCCCGACAGGATCCTGAGGTATTACATTATCAGTGTGCTCCCTGCTTCCCAGTAGGTTAATGGTCCATTTAAAAGTAAAATTTTGACCAGCTAATAAGGCTTCGGTCACAGGCTGCAGTTTACACACAAATAGGAATGCAAGGAAGGAGAGGGGTGCCTCGGGGTCGCCGTGGTGGAGGCAGATAAGTGGGAAATTTGGATTCCGGTCCTGAGTCCAGCACGGAGTGGCATCGTCAAATACCTGCTCTAATTAATTAGAACATCTTCTCTGGCTCCCTTCTCAACAATTACACAGGCAGAGAAAAATAGCATGTCTTCTAAGGGTTTGCAAAGGTCCTCGTGTATTTTGCACTGGTCATCCGGAGGGTGGTGACTGCCAGCTATATGCCCACAGAGCAGGGCCTGAATGCAAGATGTGGGCTGGGAGAGAAGTCTGGATACAGAGAGCCGGGCTCTCGGCCCCTTGTAGCAGATGTTTGGAGAAAAGACAAAAGGCCCCGGACTGAGCAGACTTGGAGGGACCGGCCAGGCCCAGTTTGGGTTACCTCTGTTCCCATCCCCGGTAACCAGTATAATCATCGTGGCACCGGACCTCGTCATGCCCTAATGCCAGACTGATCCACATTCACCAATCTGGGGACTGGCAGTCTTTGACGTGGGTGGGGGCAGTGTGGGTGTGCGGCTTCCTGGCCTACAGTTTCTTCTAGACTACCATGAAAATGAGCTTGTCGCCCACTAACATCAGTCCCTCCCTCTCTCAAATCCTAAGACTGGGTCTGTCACTCAAGGGGATGTCGTACTGAATGCCCTGAGCATGCCACCACTAGACTGCTCAGTAAAATTTCAGCCAACACATGGGCAGTCCCCAGCAATCTTAGCCAGTGGAGAAATGAGTGACTGCCAGATTTCCCCAGATGAACGGAAACATTGCAATAGACACTGTCCTTTCTCTTCTCTTTCTCTCTCCCTTTCTTTATCATTCTCTCTCCCTTTCTCTCTCTTTCTCCCTTTCTTTCTTTTTCTTTCTTTTCTTTCCTCTTTCTTTCTTTCTTTCTTTCTCTGTTTATTTCCTCTCTCTCTCTCTCTCTTTGCTTTAAATGTCTATATGACGCGTGAAGGTTTAGCAGCCATCTTGCAAGCACAAGGCAGCAAGCATGAGGACAAAAGCCAACATGCTAGGGAGAACAGGGTAGAGAAACAGTGCAGATGGCTTGCTCATACACTGGAGTCTCTATATCTAGAATAACTGCTGTGCAACTAAATAAGCTCCCTGTGTTTCCACACCCTTTGTTGGGTTTTGTTCCTTGCAGCTGAGAGCATTCCTATTTCTCACTATTGAAGGACAGGGTCTAAATATTGTGGAGAGTACTTAGTGAAAGCGGAGACTCAAGCCCCATGGCAGATGAATTCCTAAGTCCTATATTACACACAAAACAGAGAAGCCATGGCCAGAAAACTGGTCTGCAGAGAGTGAGGAGCCTAGAGCAGCCAGTCCATGTGACCCAGGCATTCGGAGCAAGTAGAAGGGACAAGGAACCAGGACTGGTCCCAGCTCAGCTCCAAGGGCTCAAGCTGAGTCCCATGGACAGGAGCATCTGTCACTTCTGCACACACCATAGCATGATGTTGGCATTCTGCCACCTTAGAAGCTCCAGGGACATGTCTCCTCAGACAAAGTGACATTTGCTGATGATGTCCCTTCAGGTCATGGGATGCATCATGGAGCAAAGCCCAAGAGTGGGAGCCATACCCTGGTATCCTGACCACACCCCAGAGACTGAAGCCAGCTCCTCCCCAGGTCCTGGTCATGTCTGATGTGATACCCTTATAGAAGTGGGCTGGAGATGACAGGTGTTCAGTGGTCATGGCTGGACCCAACAAAGGTGAGATGGGAGAGGGACAGGGAGAAGCACATATGGCCTCATATGACCACAAGCAAGGCAGCCCCTGAGGATGCAGAGACATTTAGAGAGAGGTGGGACAATCCACAGGGGGTTGAGTCGGGCAAGATGACAGACGAGCATCCTCATTATGACATTAACAGCTTCCATTTTTATCTAAGCCTGGTGACACTTGAGGACATGTGGATTACAGAGATCCCTTGTGGATCAAAAGGTCAGCCCTCAGCACATGTGAGGGATGGGGACATGTTTGTCTTTGGGGTCTTCCCAGTTGTCTTGCCCATATTTTCTCTTCCTTCTCAGAGCAACTTCCCTTCTGCCTAGAGGCCAACAGTGTCCTGGAGCTGGGTAGGGGACCTCTCCAGACTGAGGGGGCCCTCGCCTCCTCCTAACTAGATGCTATTTTTCCCTTTTGGCCTTACCCCATAAATCTCAACTCCATCCCAATAATCTAATAATGGGACTAGCCATGAGCCATCCCTTTACTCCCAAAGGAGAGCGCTAGTTGTAGTCGTCCATGAGTTATGGAGAGGCTCTCAGAACCTATCTGTTCATGTCTGGGTGCATCCAGGGCACCTCAGACCCCTCTAACCCTGCACAGCTCCCCTGATGAGCCACCCATGGCATGGCTAAGGCAGAGAAGTGCTCAGAATGTGCACTGAGCAGCTGGATTCGACTCCCAGGCAATGCGACCTGTTGCCCCTCTGTTCTCTGGAAGGCACTTGAAATCTACAGAACTCAGTTACTGGTCACTTGGGCAATTTGAGCCTGGCTACCAAGGGAAGAAAGCCAAACACTCCCTGGTGCCCCTCTTGCTCATCCTGACATCCACATGTATCATTACTTTAATGGCTATTTTCACTGTCTAGATATTTGGCCCATAAAGAGAACTGAATTAGCTCCATTATTGATTCTCTTGGTATAGTGGGCCTAGTAAGGTGACCGGCTTTCCTGCCCATGAGAGAGGTAATAGTCAGGAATAGAGCAGAGGCCAAAGTTATTTTGAATTAAGTACTAATGGATAGGATTTCTATAGCTATTTTTTAATACCTGTACAATTTGATGAAAATCAGACACAAGAGGAACTCAATTTTGTTTTTCATTAATATTCACTTTGTTAACACGAACAGATGATTTCTGGGAGCTCTCTTTGCCCTTTTAATTTGTCTCCCTATAATGTGGCGGAGATATCCTCCATTATTAAACTGATTAGCAAGTGGCACGAATCTTTTCTTGTCGATTTCTTCATTATTTCTTATGCAGGACAATGTGTTTAAATTTTGTGAACCAGAAGGCTGGGGATGGGAGTGATGAGGGGGAGGGGGAGAGCTGGGATTTTGAAAACCCAAAAAAGTACTAAATAACAACAGCAAACCTGTCATGAAGCAACACACTTTTAATTCTTTAATGGAAGGATATTGCACAGATCACATATGGTAATATACATTCTCGAGGATTCAAGGACCAGTTAGACCTGACCATCCCATCCAAAATAGGGCAAGTCCTGAGCTGCTGTCTACAGAAGAAGGAAACATAACTCTCTATAACCCCCCGTACAAGTATGCATTTAAATGATTGAATATTTCTTGAGATGGACAGCTCACTATCTCATAGGGCAGCCATGACTAATTTAGGATATTCTGTGCCTAATCCTGGATTGAAGGGAACGGAAGCCACCTTCTTCCTCAAGGTGACCCAACAGCACGGGCAGAGTATTTTTTGGAAACAGGAAGCTTCATTTCCCCATGAAACACTTGGAGCCCTAAGTCCACAGCGTGGCAGGTCTTGGAGAATGGGAGCAGAAGCACCTTAAGTATCTCTCAAGTAACTTACCTTAGACTGGTTTAATTCACCATATTCTCAAAGTCCTTTCCCCAAGAGCATTTCATATACTATGCAAAGGATCATGTTAGCTAAAGAGAGGGTGCATTATTACCAAGCTGTTTTTTTTTTTTTTTTAATTTTAAAAAAGAAATAGGAAAAGCAAAAGAAAAGAAATGAAAAATAAACCTTGAGACTTCTGGGGAAACTAAAACAAAGTAGCTAAACAACTTGTCCCAAGGTTGCCTGCCACAGCTGGTGAGGATGAGACTCCCGGTCTGGTCTCATCCTCGTCTAAGATGAGACTAGATCTTGGGTCCTTGGGTTCCACATGTTCTAAATAGAAATACTAGTTTTTGTAGGGCACCTGAGAAGAAGGCATTGTCCCAGGACCTGACACAAGATTTGGTCACATAGAGCATTGCTACAGCAGAGCCAGAGGCACCAATGGCTAATTCACTCCTTACTTTGTGGGGATCTCTGCGCATTCTGTATGCAAAATTCGATGCCAGATCAACCGGTATTCTTTGAAAATATGATTCTGCATCAGCCCAGCTCAGACAGCTCCTCATTTTCCTTTGTCTGAAGAAAATTTTAAACATTTTTGGCCTGATAAAACAACTAATCCAAGATCTGGCCGAAATCTATCCTTATAACGTCATTACTCATTTCTCCTGCAAAACTACTTTTAGTATAAAAGCCTCAGTGTCTCCTCTACAGTCCCAAAAAGTACCAGGCTCATTCTCAGATTCTTCTCGTTGCTATATTACTCATCTTAGTTCATGCTGGTTTAAGCACAAAGAGACGTTCCTGATGTACATAGATGAAAAAACGAAAAGTATTTGGTATCTGGCGTGGCTACATCTAGAGTCTCAAACAACATTTTCAGACTTTGCATCCCCCCATATCCTTGGCTCCAGTTCTCTCTGCACTGGCTTTACCCTCCTGAAGCTTTTCCTTCATTAGTGGAAAGATGAAATTGGAGAACATTAGGCTGTTGAAGAAAATGCAAAGACTACTTTGAAAAGGTACGTGCATCTGTGTGTCATTTGCAACATTATTTACAGTAACAAAGATATGGGAACAACCGAAGTGTCCCTGTGGAATGGAAAAATGGATAAGGAAGATGTGATCCAGATAGATAGCTATGATAAAGATATTATTCTATATGCTAAATATTCTATAGACACAGATATAGTGTTCCATTGTATATGTAGATATAGATAAATATAGACTATATATAGATTATAACTAAAATTCTGGACAGAAAAAATGGAACAATAATCTTATATCTGTACCCATACCTAATCTATATCTATACACAATAGAATACTATTCAGCTATAAGAAAATAACAAAATCTTGACTTTTGCAACAACATAGCGTTATGCTAAGTGAGATAAGCCAGACACAGAAAGATAAATACCATATGATCTCACTTATATGTGGAATCTTCAAAACAAACAAACAAACAAACAAACACCAAACCAAGTTCATAGATATAGAGAACAGATTGGTAGTTGCCAAAGGGAGGGTAGGGTGGGTAAATGGGGGAAGGAAGGAAAAAAAAAATACTATGCTGTCAACTTATCAGCTTAACTAATGCAAGAAATAAATCTTCTCTTTCTCAATTGTTCCAGAATTAAAGGATCTGATTGAGTAGGTTTGGGTCATGTATCCATCCCCACACCAATCTTTATGACAAAGAAGATGAATATGCCAATTTTCAACTTATGGAAATACAAGAATCGAACGTATGGGAGGGATAGGTAAGACTGATGTAACCGGGGGGGGGGGGGGATACTGCTAGAAACCTACAAACAAGAGTATCTAACAGCCCTACTCCTTCTCTGTGTCAATAAATCTTGCCTAATCATTAAGTAGGACAGAACTTGAGTCCCATTCATCTTACACAATTTAATACCTGTATAACCCAGTCTCCTAAGTTTTCTTCCTTTACTGAGTGTCTAGAAGACATCTTCTGACAATCATGGAATAAAAGAATGTCAACACAGGTAGAATCCTTAGATATACTTCTAAGTATATATTTCTTAATAATCTTTTAAAAAAATGAGTTCCTGCAATAGGACCAGTACTGGTTAAGGATTTAGGACAAATAAATAATGAAGTATAGACTTTATGACCTCCAGCTGAGAGATCTTGCTACCATGATTCATTTAAGAGTCAGCTAAGTCAGCTCACTATATTTGTACTTTAGTCACTGTCCCACATCTACAGATCGGATCTAGACTTCCTGAATGGACAGTTGGCGGGCAGATAAAAGACCTTAAAATAAAATATAGTGAGGTTAACACTCTAGTTCTGTCACTTAATACTACTGGGTTTTAAGGAGAAACAAAACAAAAGCAAATAAGACAAAATTACCTTCTGAAAGATCAGTTTTCTCCATGACAAAATGGGAATAAGAATAAGCTACTGGGTTTCTAGTTCCGGTTAACATGGGGTAAGCGTACTCCACCCTGTCTCTCTCACTGCCTATCACCAAAACTGTACAGAATGGACAGAGCAGTGGTCCTAAGATTCCAAAAGGAAAAAACAGCAAGGAATTGGAGAAGGGAAACAGATACCAAAATGCCACCAAAACAGCAGTGAGCCTCCTTCGTTTCCCTCCTCCACTTGGGTTTCTCCCAGCTGAACTCAAAATCAGTCCAAAATCTGGAACTGTGTACCAGGTACCATCAGGAAAAAGGTCCAAGATAAGTCTTCTGTTTATGACCAAAAAAAACATAAAAGTGACCCTACAGAGACAGTGAGGAAAAATTTCTATTTTTTGTTTAATGTGTTTTATTTTTGTTTGTTCATTCTCTTCTGCTCCAGCCACAAGGCAATCCTCCCATGAGAGAGCAACAGCAGTGTCTGATAAGATGCGAAGACTGCAAAGGAGAGAAATACTTCTTCTCTGACCAGAGGAGCTGTGGTCCCCAAAGCATGAGGATTATCCATCTTCTCCTTTGACTCTGGAGGTAGATGCAGTTGCAGGAAAAAACATTAGAGCAGGAAAACTAGTCAAAAGTCCAGGAAGGAAAGTATTTGAGAGCGGAAAAAGTGTTTAAGAGATTATGTAGAGGAAAATGCTCAAGAAGGTGTTTTTATAAAGTTGTGTATGAACTTCTGGGCTTGCATGCAAATCGCATATGCATGGATCTGACCTTAAGCAACATACCCAAATCTCTAGGAACTACAGTACAGAATATATTACCTCCTGGGTTTCAGACTGGACACTAGGTGACACACATGAAGACCAAGTCTGAATAGCCAAATTATTAGCTTTAAAAATAGAATTTACATTGGAACCAAGAACCCACAGACTGTGGTCCTTTGTCTTGAAGGAAACTGGTTTCACTTACTTCTGAAACAAAACAAAACAAAAATGAACATTATTCAGAAGAGTCAAGCAAGATCCAGCATCTAGAATAATCTTCAAAATGTCCAAGATGTATTCCAAAAGTACTTAGCATATGAAGAATCAAGAAAATCTCTATTTTACTCAATGAAAAAATAATCAACAGACCCCAAACCTGAGATGATATAGTGTTCCATAGATGGAACTTTCAAGCCATGACTTTAAAGCAGCTACTATGGGGCATCTGAGTGACTCAGTCGGTTAAGCATCCGACTTCAGCTCAGGTCATGATCTCATAGTTTGTGGGTTTGAGCCCCATCTCATGCTCTGCACTGACAGCTCAGACTCTGGAGCCTGCTTCGGATTCTGTGTCTCCCTCTCTCTCTCTGCCCCTCCCCCACCTGTTCTGTCTCTCTCTCTCTCTCTCTCAAAAATAGACTTAAAAAAATAAGGCACCTATTATAACCATGTTCCAATAAATAAGGAAAACACTCTTGAAATAAATAGAAAGCAATAATGTCTCAGAAATAGAAGAATAGAAATAGAAGATACACAAAAGAATAAAATAAAAATTTTACAACTGCAAAACAATGACAGCATTTAAAAAATTCATTGTATTAGCTTAATAGCCAGGAGATGGCATAGGAAAGAGTTCCTGAACTTAAACGTAGATTCAAAAAAATTATCCAATCTGAATAACAGAGAAAGAAATGAACAGAGACTGAGGAACCGGTGGAAAAATACCAAAGGTCCAATATTTGTATCATTAAATTTCCACAGAAGAAATTAGTATATGAAAGAAAGAAAGAAAGCTGATAGAGAAAGAGAGAGATAGATAGATGATAGATAGATAGATAGATAGATAGATAGATAGATGATAGATGATGGCTGAAAACTTCCCAAATTTGATGAAATGCATAAATTTACAAGTTCAAGTAACTCATGAAACTCAAAAGGATAAAGTCAAAGAAATCCATGGCCAGAGACATCATTATTAAACTTGAAAATTGAAAACAAAGAAAAAATATTTAAAGCACTCATACATATATTATAAAAATAATTATTTGAATGGCTGCTGAATAATCATCAAAAGCCATGGAGACCAGAAGTGGTGCAATGCTCTTAAGGGGCTGAAAAAGATAACTCTTAACCTACAATTCTGTATCCAGTGGAAATAATTCTTTGAGAATAAAGTAAAGATGAAATAAAGACATTCTCAGATTAAGTAAATCTAGGAGAATTATAACCACACTAAACCTGATCTAGGAGAAATGCTAAAGAAAGTATTTCAAGAAGAAGGGAAATAATACCAGGGGAAATTCAGAACATCATAAATAAAGGAAGAGTAATAGAAATGGTAAATAGCTGGGTAAACATAATAGACTATTTTTCTCTTCTTAAGCGCCTTATAATATACATAAAAGTTGAAAGCAGAATGTATAACATTGTCCAATGGCATTTCTAATGTAAGTAAATGTAATACATATAAAAACAACAACATAAATGAGGGAAGGTAAAAGTTGCAAACTGTAAATAAACTGTGAGAATTTAAGTATGTAGATGACAATCCTTACCGCTATCACTAAACAGAACTATAAAATGTATGGAGTCAAAAATAAATAGTTAATTGTGTCATTTGTTTTTTGTTGTTGAGTTGTATGAGTTTATTATAGATTCTGGATACTAGACACTTATAAGATCAAGATATACAATTTAAAAATTTCCCCTTCTGTAAGTTGATTTTTCACTTTCTTCATAATACCTTTCTAAAACTTTATCTTTTTTCAATGGCCTCCATATCCCCACAAACAGATTATAAACACCAAGCTCAGGTGCACCAGAGTGGTCATTGCCACAAGTTCTCTTTCTTGTTCTTCCCTGACTTAGTAACATTCTAACACACCAATGAAATCCCTCATGCTTTTTGTGTTTGCATATTCCACCCTAACCCCAATAAAGGCACCTGCCCATGGCCCCTAGCCCTTCTTCTTGATTCCCCATCTGCTTCGTTCAACCTGCTCCCCGGGAGTTCCTCTCATATGGCCCCTGAGTGGCATGGCATGCTTCCCTCTTGTAGGACCTGTGAGTATAATAAATCTCTTTCACTTTTGTATGCCCACTCCCCATGGTGTATGACATGTCTACAACTAGCTGATTATCAAAAGAAACAAAAACAAACAAGCAAAAAAACCATTGTAAGTAGCATAGTTATTCCTTACAACATATTTGGATGCGCAAAAGGTTTTAACTTTGATAGAGTCCAATGTATTTATTTTTTTCTTTGGTTGCTCACTTTTTTTGTTAATGTTTATTTATTTTTGAGAGAAATGGAGAGAGAGAGAGAGACAGAGAGAGAGAGAGAGAGAGAGAGAGAGAGACTGAGCATGAATGAGGGAGGGGTAGAGAGAGAGGGAGACACAGAATCTGAAGCAGACTCCAGACTCTGAGTTGTCAGCACAGAGCCCCACAAGGGGCTGGAGCTCACCAACCCTGAGATCATGACCTGAGCCAAAGTCAGATGTTTAACCAACTGAGCCACCCAGATGCCCCTGGTTGCTCATGTTTTTAGTGTCATATTTAAGAATCCATTACCAGGGTGCCTGGGTGACTCAGTTGGTTAAGCATCCAACTCTTGATTTTGGTTCAGGTCATGATCTCAATGTTTCATGGGCTCAAGCCCCACATCAGGCTCTGCACACTGACCACTAGGAGCCTGCTTGGAATTTCTTCTCTCCCTCTCTCTCTGCCTCTCCCCTGCTCGTACTCTGCCTCTCTCAAAATAAAAAAAATAAATAAATAAAAATAAAAGGATTACCAAATCCAAGGTAATGAAGATTTATCCCTATGTTTTCTTCTGTTTTATATTTCTAGCTATTATATTTAGGTCATTGATCCATTTGGATTTAATTTTTTTTTATTTATGGCATGAAGGGCAGGTCCAGTTTCATTGTATAGTGAATACCCAGTTGTCCAGGCACCATTTATTCAAGAGACCATTCTCTCCCCACTAAATGATCTAGGTATCCTTGTCAAAAACCAACAGGCCATAAAAATATGGGTTTATTTCTGGACCCTAAATGATATTCTATTCTCCATACATTTGTCCTTATGCCAACAACACACTGTTTTAATTACTTACATATATTTTTCCCTTCAATTTTTAAAATGTAAGAAAATAAATAAACAAGTAAAAGGGAAATAGCAATGCATCTTCAAATATCCAAAAGAAGGACAGAGAAAAGTGAAAAATATTAAGAAATATCAGTTCTTCTCAAACTTTCCCCAAAATATTGAAGAGTAAAGACCATTTCCTATCTCATTCTATGAGGTGAGCATTACTTCAATACTAAAGCTAGACAAAGATGATGCAAGAAACTACAGATCAAGAATAATGATAAAAAATTCTTCAACAAAATACTAGCATATTGAATTTAGCAGCATAGTAAAATCACTAAGTGTGACTTACTCCTGGAATGCAAAGATGGCTCAAAATACGTAAGTCAATCAATGGAATACAAAGCATTGATAGAAAAAAGAAAGACAAATTACAGAGAACCATCTCAATTGATGCAGAAAAAGCATTTGATAAATTGCAATACCTTTTCATGATAAAAACATTCAACATAATAATAATAGAAGAAGACTTCTCCTGTATAATAAAGGCCATATATGAAAAACCTGTAGCTAACATCATACTCAATGATGAAAGACTGGAAGTTTTCCCTTAAGGTCAAAATCAAGGATGACAGCTTTTACCATTTCTATTAATGTACTGCAAATCCTAACCAGAACATTTAAGTAAAAAACAAATAAAGAAAACATTCAAATTAGAAAAGAAGAAGTAAAATTATGTATTCAAAAATGACATAATCTTACATGTAGAAAATTCTAAATGTTCCACAAGAAAATCTATGAAAATGAAGATATAAATTCATCAAAGTTGCAAGATACAAAATCTAACCCCCAAGTCGGTTGTATTTCTATACACTAATAACCATCCCCAAAGGAAATTAAGAAAACATTTCTATTTACAATAGCACTCAAAAAAATAAAATACTTAGTAATAAATTTAACCAAAGAGACAAAAGACATATATTGAAAACGACAAAACATTTCTGAGAGAAATTAAAGAAGACATAAATGACGTAAAGGTATCTTGTGTTCATGATTTGTGAGACTCACTACATTAAGATAATAGTACTGCCCAAGGATATCTACAGATTCAGTGCAATCCCTCTCACAATCCTAATGATGTTTTTTTGCAAGAATAGAAAAACTCATCTTAAAATTAATTTGGAATCTCAAGGGACCCCAAGTAGCCAAAACAATCTTGAAAAAGAACAAAGGTGGAGGACTCACACTTCTGATTTCAAAACTTACTATAAAACTGTAGTAATGAGTGCAGTGTGGTATTGGCATAAGGGCAGACATACAGACCAACGGAACTGAACAGAGCACGGAAATGAACTCTTATAGAAGATAAAATCATTCTTGACAACAATATGAAGACCATTCAATGGAAAAAAGACAGTCTTTTCAACAAATGGCCCTGGGAAAATTGGATATCCACATACCAAAAAATAAAGCTTTATTTTGTGCTGCATATAAACATTGACACAAAATAAATCAAGATGTAAACAAAAGAGCTAAAACGATGTAAATTCTGCCAAAAAATGGCATTGCATTTGGCAGTAATTTCTTAGATATGATACCAAATATATAGGCAAAAAATAGATCATTTGGACTTCAGCAAAATTAAAAACACTTGTGCATCTAAGAACATTATTAAGATATTAAAAAGACAAACCACAGAGTGGAAGAAAATATTTCAGATCATATATCTGATAAGAGTAATAATCAGGATATAAAAAGAACTCCTGTAGCACAATAATAACAAAACAAAACAATTAAAAAAAAAAAAACAAAGGACTTGAATAGACATTTTTCCCAAAGAAGATACACAAATGGTCAATAAGTACATGAATTCATAGGTGGAATTTAAGAAACAAAACAAATGAACACAGAGGGGGAAAAGGGGAGAGAGACAAACCACAAAACAGACTCTTCACTATAGAGAACAACCTGATGGTTACTGGAGGGGAGAAGGGTGACGGGATGGCTTCAAGGAGGGCCCTCATTGTGATGAGCATTGGGTGTTGTATGTAAGGGATGAATCACTAAATTCTATACCTGAAACTAATATTACACTGTATGTTAACTACTTGGAATTCAAATAAAAACTTGGAGAAAAAAAAAGATGCTCAATATAATTTATTAAGGGAATACAAATCAAAACACAATGAGACACAACTTCATGCTAATCAGGATAGCTATTTAAAAAAAGCAAAAAAGTGTTGTCAAGGATATGGACAAATTAGAACCCTTCTGTATTGTTGGTGGGAATGTAAATTGGTGCAGCTTTGGTGGAAATGGTTTGCCATTACTCAGAGAAGTTAAACACAGAATTATCTTATGACCCAGCAATTCCATTTCTAGGTCTATACCCCAAAGAACTGAAAGCAAGGATTCAAACAGGTACTAGTACACCAAGTTTCATAGCAGAATTATTTATAATAGCCAAATGTGGAAACAACTCAAATGTCTCTCAACGGAAGAATGAACAAACAAAATATTGGATACATGCACAATAGAATATTACTCAACTTTAAAAAGAAATGGGATTCTGATACATTCAATAACACGGTTGAACCTAAACGTAAGTAAAACTTATGTAACCTTATGTAATTTTACTTATGAACCTAAGTAAAATTAGCCAGATTCAAAGTAGCAAGTATTGTATGATTTCACTTGTCTGAGATACTTACAATACAGAAATTCAAGAGACAAAGAACCTAAGTAAAATTAGCCAGATTCAAAGTAGCAAATATTGTGTGATTTCACTTATCCGAGGCATTTACAATACACAAATTCAACAGACAAAAAGTACAATAATGGTCACCATGGCCTGGGGTAGGGAGAAATGAAAAGTTATTGTTTAATGGGTACAAAGTTACTGTTTGGAGTGGTGAAGAAGCTTTGGAAATCGATAGGGTTGATGGCTACACAACACTGAATGCTCTCAACACCAGTAGATTGTACACTTAAAAACGGTTAAAATTGTAAACTTTTGTTGTGCATTTTACTATGATAAAAGTAATACTAAAAAACTACATGTACACTTTTCAAAAACTTAAGAAACAAACAAAAAGACTTGAATTAGAAGACAGAGACCATCAGATGGATTTTTAAAAGGCCCAACTGCATGGTACCCACAAAAACTCACTGTAAATGTGTTGATATTGGATGATTAAAGTAAAATAATGGAAAGCAATGTATCACGGAAACACTTAGCCAAAGAAACTTGGAATGCTTATATTAATATCAGACAAAGTGAAAAAGGAAAACAAAATCAGAGCAAGAAAAGTTATCAGGAATAAAGAGGGTCGATACAAGTAGTAGAAAGGTCTATTCACTAAAAACTCATAGCAATCATAAATATGTAGGCATCTAACTCTATAGCCTTAAAATACACGAAGCAAAACTGATTTAACTGAAAAAGGAAACAGGCTAATTCACAATCATCCTTGAAAACTTCAATACATCTCTCCTCGTTAAAGACACAACAAATAGAATATCATCAAGGAGACAGAAGCACTGAAAACCATCAACCACCTGGATCTACTTAACATTTATATAGCATTTACCACAACAACAGCAAAATGTATATTCTTTGCAAGTTTACAGGGAACAATCAGCAGCATAGGCCATATCTTGGGTCACATAACAAATTTAAAAGAATTGCAATCATGTTCTTTGACCATACTATCGTGGTTCTTTGTATCCAAAACAACAGACATAGCTTTCAACCAAAAATTACAATCATTCTGAAAAACAAACAAACAAAGAAGCAAACAAATAGAAACATAATCTAACATGGTGAAACAAGAATCAGAACGACACTTAAATTCGGCAGAAATTTTGGAAGTAATCAGTGTGGGAATTTTAAATAAGTGATTAATATGTTAAGGACGCAAATGGAAAAAAAAATGGACAATATGAAAGAAGAGACAGATAATGTAAACAGAGAAATGGAAGCTAAGAAAAAAAAAAATCTAAAGGAAACACTGGAAAACAAAAACAGGGAACAGATGAAAACTGATAGACACATCAGTAGACTAGATAAAACCAAAGAGATAACAGTGAACTTGGAGATACACCAATAGAAACTTCCAAAACCAAATTGAAAGCAGAAAAATACAAGAATGAAAAGGACTGAATGGGATTTCCAAGAACTGGAGGACAAAGGATACAACAGAAATGCTGAGGGACTACCAGAAGGAAAAGAGAGGGGCGGGAAGGAAGAAATATCCGAAATAATAATGGTTGAGGATTTTCCAAAGTCAACGACCTACACCAGACTGCAGATCCAGGAAGCTCAGAGAACACCAAGTAGGATAAATACCAAATACTACACCAAGCCATATCACATCCAAACTGCATAAAATCAATGACAAAGACAAAATCTTGAAAAAAAAATCCAGAGGGGACCAAAACAGCTTATTTGCAGAGGAGAAAAAGGTAAGAATTACATCAGGCTTCTCTTCAGAAACCAAGCAAGCAAGAGGTGAGTGGAATATTTAGAGAAAAAAAACAAAACCGAAAACAACACACACAAAAAAAAACAATCATCCACCTAGATTCTCTATCCAATGAAATTATCCTTCAAAAGTGATGGAGAAATAAAGACTTTCTATGAATATATATATATATATATATATATATATATATGGGAAATTTGTCACCAGTAGGAATTTGTCACTTGCAGGGAATGTTAAAGGAAATTCTTGAGAGAAAATGAAATAATATAGGTTGCAAACTCAGATTTGCATTAAGAAAGGAAGATAGATGATGATAGATAGATGATAGATAGATATAGAGATTTAATGTTTGTTTTTATTTTGAGAGAGAGAGAGAGAGAGAGAGACGGAGAGAGAGACAGAGAGCAGTAAAGGGGCAGAGAGAGGGAGACACAGAATCGGAAGCAAGCTCTGGGCTCTGAGCTGTCAGCACAGAGCCCGACGAGGGTCTCAAAACCATGAACCAGGAGATCAGGACCTAAGCCAAAGTCAGACACTTAACTTACTGAGCCCCTCTGGGGTACCCCAAGAAAGAAAGATATATAAGCAGGTGAAGGGGAATGGGAGGTACAGGCTTCCAGTTCTGGAACGAATAAGTCACAGGGATGAAAGGCACAGCATAGGGAGTACAGTCAATGGCAATTTATTTTTTATTTTTTTTTTTAATTTTTTTTCAACGTTTATTTATTTTTGGGACAGAGAGAGACAGAGTATGAACGGGGGAGGGGCAGAGAGAGAGGGAGACACAGAATCGGAAGCAGGCTCCAGGCTCTGAGCCACCAGCCCAGAGCCCGACGCGGGGCTCGAACTCCCGGACCGCGAGATCGTGACCTGGCTGAAGTCGGACGCTTAACCGACTGCGCCACCCAGGCGCCCCTCAATGGCAATTTAGTAGTGTTGCGTGATGACAGATGGTAGTTATACTTGTGGGGAGCACAGCAGACCATACAAAATTGTTGAATCACTATGTTGTACACCTGAAACTAATGTAACGTTGTGTGTTAACTATGCTTCAAAAAAGAGAGAGAGAGAAAGAAAGAGATTTAGAAAAGAAATGAATGAAAATAAAATGAAATATTTTATATTTATTATTCTTATTTGGTCCAACAGATAATTCCTTGTTCCAAATAATAATAGCAACAATATATTCAGTGAGCATAATTTAGGGATACGGAAAATGAATGGCAGGAGTGCCCCAAGGGATCTGAGGTAAGAATTGGGAATACTTGTAGGGTACTTGCACTAAACATGAAGCTTAGTGTTATTTGAAAGTGGACTTGCATTAATTGTAAAAATATCCTGCAAACCCTAGGGCAACCACTTTTAAAAATTTAAATAGAAATAGGGGCACTTGCGTGGTGCAGTCAGTTAAGCGTCTGACTTCAGCTCAGGTCATGATCTCATCATTCATGAGTTCGAGCCCCGCGTCGGGCTCTGTGCTGACAGCTCAGAGCCTGGAGCCTGCTTCGGACTCTGTGTCTCCCTTGCTCTCTGCCCCTCTCTGGCTCACTCTTGCTCTCTCTCAAAAGTAAATAAACATTTAAAATTTTTTTTTAAAAAGAAAGAAATATAATTAATATACTGAAGACAGAAGAAAAAATAGAATGATATAAAATGCTCAACAAACACCAGAGAAGGCAGGGGAAAAAGAGTGGAAGACAAGAAAAAGAAACAGAGAACAAGGACAGTGAATTTTAAAAATTACAAATACAGTAATCCAACTTTATCGATAATCTTTTAAAATGTGAGTGGTGTAATATGCCAATTAAAAGACAGAAATTATCACAGTGGGTTAAAAAAAGCAAGGCCCAACTATGTGTTGTCTGTACGTGACCCATTTTAAATACAAAGCCACAGTTAGATTAAATGTAAAAGAATGGAGAAAAATATACCATACTAACACTAATCAAAAGAAAGTTGGAGTGGCTATATTAATTTCAGACAAAGATGACTTAAGAGCAAGGAATATGATCAGGGATAAAGACAGACATTACATAATAATAGGGGGTCAATTTCCCAAAAAGGCATCGCCATTCTTAATGTGCATGCACCTAGTAACAAAACATCAAAACATGTGAGACAAAAACTAATAGAACTACAAGGAGAAATAGACAAATCCAGTATTATAGTTGGAGACTTTAACATCCCTCTACCAGTAATTGACAGATCCAGCAGGCACAAAATCAGTAAGGATATAGTTAAACATACAGCACCATCAATCAACTGGACCTAATTGACTTTTATAGAATACTTCATCCAACAATGGCAGTTCAATCCAACAACACATTCTTCTCAAGCACACATGGAACATTCATTAAGATAGAACACATTCTAGGTCATAAAACATACTTTAACAAATTTGAAAGAAGAGATATCATACAGAGGATAGTCTCCAGCCCTAATGGAATTAGGCTAGAAATCAATAACAGAGAGCTAGAAAATCCCAAAATATTTGGAGATTAAACACACTTCTAAATAATATGTGAGTCAAAGAAGTCTCAAGAGAAATTTTAAAATATTTTGAACTGAAAGACAATAAAAATGCAATCTATTAAAATTTATGGGATGCAGTAAAGCAGTAATTATAGGGAAATTTATAATGGTGAATGCATATATTAGAAAAGAAGAAAGATCTAAAATCAATAATTTAACCTTCTACCACAGGAAAACTAGAAACTGAAGAGCAAATTAAATCCATAGTAAGCAGAAGAAAAGAAATAATACAAATCAGAAAATAAATAAGTAAAATTGAAATTAGGGAAACAATAGAGAAAATCAATAAAACCAAAAGTAGGTTCTTTGAAAATATCAATAAAATTGAAAAACAGCTAGCCAGGCTTACCAAGAAGAAAAGAGTGAAGATAAAAATTGCTAACATCAGAAATGAAAAAGGGGCCATCACTACTGACCCATGAACATTAAAAAGATAATAAAGAGTTATTATAAATAATTCATTGTCCACAAATTTGCTAATTTAGGGAAAATGGACCCATTCCTTGAAAGATAGAATCTACTAGCCCTCCCACCAGGAAAAATTGATAATCTTTATAGGCCTATGTTTATTAGACAAATTGAATCGATAATTAATAAATTTCCAAAACAGAATGCACCAGGTCCAGATAGTTTCACAGGTAAATTATGCTTGACCCTTAAGGATGAAATTATACCAATTCTGTAGAATCTGCTCCAGAATGTAGAAGCAGAGGAAACAAGTCTTAAGTCATCCAATGAGGCCAGTATTACCTCACATCAGAACCAAAGACACAACAAGAAAGATAAACTTCAGACCAACATCTTTTATAAACATAGATGCAAAAATCCTCAACAAAACATTAGCAAATCAAATCCAACAATTTACAAAAAGAATTATACACCATGACCACGTGGAATTTATCCCAAATATGTAAGGCCAGTTAAGCATCCAATAATCATTTAGTATGATTCATCATATCAATAAGCCAAAGAAGAAAAATAATATAATCATATGAGCAGTTGCATAAAAATCATTTGACAAACTTTAGTATCTATTTATGATAAAATCTTTCAGCAAACTAGGAATAGAGTGGATATTTCTCTATGTGGTAAAGAATAGCTACAAAGACCCTACAACTAACATCATAGTGAAGGGTGAGAAACTACCTACTTTCCCTTTTTGACCAAGAACAAGGCAAGGGTCCCTCTTATCATTGCAAACATCATTCTGAAAATCCTACCTAATTCAATAAGGGGAGAAAATTGCTTTCCTCTATATCAGCAATGAATGAGTGAAATTTGAAATTTAAAATATAACACCATTTACATTAGGACAAAAAAATAAATATCTAAGTATAAATCTAACAAAATATGTACAATATCCATATGAAGAAAACTACCTAGCTCTGATGAAAAAAATCAAAGATCTGAATAAATATAAATATATCTGATATCCCATGCTTATGGATAGGAAAATTTAATATTGTTAAGATATCAGTTCTTCTTAACTCGATCCATAGATTCAGTGAAATACCAATCAAAACATGTTACTTTGTGGATATCAACTAACGCATTTCAAAGTTTATTTGGAAAGGCAAAAGACCCAGAATAGTTAACATTTTATTGAAGAAGAATAAAGTCAAAGGGCTGACAGCACCCAAGTCCAAGTCTTGCTATAAAGCTACAGTAATCAAGATACTATGGTATTGGCAAAAGATAGACAAATGGATTAATGGAACATGAATAGACCTATACAAATATAGTCATCTGTTCTTTCATGAAGAAGCAAAGACAATCACATGGAAAAAAGATAGTGTTCAACAAATTATCCTGGATCAAGTGTACATCCCATGTCAAAAAAAAAAAAAATCAATCTATTCACTGACCTTATGCTTTCACAAGAATTAACTCAAAATGTATCACAGACCTAAATGTAAAATACAAAGCAATAAAACTCTTAGAAGATAACATAAGAGAAAATCTAAGTGACCTTAGGTTTGGCAATGAAATTTTAGATGCAACAAAATCACGATCCATGAAAGAAAAGATTGATGTCAGACTTGATTTAAATGGAAAACTTTTTCTCTGTGACAGACACTGTTGAGAGAATAAAAAGACAAGCCAGGGGCTGAGGAAAAATATTTGCAAACACATATGTGATAAAGGACTTGTATCCAAAATATACAAAGAACTCTTACAAGTCTATCATAAGAAAGGAAATAACCCCCTTAAAAAGTGAACAAAATATCTGAACAGACCCCTGACCAAAGGAGATATACAGATGGCAAATACGCATATGAAAAGATGCTTAACATCACGTGTCATTAGGAGATTACAGATGAAAACAATGTGCTACCACTCCACACCTATTAGAATGGCTACAATCCAAAACACTTTCAACACCAGAGGTGTTGGTGCTAAGCAACTGGTGAGAATGTAGAGCAACCCTCATTCATTGCTGGTGGGAATTCAAAATGGCACAACCACTTTGGAAGACGATTTGACAGTTTCTTACAGAGCTAAACACAGTCTTACAATAAGGTCCAGGAATTGTGCTTCTAGGTAGCCACCCAATGGGTTGAAAGCATATGTCCACACTTCATGTGAAAATCTGCACATAAATGTCTATAGCAGCTTTAGTCATAATTGACCAAAAAATGGAAGGAACCAAAATGTCCTTCAATAAGTGAATTGATAAACAGTGGCACATCCATAATGGAATACTACTTAGTGATAGAAAGAAATGACCTATCAAGCCATCAAGAAACATAGAGAAAACTCAGATTCATGTAAGTGAAAGAAGCCAGTCTGGAAAGAGGAGATATTGTATGATTCCAACTATCGACATTTTGTAAAAGATAAAACCACAGAGACAGCAAAAAGATCAGTTGTTGTCAGGAGTTGGAGGGGAAAGTGGGAGTGGTGAGAAGATGAACAGTAGAATACAAGGTCTCTATAGGGCAGTAAATTTATTTTACTGATACTTTAATGATACATGATAGATACATGACTTTATGCAATTGGAAAAACCTGAACAGCACAAAGGAATGAATCCTAATGTAAACTGTGGACTTTAGCTAATAACAATGTATCCATTTTGGTTCAACAATTATAACAAATGTATCACACCAATGCAAGATATCAATAAGCAGGGAAACTATGGGGAGAGAAACTTGAGAACTCCGCACTTTCTGTTAAATTTTTCTGTAGGCATAAAAGTGCTCTAGAAATTTCTATTAAAAATGATATGGATCAAGGAAGAAATGTCAAGGAAATTTAGATAATATTTTGAACTGAATGAAAAAGCAAAGGCAGCATATAAAAATTGTGATGTGCCCTTAAATCAGTGCTTAGAGAAAAATTTATGATTCAAAGTTTGCCTTAACTTTGATAGGGGCGCCTGGGTGGCTCAGTCGGTTGAGCGTTCGACTTCGGCTCAGGTCATGATCTGGCAGTTTGTGAGTTCGAGCCTCGCATCGGGCTCTGTGCTGACAGCTCAGAGCCTGGAGCCTGTTTCCAATTCTGTGTCTTCCTCTCTCTCTGTCCCTGCCCCGCTCATGCTCTGTCTCTTTTTCTGTCAAAAAAAAAAAAAAAAATTACAAAAAAAAAAAAAAAAAAAAAAGAAAGGAAGAAAGATCTCAAATCAGCAATCTAGGCTTCTACATTAAAATACTAGAAAAAGGGTAAAATAAACCCCAAGCAAGCTGAAGGAAGGAAATAGTTAAGAGAAAAAAAAGAAAATTAAAATAAAAGTCAATAGAGAAAAGGCAATAAAACAAAAGTTGATTCTTTGAGAAGATTAAAAGAAAATATAAAAATTTAGCCAGACTGACAAGAAAAAAAGAAGGCAACATACATTATAAACAGCAGAGACGACAAGATGGAGGCTATGGATAGACACCAAAGATATTAAAAGCTGAATAAAAGGGGGCGCCTGGGTGGCTTGGTCGGTTAAGCGACCGACTTCGGCTCAGGTCACGATCTCACGGTCCGTGAGTTTGAGCCCCGCGTCGGGCTCTGTGCTGACCACTCAGAGCCTGGAGCCTGTTTCAGATTCTGTTTCTCCCTCTCTCTCTCTCTGCCCCTCCCCTGTTCATGCTCTGTCTCTCTCTGTCTCAAAAATAAATAAACGTTAAAAAAAAATTAAAAAAAAAACCTGAATAAAGGAATACTATGGAAAAACCTTATGTACATAAGTTCAACAACTTAGGCTAAATGAGCCAATTCCTTGAGAACCATAAACAACCAAAATCTATCCAAGAAGAAATATATAACCTGAATAGTCTTATAACTAGTAAGGACATCGAACTGGTAGTTTAAAAAGCA
Source organism: Lynx canadensis (assembly GCF_007474595.2). Lineage (NCBI taxonomy): Eukaryota > Metazoa > Chordata > Mammalia > Carnivora > Felidae > Lynx > Lynx canadensis. Next base: position 39,886,011 of record NC_044317.1, on the reverse strand, counting down.
GAAGTTCTGAAAAAGAAAACTCCAGGCTCCGATGGTTTTAACAAATATTTAAAGAAACAACACCAATTCTACATAATCTCTTCCTGAAAATAAGAGGATGTTCCAACTAATGAGGTCAGAATTGTTGTGATACCAAAAACAGACATAAACAGTACAAAAAGGGAAAACTACAGACCAATATCCCCTGTGAACCTAGATGCAAAAGTCTCCAACATAATATTAGCAAATTAAATACAGCAATATATAAAAATAATAGTATATCATGTCCAAGTGGGATTTATCCTGGGGGAGTAGGGCTGTTTCAATGTTTGAAAACCAATCAGTGTAATACATCATATTAACAGTCCAAAAACGAACACCACATGAACAAATAAATTTATGCAGAGGAAGAATTTTACAAAATTCAACATCCATTTATATTTTTAAAAAAGTAAATCAGAAATAGGATGTAAATTCCTCAACCTGATGAAAAGCAGATAGAGGACATGTACAAAAGCATAGCTAACATCATGCTTCCTAGAGAGAGACTGAATGTTTCCCAAGATAGGGAACAAAACAAGGATATTTATTTCAGTCATCCAACTTAACATCTTACTGGATGTGTTAGCCAATGCCATAAGGCAAGAAAAGGAAATAGAAAACATACAGATTGAAAAGGAAGAAATAAAATTGTCCTTACCCATAGAACACATGATTGTCCACTTAGAAAATCCAAACGAATATATACAGATATTTCTAGAAATAATAAGTGAGATTATCAAGGTCACAAGCTAAAAGATCAAAATAGAAATATAAATCCCATCTCTAACACTGGCGATGAAGAATTGGAAACTGAGATTTTAAAACCAATATAATTCATAATAGCTTCAAAGATGAAATAAAGAAACTGGAATTAAAATGAAAGCTTAAAAAAATGAAATACTGAGATCTAAATGTAATGAAATATTTTTAGTACCTGTGTGTTGAAAATTTGTATATGGTAATAAAAGCAGTCAAAGATGACTTTGGTAAACATCACATTTATCAACATTATCTGATTTCAAAACTTACTGTAGTGGCATAGTAATCATGGCAATGCATTATACTGGTTGGGGGATAGACACAGAGATCAATGGAAGTGAATAGTTTACAAAACCAGACCTGCACACATATGGTCAGGGGCAAGGGCAAGTCAGTGGAGAAAGGACAAGTGTACCAAGGGTGAGCTGTCAGAGGCAGGGACTCTAGACAAGTCACAGACCTCCTGGGATGCATTTGTGACTGTGGTTACCGTGCACTGAGCTCGGAGAAGCTAAGTGAGCTGTCTGCATTCCGACAGCCAGAAAGGGATAGAGTTTCCATTCCAACAAGATCACTCAGGTCCCCAGATGAGTATCCACTTATGTAACATTCTAATCATCAATTTCTACATCTCAGACAATGGGAATAATACATACCTTGAAGGGTGGCTGCAAGGATTCTATAAGAGAGTGTATTTTAAGTGCTTATCAGAGTGTCTGGCAGGACACAACCAATGAAAGCCGTAGTTATGTTTCTGGTGAGATTATTCGTGGAAAATGGGGGACCCTGGGGTGCCTGAGTGGCTCAGCCTTTAAGCGTCTGATTCAATTTCAGCTCAGGTCATGATCTCATTGCTGGCTGTGAGGTGGAGCCCCGTATCTGGCTCCGTGCTGGGCAAAGGGAGCAAAGGGAGCCTGTTTAAGATCACCTTTCTCTCGGGGCGCCTGGGTGGCGCAGTCGGTTAAGCGTCCGACTTCAGCCGGGTCACGATCTCGTGGTCCGTGAGTTTGAGCCCCGCGTCGGGCTCTGTGCTGACGGCTCAGAGCCTGGAGCCTGTTTCCGGTTCTGTGTCTCCCTCTCTCTCTGCCACTCCCCCATTCATGCTCTGTCTCTCTCTGTCCCAAAAATAAATAAACGTTGAAAAAAAAATTTTTTTTAAAAAAAAGATCACCTTTCTCTCTCTCTCTCTGTCTCTCTCTGTCTCTCTCTCTCTCTCTGTCCCTCACTCACTCACTCACTCACTCACATGTTTGCAGGTGCTCTCTCTCAAAAAAAGAAAAAGGAAACGAAACGAAAGAAAAGAGAACGGGCCCTTCTGTTAGCACACGACAAAACTCACATTGTCAAAATTGCCCTTAAGTAATCTCTAAAGCCAGTGTGGGGCTTCCTCTGTGGCCCCTGCCGCCAGGATGCTACAGGGCAGTGCGGGTGGGCTGGGCCATCCTGCCCAGGGGCAGCATGCCAGCCATCTAGAGCTCCTCTCCAGAACACAGGAAGACTAAAACACCAAGCCCCAGAACTCTTCTTCTTAGCTCATCTGCCTCTTGCTCTACCTTGCTGTCTCTGGTGCATCCCTACAAATATGCTCTAGGAGGGAGAAAGGGGACGACTGGCACCAGATGGCACCTGAGTGAAGAGTCCTGGGGAGACACAGAGCACTGGGTCCCACAGACCTGTGTCAGGCACTCCGCAGCCTCTCTGATACCCGATTTCTGATTATATATGTAAAAAAAAAAAAAAAACAAAACAAAACCAACAGACCACAAAACAAAACTCTTGTGGGGCAATTGTAAAGATTCAAAAAAGGTCGCTCTCCCACTGCCCTAAGACCATTGCTTCAAAGAGAAGAGCCAGAGATGAGCTGGTTTCCCTTTCAGCCGACTCTAAATAATCATGCGGGAACCAAATAAAGAACGACACTGGAGGACTTTATTTAAAAAAATTGTTTTTCATGCAAAGGGAGGAACAAAGGGGGGTGTGAGGGAGGTATGGCCATGACTGGCTGGCAAAGGCAACCCAAGCAAGAAACGGGGCTCAAAGAGGGTTCAGGCAGATCCAGACCCGAATTCCAGATCCCACGTGCCATGGTCAGTCGGGAACCCAGGAGGACATTTCTGCAGCGTCTGCTTTGAGCTCCAAAGCTCAGGGTTCTCACCTTCTCCAGACTTTCTCACTTACAAGATACATAATTTTAAGATGAAACCAAAACTATTTTACAATCTTTTAATCACTAGGAATTGTGTGTAATTATTTTACCTCCACTCGAAGGCCAAGAACTGCTGTGAATTACTTGGCTTCTCAAAGTGTGAAAAGAAAATGCTTCAATTTTGCATTAATTAAAGAATTCTTCCCCCCATTCCTGTCCATTAGCCGCTACCATGCCATGGATGTGAATGGTCATTACAACAGACAGAAATAGGAACATAAATTTCCCGCTAATGAAAATGTCAGGAGGACATGCCGTCTATCACAGAAGGTTCTGATATGGAGAGGGCTTTTTTTTTTTTTTTTTCCTGTCTCATGCCTTTCCCCAGTCGTAGTTTCTTCCAGACCTGCACGGAAGGGCAAGCATCTTTTATTTATAGATACCTGGGAAGCATCCTTTGTAATAGATTGAGGACTATGCTCAGATCCTAGTAAATATTCCATTGATTTTTAAAATTGCTCCCTTTCTTATCAGACCTCACAGGGTCTCGGCCTGGGCAACCTTGCTGACCTCCTCCCTTCCTGACGAGGCCAGTCTCCTCGAGATTGGAGGCGGCACATGCATCTGCCACCAAGTGACTCCGTCACCATTTTATGAGATGAACGTTACCTCGGTCAGCTGTGTCCCATCTCCAGCTTCCTCTTTCCCCTCCATGTGGGGAGTTCAGTCACTCACGCTTCTGAAAGCTTCTTCAGAGGCTTTCTTATCCTGCCCCAAGCAGAATGGATTTTTGTGTTGGGTGGTGCTCAGCTCTGGCCACGGAGGGCTTTGTCTGGCTTCCCTGGGGCGCAAGTGGAGATCTGAGCGCTGGGTCCTTGTAATCACACCCCTCCAGAGGCACAACCTCCCATCCCCCCAGCCAGGGTTTTTGTCTCTTTTGGGAGAAAATCATCTATCTCCCTTCCAGGCTTACAACACAAATGGAAGCTTCTACGGCCAAAGTAGTTCTTCCTATTACAAATAAAAGGCCACCAGAACACCCACTTTGGAAAACTCTGTCTACTCACAGAGAAGAAAATGGAGTCAGGAGGTATTTTTAAAAATCAAGCTCTTTTAAAAAGCTCATATAATCCCAATCTTTGCCTGGGTCTGTGTTCGGCCCTAAATTCTCTTGGCTAGTGTGACTATCGAGAAGTCTCTGGTCTTAAACTAATCAATATCCCTTCCCATGGGACAGTCTTTGACACCCAGAGTCTCCTCGCAGGTAACAGTCAACAGCGTTAGGCCCCCAGCAAAATCATGCCAGCATTCAGTAGGCGCTCAATAAAGCTTGCTAGCAAAAAGTGGGGCTGAGAGACAAAATGACTTACTCATTAGTCATTCTCCACACAATTGTGCTGGCCTAGCTGTCAAAAGGATTCCAAAAATATCTGTTCTCCAGAAAACTTCCAGACAGGTTGTGTTGAATGACTATTTTAGAAATAATATTTCAACGTGTTAAAATGACTATTACAAGCCACCATTTGGAACCGGTTCAACTAGAGATGAATGGATGAAATCAGTTTCCTGGATCGGAAGGTCTTTGGTTCCAGGGGCCACGAGCAACTGGTTCTACTCCGTTTCTTATGATGCGCAGGAAATAGAGATGCCGAAAGTTTGAGCCACCGAGTGTTACGGAAGTCTTCCCCCTCAGTCCGTCCTTGTTCAATGAGCTACCCATCCAGCCATTCTGTCTGTGATACCTGTGGGAAGAAGTAACCTGGGGGCACCAAGGAGCAGGAGGATTTAAGCAGGAACGCAAAGGGTAAGACAAACCAGAGCCACACGCAGATGTGGACTCAGGACTGGCCAGGACAGAGGTGTAAGCATCAGGGACGGAATGGTGGGGCAGGCCAGGCTGAACGCTGTCAGCTGGCTCTGGCCGTGATGCTCATGAAGGCCCATTATCACTGTGTGAGCCTTGTTGGTATCTCACCCTTTTCTCATCAGAAGGGAAACTGAGTTTCATGTACCCATTGCCATGGGCTCAAAATAATAACAGTAATGACAGTAACAAGGCATGCAGTGCTCTGCTCAAATAGCCAAGGGTGACTCCTACGACTGAAAATAAGTAACCCAAAACAAATAGCAACCCAGACACTCAGAATTGCTTAGGGACCACAGTTCCCCAGGAGAATTGATCTAAACTCAGGAATGATGCCTGTGGCCATGTTAAAGTTAGCTGAGGCTGGGATCCTCTCTACAAAGTATTGCAGCACCTTCTAAACATCCTTTCCCCAAGCCACCTCTTTTTTTTGAAATACCTCCATCAGAGAGTGCCAATACTTAACAGGAACCAAAACAAACAGAACCATCTTTCAGCCTTGAGGCACCCAGACAACAGCAAAACAAGAAGAAACGAAGCAAGGTGAAACCCCATTTGCCCCAATTTCCTCTCATGGCCTGTTATCATGGCCCAGTGGATGCTCCCTACCATGCCAGAATTTTCTTCCCGGGCATAGAGTATTCAACCCAGCTTTACTGAGCCCTCGCCTCACCCCAGGTGCCATGTTGGTCACTGAAAGCTGAGCAAGATACCACATTCACCCTCAGAGAGTTCACGGACAATCAGAAAGTAAAGTATCCAAATGATGATAGCACAGAAATAGAAGATGAGGTCCAAAATGCTTTCGGGATTTGGAGGAAGGAGGGCTCTTCTGCTTAACGAGGGGCAGGGCTTTCCAAAGTCAGAGCATCTACAGAGGAGATGCCTCACCACACTGCTTTGCTGTGTAAGATCCAGGCCTTGGGGCTGTATCAGAAGAGCTACCAGTCCTTCCAGAAGATCTTGGCCAGTGGGGGTTTGGGAGGCAGGAAGAGTCCAGTGGGATTAAGGAAAGTTCAAGAGGAACACGAGATGTCCCCCCAACTTTAAAGAGCTCTTTATGGAATTTTATGAGATTGTAACCACCACCCTCCCTCAAGAAGGTAAGCGTGCATATGCCTGGGTTTTCGTATCCCAGAGGACCCAGTGCCTGTTGGCTTGCCATGCAATAAACTGGAAGCGTTTGCAGATGTGACTTACCCCAGCAGGGCTACCCCAACTCCACCTTCCCTGAGGGCCAACGGCCAGTTCCACAGGTAGGAAATGAACCATTATAATAAACAATAACAGCTAATATCTGTTGGTTGCTCTGTGCAACTATCTTACATGCAATGTATCCCCTTATCCTCATAGAAATGAAGGCTAAGAGAAATAAAATACCTTGCCAAGGTCATGGGGCTGGCAAGTGTAGGAGCCAGGACGCCAGCCTGCCTCTGGCTCAGATGCCTATCTCTCTAAATCCAGACTTTCTCCCTCAGAAATAGCACCGACCACTGCTTAACGAAGACCCCTGCCCTTTGTGCCAAACTTTTGTCGATACTGTTATTTAAAGGGACACATCCCAATTTATTCCAGTATCAATTCTCTATATCATTTACCTCAGCACTGATTGTATCATTCGCAAATTAGCATTAGGCAGCAATTTCTGGTCCCATATAAAACTATTTAGCAATCTAGCCAAGAAAATGAAAGATGTAAAGCAAAAGCCTGGGTGCTGAACCTAATTCTCTTCCTTATCTTCTTGTTACATATTGACGTATTTGAGGCCATTCAAAAGCATCCAACTTGTCTTGCTTGAGTGCAAATCAGATTATTGACAATGAAAGCCATTTAACAGGTTATTTAAATGTTGGAGTCCTATCTCAGTGGGATCTGCTGCTTGACCGGCTTCGACTGCCGAATGGTCAACTTTTGTTTGTGGGGAACGAAGATGTTTCCCGTTTATTCTGCGGGCCAAGCCAAGTGTGAGTGCTATGGGATACCTGCCCTCCCCTCACCATCCCTACCTGATGGTCCAACCCTGGCCACCACCCCAGACGCTGGCCTGTGAACCGGCCATCATGGTCACATCACCCAGAAGGCACGAGCCAAACAGGAGCCCCAGGACTGCCTGACTTGGCACTCTCTGAATTCTCTGTTCCACCAGCCACCTCCACATTTCAGTGAGTCCCAACTCTTGTTCAGCAGAGCCAGTTTCTGTACATAGTTCCCTGGAAACATTCTGACGAGTTCCATCTATTTGGCAATGCTCATTATTGAGCCTGTGCCTACTCTGTGCTAGGTACTAATAGGTGCTAGGTACACCTCCTAAGGTCAGGGTGTGGGGCAGAGGAAATATCATGCCAATAAGAGCAATCAAACCCTGTGTTGTGGGGGACACCGTGATATGAGAAGATCCCCATATTTGTGGCCCTAGATGTAGGGAATATAGTCAGCAGATGACATTCGTCTACAAGCTCCTTCTGGAATTGCCTCAGCTTGCCTCTTCCAAGATCATGTCTCTTCCCAGGCATCCCACATTCAGTGACTGATGACCATCGGGGTAAGAAGACCTGGTCATCTCAGCTCAACGCTTAGGGCCTCTTCAAGCCCCAAGGGTCCCCATGGGCTGTCCCTGAGTCTGCATTGCAGCCTGGCTTCTCCTGCTGCTTAATTACACTTCCCTCCCTCCCTCCCTCCCTCCTCCCCACCCTCTTACAGGTGTTGAAACCAAGTGCTCCCTTTCATCAACATCGGGGACACTAAGCTCCACCTTAGTGTCTGCTTCCCAGAAAACCCAACCCGTGCCAAGTGGAAACAAGAGTAATCCAAGAGGAAGTAGGTGCCGAGGTAGGGTTTTGAAGCCGGGTCTGGCAATCTCTACTCCACTGGCAGTAAGGACCCCATCGCTCCCGGTAGGTGTTGGCCCAACTGTCAAAACGTTCATAGGTACTGAATGCAGATGACATGTGTATACAAGGGAGTGCCTTTGCTGGTATCTGGTAGTGGAAAAACGTGAGGGAAATAATAATCAAAAGCGCAATGGAATTCCGCTACATTGACTTGTCATCTAGAAAAAATATAAGGAAAAGATAAGAGCAATTAACCCACCCTTGGAAGCTATGGTGAAGCCACTAGGCCTCTTTGGAAACATACACAAAGGCTCATCTCTTGCCATGGGCAGGTGGAGAAGGTGAAGACCAGGCCTTGGATGGAGTTGTTAGTATAGCTGATCTCCACAGAGGGTTAGCCTCCCAGTCCCCAATTTGACAGCTCTGCTATGCCAAGGTTAGAACCCACTTGGGGAAAAAAATGGACCTTGACACTGGGATGGGGACATCAGAAAAACATCTGGAGAAGTCATCTCTCTCCAGGTTCCCCAGAACCCTCTGAACCTGCAGGAGTGACCCACCCCTCCCCGTCAGAGAGGTAACCCTTCCCCTTGTTTGCAGGCAATGCCAAGTTCTCTCCTAGATCATGAGCCACAGGTCCCTCAACACTGACCTCTACTCCCCACACTCCTACACTAAGATTAAATCACAACAAAGCCCAGCTGGGGTCCTACTGGCTCTGATAAGAAAGGAAAAGGGACTCAGGCCAAATGCAAGACCTATCTATCCAGCATATATTTGCTCGAGCCAGGAGATTACGTGTGAGTTTGGAAACTGACAGTGCTTGAACAGAAGGCAACCAAAGCAAGAGGTTGAATTAGACGCAATTTGTCAACTTGGGATCACTCTTTCAGAACACGGGATTTGAAACCTTGGCGAGATCCCTGATGATGGAGAAATGCGTTACTAAGATGTCTCCTAGGAGTACGGAAGAAGCGAAGACCGACACTGAACGAGGCTGAAAGGACAGAATTGCCATGGCAGATAGTGGAAGAAGGAATGAAAAGGATCTCAGAAGAAGGCACACCAGAACAGATATATTCTGTAAGGCCTACAATCCAGACGATTATGCTCCAGTCTGGAAAATACACCATGCACAAGAGGCCTATGGAGTGCATCCTGTGAAGTTCAATGGTAGCTCTCCTTTAGACCACAGCTACTGGTAGAGGAGGCTGTTACAGAACTGAGCAAGGGGGACAATGGAACGCTTAAACAATAAAGGATCACAATGTGACACTTCATTGTCAGAAGCCAAGAGGATATAATTATTGTAGCAAGTGGCAAGGTCAGAAGGCCACTGATCTGCCGAGCTACAGAGATGGTTAATAGAACACAGTCCCTGGGGGCAAAATAAAAGAGCAACCAACCAGGACACCACTCAATTTGTAACATCAAAAGAAATCAAAGACCGATGATAAAAAGAAGGAGGGCAGTCTCCTCGCTAAAAAGCCATGCTTCCTTGTCCAATCCTCAGCCCTGGAACGCACCGAATGAAGACAAAGTCATGTCCCAACAAGGGGGAATCCTGCAACACCATAGCAAGTACACCCAGGAATAATCCCTCCAGCTCTTCCCCGGAGGGAACTGCGCCGTACCCTGGAGAAAGGGAAATATCCAAACATTTGGCAGACTGTGGGGCTCAGGATTTGAGTTGACATGGATACCTGGAGGCCCGAAGAATTGCCATAGTCCCCTGGTAGCGAGAGATATAGGAGAAACACGTAATCAGTGGAGTCCTGGCCAAAGTCTGCTTCGCATTGGCTCCAATGGGTTCACAGACCTTATGGTGATAATTTCCCCAACCCTCTAATGGATGCCAGGGTAGATATACTGGGAAATCGTCACACTGAGTCCCTTGCCCGTGGAATAAGAGCTATCCTAATGGGGAAGGCCAAGTGCAAGCCTCTGTAACCATCCCCCCCACCCCCGCCCCATCAAGAAAATAAACAGTAACATTGTGTCCCAGGGAGATGACAGAAATTAGTGCTCCTTTTAAAACTCTAAGAGATGCAGGGTGGTAGTTCCCATCACATCCCCACTTAATTACCAGTGTAGCCCAAAGCAAGAATCAGAATGTAAATCCCTAGAGTTTCGGATCAAGACTATACTATCGGCATTAGAGAGTATGCCTTTTGGAAAACACGTCCCAGGATAACTACTGGGCCCTGATAAAAGTGGTGTGCCTGCCCATGAGGCCCCAAGTGATGGGGCTCTGTCACGATTTCCGGTGGGCCTAGAAATATTCTTTGGGGGATGGAAGTGTTTAATCCAAATCCACGCATGGCAGGGCCAGAGGACACAAGCAAGTTGCGTGAGCAGGTAGCATTGACCCCCGCGTCACTCATTACTCTCGTTCTCTCTCTGAGCTCACTCTATGACTTCAGGGGATCCCTTATGGCCATCTGACAGAGGAAGAAAAAGCCTAGGCTTCGTTCACAGATGGTTCAGCTCAGTATGTGGATTAAAGATGACAATGGATAGCAGCTGTACTATAGCTCTATTCGGGAATGACTTTGAAAGACAGTGGTGACAGGAAATCCTTTCAAGGGGCAGAATTTAGGCAATGCGGATCTGGCCATCCATTTTGCACGGACAAAGAAGTAGCCCAATGTTAGAATACATACGGATTCGTGGGCAGTGTAAAAACAGCCAGGCTAGACGGTCAGGGATCTGGAACAAGGAAAATTAGTGCATTGATATCTTTTTAATTTTTTTTTTCTGTATTTTATGATGCTTTGACATCATGAGATGAGAGCTTTGCTCTCGCTGACTTAGAGAGACTACCCCTTCCTGGAGCTAGTTAATTCCTAGAGAGAGCAAACTATTGCCCTGGGAGCATGTTATTTCATACGCAAATAAACCCCCACCCTCTACCCTCTACCTCCACCCCCACCCTCTACCCACCCCCCCACCCCATCCCCCACCATCTCCTTTATTAGGCTCTCATAAGTCTTTTACATCTTGGGCCAATACTCCCCCATGCCAATCACCCGAGGGCCAGGTACCCAACAATTCAATTCGAGACATCCACCATGGAAGAGACACTAAATGGCCAAGGAGACAAAACGGCATAGCCAGCTGACATCAGCCAGCCTCTCATCAGCTCCCCCAGGGCTGTGCTGAGGGTAAGAGGAACAGCTCAGGCACATGGAAGTTGACTCACAGACTTCCATTTGCCAAAGCTATTGCTGCTGCCAAATGTTCAACGTGACCAACAGCAATAAAGACAAACACTGCCCCAGATACAGCACCACCCCCTGAGGAAAGCAACCAGCTAGATGGTGGCAATTGACTCTGTTAGCCCACGTCTGCCCCGGAGAGTCTAGTGATACCTTCTGACGTGAATAAACACGGATCTTGGGTTTGGAGTCACCTTTCCTGCCCGCAAAGCCTGAGACACATCACTACTGGAGGTTATGCCCAGGGATTAGAGGTCCCAGGACGGGATCCACGAAACAGCTCCTCAGACCAGGGGGTTAACTTTATAACGAAGGAGGTGGGGTAGTGGACTCGTGAGCATGGGACCCTCTAGTGCATCGGGTACTGTGTCACCTGCAAGCTGAAAGAAGGCAGGAACAACCTACGGAAGGCACCGCCAAAGTGCCGTCTTAAAGGTAGTGCTTTACCGGGATGAAGAGCCACCCTATTGGACGCAGGCCACGCTTTGCATCAAAGACACACACAAAGCTGTGTACCCAACACAAAAGATACATGGGTCCAGAGACCCAGGAGGTGCAGTAGGTATGGCCCTACTTAACATCACCCCCAGTGACCCATGATGCTTCCCGAACGATGCAATTCAAGGCCCTGCAGCTTTAAGGATCCTGGTTCCCACGGGGGCACACTTCCACCGGAAGACACAGAGAGATCCCTACCACCACATCGCTAGCTGCAACCGCCCCGGGGCACTTCAGACACCTGTGCCAGTGGGGCAGCAGCTAAGAAGAGCAGCCACCATCCTGCAGGGCGACTGACCCTGATCGTCAGGAGGAGGAGGAGGAATGTGTTGGGTAGCTCAGGTGATGCACTTGGGCATTCTTGGCATTTCCGCACCCGATTATGGTGGTAAAGGGACAAACGCAGTGACCCCGGTCTGAGAAACGCGCAGTGACCCCAGTCTGAGAAACGCACAGTGACCGGAAATTCGAACTTTCAGACCCTTTAAGGGTGAGGGTTTAGGTAACGGCCCCCAAATCAGCCATTCAGACGAGCACGGGCTAAGTGAGGCTGAGCAGAGCCGAGGAGGGAGAACGAGGTAGATGAGGGGTATCAGCTGGGACTCAAAGACCGGCTGCTGCAGCAGGGGCTGCAGTGTATCTCATTAAACTTCCTCTTCTCGACTTTCCTCGGGAAGAAAGACCCAGAGGGATCCTCTGGAAGACGCTCCCTGAACCTATAGGAAGAAGGGAGTCTGAACAGCCTGGGGGTAGACAGTGGAGGGCAGGTCACTCATTGCCCGGACCCCCTGCAAGGAAGGGCCTGCTGCCCCAGCTTCTGGGAGGTCAGTGTACAACCTCCAGCTGTCGGTTGCTTCCAGAATGGTTTCAGCGGCAGAGAACCACCCCGACCAGTGTCATACCACATCTAGTGACTGTCGTCAAATGGCTGTAAAGGTTCTGCCCTTTGGCCCTCACTCTGGGAAATTCTGAAAAGCCAGTCTGGCCTGGGTGGGGATGGCTGACCGCTGGCCCTGGGGGCAGACAGTAGCACCCTGGGGGACTTCCCGGTAGGCAGTGGCCTGCTCTGCTTACACACTTTGCTCCCCTGCACTGCCTGCCCCTCCCACCCTGGGGCACGTGCTCTAGCCCCCAGCTTCTCCCCAGTCTGCTTCTCTGGTCTCTGAGTTCTGACTTCCTCGGGCCCGCAAAACAAGAAAAGAGAAGGAAGACTAGCCCCCCCCCCCCTCCGCACCCCCACCGGCTCCTCCTTTAACAGAGTTCTAACGTGGACATTTCCCTCCAATTACACTCTGGATGTGCTCCGCCCACCTCTGTCTCCCAGGAGGCACACGCTCTGGGTTTCCCTTTTGTTTTCTTTCCTTCTTCCCTATTGGTCTTCGTGTCCCGCCGGGCAGGGGAAGGAGGGGAGGAGAGACTGAGAGTGTACATCCAGAAATAACTTAAGTGTTAAAAAAAAAAAATAAAATAAACACATAAAACGAGAAAACAAAAGCAGAAGTAGGTAGCGTTTGATGGGCTGGACTCATTGCAGAGATACCTGCGGATCCCTGCCCCTCCCGGCCCTCCCCATCTCCTCATCCCGTCGATTGCACCTGTACCCCTCTTGCCTCCCACAACACCCCCTTGGGGCTTTCCGGAGCCTCCATCACCGGCGTCTTCAGCTTTGCTCGCCCGGCCGCTCTGTTCCAGGCTGGCACAGGGCCGACCCTCCACCCGATGATCGTCTCACCCCCCAAGGCACTAAAACCACAGCCGAGCTTCCCAGGCTCCTGCTCGGTTCTCACAAAGCCACCGCCTCTCTATCACCCTGGCCTGTGCCGCGTGCCTGGCAGCGACCATCTGTCTCGTCAATCTCATTACTGCAGAATCCATCAAACTCTCTTCCACACCAACCATGATGGCTAGGGACGTTGTCTTCAACTGTCAGCCCCACCCAGTTCTTCCCAAGAGACTTGCCCTCTCCATTAAGTTATTCTTTTATTCTCTCATTTAAGGAAGAGGTAGGAGGAGCCCATTATGTGTCAGGCGCTGTCCCGGGCACAGGGGATGAGTGACCTAGACGGACACCGTCCCTGCCATCCAGGGGTCCACCGCCAGAATAATCCGATACGTTTACTGTACGTGACGTAAGAGTTAGTCCGGAGAAAAAGCGGAGTTTTTGAAAATCCAACCCCCCAGCGTTTCCCAGCTCGAAGTGTGTGCATCCATTCACCCACGGGGCCAGCGTGCACCGGGCTGAAAGAACCCAACCCTTGGAGCAGGGGATCCTCAGTGGAGGGGGAGAAGGCCGGAAAGGACAGTCACTGACTGACCAGGCCACGAGACGGCCTGGTGCTACTGTTCATCATTACAAGCCAGTTTAGTTAGTTGGTGAAAAGGTTGCTGTTTTCTCGTGGGGGAGAAGGGCTGTGGGGTGCTCAGGAGGGAAGTTCCTTATTCCTCACTCCAGCATCCCGCTTGGGATACCTCCTAATCATGGCGATTATCTGGAGGGGGAAGAAAAAAAGAAAGAACGAGAAAACAAAACCCCAGATACCCTCAGTTTTTTCAGCCCTTGGGTGGATCCCACGAGGGCCCAGGAGAATGTGGTTTCTGAGCAGGGTCTCTGCTCTCACCCACGTCCACACAGGCCCCCTCTGGAGCCCAGGGCGCTCCTTTTCCCAACATGCAATAAAAAGCCAGAGCACAGGCAATTTCCTTTCAAATTAAGAAATACAAATATTTCCGGCGTGAAGAGAACCCGAGTAGCAACTCAGAAAGTATGCGGTTAAGTCCCTCTTATCAATTTACAATATAAAAACATCTCATGCATATAAAAGTGAATTTTGGTAGCGGCGGCCTCCCAACCATTCCTGGGTGTTTTTCTGCACCCAGGTTAGTACATATTTACACGTCGAATGCACACAGGATTATGCCGGAGCCAAATACTGAAAGAAAACATGCGGTAAATGGTTGCTTTAATAAGTCCTGTTCCATTGAAAGGAAATAAAACCTGAGTATTAATGAGATATAATTATATATTTAAAATCTTTTCCCTTGTGCAGTATATAGGATTAATGCCAGTAAACTCACAAACTGCAACATTCTACCCCATTACATCTGCAATGATTAGAGATAGTTTGAACATCTGGCATATAATCTGTGATAGAAAACAGCATTCTGCACTTTAATGGACGTCTGGAGGCTACACATATCTGATTTTATTTCTTTCTGTTAACTCTTTCGTGGGAGAGGAAGATTTGGTGACCAGGATGCCTCTTTCTTCCCCTCCTGCTAGACCAGCCCCCACGGTGCTGGGCGTCCTGGCCGCTTGGGACTGGCTCTTCACGTTTTTCCACAGGGGGCTCAAAATGGAAGCCACCAGATCTGTCAAAAGGTATTTACACTCCCCACAACTGAGCAGCATTACTATTCAGATTCGCAAACCTTTAAGAACTTCTCCCAGTGAAAACCGGGACAATTTCCTCATTATCGGGGAAATCAAAAACACAAAAGTAAAGCAGTATCCACAGTTTCACTGATATTTCAAAGGTATTCCTCACGCTGTCCCTTACGTTGGTTCCCTTTAATAATCGTGTACGCGGTAACTTGCCCGTCGAGGCTGAGGATTCCAATATTTGTACATTTTTGATGCCTCTTAAGTGTGAGTAGGTAAGAATGTCTTTGACTGGCACAGGCTTTCATTGAAAAAATTAGATGATTTTTCCGCTTCGCGTTGGGTGTGTTTAGCCCCAAGCTAAACAAGGAAGGTTTTAGCCCTACTGCGTTTCTGTAGGGAAAAGAAAGATCCTTTGGTGAGATGGCAGAGAGTGACAGCATTAGCTTTTGCTGTATTTATTCAAACACTACCGAATGCCAACACCCAAGCAAACTTAGAAATTGAACCGTATGGTCAAGAATGAGGAGCGATTGAAGGGCAGCCCCAGCTAATCCGGGGTGGCCGCGGAGAGGCCGGGGCGTTTGCGAGAGAGCCTGTGTCCTGAGTGGTCCCCAGGCCCGGGCTGGCGTGAGAACATGCATGGAAATGTTCCAGTGGTGAGTAGATTTGGGGGTGAAATAATCATTTTCATGCCTCGAATTTAATGGCTGGTGCTGAATGTTGTAATAAAGGCCATAGTTACTGCTCATAACTACCGGTGTAATAAGGCGAGATCCTGGGCCTTCAGACCCTTCCAGCAATAATTCATGTGGGAATTAAGAAGCCTTAATGAGTCGAATGTGTCACTTGGGGCCTCAGAAATATAGTCCTTCGTTAAGGAGAAAGCAGAAAGGACTCGCCAGAATGGAAATCATGCGGAGAGGTATTGAAGGCCACAGATACAGACTTTTCTCTTTCCTGGTTTCTCGGACTCGGTGACCTCTGCTCTTGGCTCCTTGTTTGCCTTCTATCCTAGACGTTAAGCTCCTTGAGGGCAGATTCTTGGGACTTACCTCTGGCAGAGCCATGAGCCTCAACCAGGGGCAATATCCCCCAGGGGATATATGACAGTGTCCGGAGACATGTTTGATTGTCACGACTGGGGGTGCTACCCGCATCTGATGGGTAGAGGCTGAGGCTGCCGCCACAATGCACAGGAGAAAGAGTTACCAGGCCTGCGAGGGCAAGGGGGCCGCTGTATAAGCCTCCGACCGAATGATTACTTCTGGTTCTCAAGGGCAGATTCTGTCTCTGGACTCCTTGGGGACAACAGACGCCACAGCCAGCCTGAAGGTACTAAGCGGACATACGTTCCCCACCCTGGCCCGTGATGGGTCCACCACATTGATTTGGGGGCAGCGGAATTTCAGATCCAGCAGCCTTTGTTAACTTGCTCTTAAATAGTTGGGAAAGAGAAATTCAGATAAGGAGCAGACAGACCTTACCTTGCTCAGTCTGTGCACAAAGGATTTGCTGAGCACGAGCTCTGTGCACGGACACCATGGGGCACCATTTTTAGAACCTTTTAAGACAAGCAGCGTTCAAGTGTCCCAGCCCCACCCTGGGGACGCCAGCAGTGCCACGCTGGTCACAAATGGTCGCCGGTCCTTCAGCAAAGCAGGGTCAGCAGGACACCCACTTGTCCCCACTTTGTAGCCTTTAGCGGAGGTTGCTGAACACATTCAGATTTAATGAAAGGTTTTCGTTGAAAACAATCCTAGATTTCTGATTTTTTTTTCCTCTTTAAAATCTAGCTGGCGTTCGGATCCTAAAACCTTTACGGCCGTAGCGTTGGTGCCGCAGAACCAAATAAAAAGGTCCTCCGTCCCCACTTCTCGCCCTTAATGTAATCCAGATGTCAAGTTAACATCAGCCCCAGCCCCAACCTCGTGACTTGGGGCAGGTCCAGAATCATTGCCGAGGAGCCTTGGGGCTCAGGACTTCCGGCTTCAGCCACGTTCGGGAGCTCCTCGTGTCTCTTTATTTCCCTCTGCCTTTTACAGTCAGCCAAACCCTGTTCCTCTGAAACTCCCTTTCACCTCCACGCAGAGCATCGCTTCCTGGAGGTCACTTGGGCAGAGGGCTTCACTAATGGGGCAGGAGTGATCAGCTTGGGGGGGTGGGAAGCAGTGGGGAGCACAGGGCTCATAGCAGTTGCACATAGCAGATAATTTAACACACAGTAATAGATTTCTCTCTTCCTTTCCACAAACTTGGACTTCGCATTTTCTCTTAGCACCAGGATGCCCCTCTCTCCTTATTTTATTGCTACTCCAGCAACTCCAATAAATAAGTCCTAGCACTTTGTTACACCAAGCAGGCCGGCCACCTCTCCCTCTGACCCCAGACTCAGTGCCAGCCCCCCGCTGCCCACCATTGGCCAGTGTGCGGGCTCGCTCTTAAGCTCAGCAGCTGCACTGGTCCCCAGGCCACCTTCTCCAAATTTGAGCCTGGGGAACAAAGCACAGTTATTTCCCCGCTGATGTGAATTGTGTCACCTACCCCTACAGACACCTATCTTTAGAAGGCAGAAATGACCTCAGTCACTTCTACTTCTAAACGATTTTCCTCTATTATATGGAAGTGTGGTTGGTAAGGCGTAAGCTGACCTCCACCCTCCCTGAAACTGGGTCAGGCGACATCATACTGTCTGTTCTCCTCAACTAAGTATCTTTTTTTTTTTTCCTTCCTCGCAAAGGTGGTTACTTTATTGGTGATTAGTGTGTGTTTGATTATTTGATTGATGTATGTCTTTTCCACCAGGCTGTCAGTTTCAGGAGGGCAGAGACAATGCCACATTTTTGCTGACCCCCTGGCACAGTGCCTAACCACATACTAGTCAGTATTACGTGTGTGAAGGAGGGTGGATGTTTCAAGGGACCAGGTCACGTCATTGCCTTTCATCTTCTCTACAACCTTGGGGTATGTGTGTGAGTGTGGGTGTGATTGCGTGTGTGTGTGTGTGTGTGTGTGTGTGAGTGTGTGTCCACAGGACCTGGGAAACATGATGCACTCTTGTCTGTTACTATCCCCTAGACGCAGTGACCTTGTGCATACCCACAAGCTGCGAATAGAATAGGTAACCCGGTATCTGGGTCCCCACACACTAGCTGATCTGGAATCAGGAATTTTTTATTAAAATACAGGAGACTTCCCCTCTGGAGACTCACTTCCTTTTCTGGGCTCTCCTCTGCCCCCATCCGATGTCCCAAGTTCTCCTCTACCCACCTCCCCCCCAAGCTCCCAACCCCAAGGGGCTGGTCTCCAGGGCAGAAAGGCACTTCGAGAGGTCAAAGGCCCCAAAGATAAGGACACATAGTTGGAACACTGCATGGAAAGAGTGTCTTTGGTAGTGTATGGCCCGTGGTGGCCACTCTTGGCATACCTCTGTGTCACCAGCTACCACTGTTTTGACCTTGTCCAAATGGAAGGCTTGCTCCAAGGGCCATGTCTGCTCTCTTCATCAGGGGAGAGGGACTTTTTGCTTTGCCCTTTCCAGCAATGCCTTTTCCCCAACCTCTCCTCCTGCTACTTTCTTCCAACTCACCATCTGGGTCCAGAGGCACAAGCCTTGACATTGAGCATATGTAGAACCAGCCTCACTGTGCTCTCTCCAAGGGCAGTCAGCGACATACCAAAGTACAAAGGCCTCTTCCTTCTCCAGCTCTCAAAAAACAGTATCTGCAGTTTATTTCATCCATCGACTCATTCAAAACCAAAGTCGTTACGGAGCCCCTCCTCTGTGCCAGGCCTTAGGCTGTGGGGCAAACACAGAGCGAGGTGTTATAAGTCCCTCGAAAGGAAAGAACATCCACACTATTGACATTACCCAAGAGAGGGGATAAATGTCCAAGAGGGAAGTGACAGAGACCCCGGAGTACATTCTGGCTGTGATCCAGAAAGGCTCCCTGTAGGAAACTGCCTTGTTGTGGTCCTCAAGGTCTTATAGGATTGAAAGCAGAAGGAAGCAAGCCAGGCCAAGCAAGCCAGCTTCATCCGTTCATCAGACCTGTCACACCTTGACTTTGAGATTTACCCCTTTCTGGAGACCGTCCTTTGTTTCCAAGTAAACTATGGGATTTTTCTATTTCATTCAACTATCTTGAGCAAATGAGAGCTGGTTCTTCCAAGGGTCTGGGAAGTGCTGGAAATGCTAGAGTGGCCCACAAAGAGGGGCTGGCAGGGTCAGGTCAGGGTGAGGATGCTCTGGGTGGGGGGGGGGGGGGGGGGGGCCCGGGGCTGTGGTGTGGATGGAGGCCAGGTCAGAAACGAGGCCAGGGCTAGGAGCTTGGATTGAGCCCTGTGGGGAACATGCCTGAAGGCTGATGTATGCAGACTCGCACCTTCTCCTCCATGACACTCATCCAGGAGTTTCAGAGACAGGACAAACGTCAGGCCTTTGGAAGCATCACTGTTTCCAAGTGGCTCCAGGTCTGGAGAGGAGCAAAAGGGCTCCCTTGTGTTGATCACTGCAGCTAGATTTCTATTGAAAAATTACTTTATTGGTTTTTATTTTATACCTACTCTATTTCCAAAGGGATCTGAGGCAGCTTCTCATAAAAATTGGTATATCTATTTACACAGGCTGGTTAAAATACAGATAAATTTTAAAGCTCAGCAGCCAGATAAGGAGTGGGAAAGCTAATGACCCAGTGAGCCAACATCCGCCGCCCCCTCCACCTCCCTGGCCTTTCTGGGATTGGCCCTTGTGACTTCTCCAAGACCTTATCTCTAGTGGACCCATCCCCTGTGTAGAGGAGCTGGGCAGGAAACACTCTCCCGATCTTATAATTTTATAACGGAGCCACCGGAGAAGTTAAGTAACGTTGTCAAGATCCAATCAGGAGCGGAGCTGGGGCAAGTGCCCAGACCTGATTCTCTTCATTCCTTCTCCTTCCTCCTGAGAGCCATGGTGGCCAGACACAGAAGGGGTCTTCAAGCTTCAGTTGTGGCTCCCACCACAGACATCCCAAAATGACCACACCTAATTGAAGCAAGCCTGCAGGGGAGGAAGTGGGCACTTGCCTCTTCCAAGCAAGGGCTATCGGAGTTCTTAATTTAATTGCAACGACATACCCTCGCGCACGTGACAAATGGAGCCGGAGGAGGTGGTGGGCACAGTGCTCGCACTTCCTCCACAGGCACCGAGCTGGGCACGGCTGGCCCTTTAAGAGCTATCTCCTTCCCTCTGATCTGTATTACAGGTTTGTGGGTGGGACGCAGCTCTCTCTCCTAGACTGTCTGTTCATCCTCCCTGGGTGTCTCCGCAACGGTCACTGGAAGTGCCACATATGGCCTGCCACAATCTGTTATGAGAATAACAGAGGATCCGACGTGCGATCGTGAAAAGTATATTTTGCTCTCCCCCTGGTCTAGTACGGGGTGAGCGAGCGCAGTGTGGGAGGGGCTGTGCTATTTTGCTTTTTAGGTCCAGTTCAGCTGTCAGTCTATCCACACAACAGACAGACAAGCCGATGTCTGCAGAGGGCCAGGCAGATTGAGAACAAACACCTGGCTTTAAACGTGTATCTTTCTAGTTCACTTATGAATCATCCCATGGAGACTTAGGTCCATAAGGCTGGTGCCCAGTAGACGGGGGTCCCAGGCACAGTGAGGGAGCCGGACACGCTTTTGGGGCTGCATGAATTCAGTGCCCACTTATCGTCAGAAGAATCCCAGAAGAAACAGAAATGAACATTTGTGCATTTTTTTCTTGTACTGAAATTATCTTTTTTTTTTCCTTCTTCTTCTAGAGAAACACAGCACTCCCACACCTTAAGGGAGGGAGCCAGAGACGGAGCGGTATGTAATGCAAATCCATTCTAAGAAGGTTGTGGGGGCCATCTGGTGTCCAATGCCGACAGGGCCGGCTGCGGGAGGAGCGGGGAGGACAAGGGACAGGGTGAGAGAGGGGTGCAGGGTAAGAGGCGGGCTCCTTCTTGTCCACGTCAAGAAACAGCCCATCAGGAGGGTAAGAAGGGGAGGGGGGATCACCTTCTGTTGTGGGAAGGAGATCAAAGCAGGAAAGATAATGTCTCCGCAAGTAAAGGGTGAACTGATAGCTTTGCTGCTGAAGGCAGCCTGGGGGAGGCATAGGCTCAGGCCGCTGGATGCCGCGGGAGACTTAATGACCGGCTGGGTGGGCTCCTTCAAAGAAACAGCAAATCCTTAGATGAGCTGTTCGGGCTTCGGGCACGTATAGACACTCACACTTCCTGCGAGTTATCCCTCTACAAGATGTAGTCCCCATCACCAGCTTTCTACGTGGAGCTGAAATAATTCATCAAATATTTGGAATGTGTAATTAAATATCTAATGCCAATTAGCAAATTACTAATGAAATAATCAGGGGCTTTTATGGTTTCTAGTTCAGCTCGAATTTTAATTCTAAGTGGTTATTGATTCTAAATAGAGTAGAATCTGAGTTACAAAACATTAGGTATAAGGATACGAAATGCAGAGTGAAAAAAAGGTTGCAGGGCTGTGGCTGGGGAAAGCTGCCGGGTGCTGATCACCACCGTGTCCCTGCAGCATGGGCGGGAAGCCAGTGGAGGCCACGCGGTGCCCTCTGTCCAGCATCAGTCGAGGAATCAGAGGAGACCCGCAGAGGTTCACCTTGGAGCGCCCTGGGGCCTGCAGGGCATGTTTCCCACCACGGTGCTACCGGTCACAGCTGTGCGATTACAGACCAGCGAGATGTAGGACACCTTACCGTGCTCCCCCAAGACCCTGCTCCCAGAGGCCCTGGGAGGTGGGCAAGGGCGGCTGGAATGTGGAATGTTCCAGGCTGCCTTGCTCCTTCAGGTTTGGAGGTCACAGCCACAGGCTTGGGAATTTTCGCGTGTGCGAGAGCAGGCTACAAAGAACTTTCGCTGGACTGTAGGTTTGGACGGGGTGCGTGGTGTGCAGGGATGCACGCTCACCAACAGCGGGTGAGGCGCACATTAGCCATGGGGAACAGGGGCACAGGTTTAACTATGGGTTACAGAGTAAGCGGTTACTTCGGGGGCTGAGATGCAAATGAATATTCTCGGCAGGGTTGTTGAAAGAAGTGTGAGCTGAGCCACTGATGAAGACAACTTTTTTTTTTTTTTTCCAAATGCCCTTCTCCTTTGTATGGAAAATAAGGTGCTAATCACACACTGACTTTGAATATGGAAGCAGGTTTCTTACGGTATGTTCTTGACAGATTTTTAGAGAAGCTAAAGTTACTAGAAGGCAGGAAAAATAATGTAAGTCCACTTTTCTAAGAAATATTTTTCTACCAATCTTATTCCCCTCATTCCATATCTAATAAGCTACGCTATCGTCCTTACAAATAATCACCATCGCTGTCACCCTTAATTATGTGCCTTATGCAGAGTCTCTCGCAGGAACTTGGTCGCCCACGCCAGGTCCAGGTCCTGTCGTCTTCACAAACAACCCTTCGGGATATACTATAGTCATCCTCCTCCTACTCCTCCTCCTCCCCCTCGCCCCTCCTCCTCATCTCCATTTCGCAGACCAGGAAATTGAGGCTCAGAGACTTCCAACAACTTGACTAAGTTTGTGCAGATACTAAGTGCCAGAGTCAGGCTTCCACCCAAACATATCTGTTGCCAACACTGTGACATTTACCATGCTGTCACTTGCAATAGTAGATGATCCCTGAAAACAAACCAGCCAACAGTGTGGGGACAGCCTTGCCCGGGATTCACACACAACCTCATTCATGGGCAGGTGTTCAGGCAGCATCAGGACAGGGAGTCGAGAGGTCATATCTTGGGGCACTTTGGAAGGCGCAGAAATGCCAAAGGAAGGGAGGGGGCTGAAGCAGAAGCCAAGCCTGTTCCGGCGGCCCTCCGGGCTGCCCTTCGTGACTGACGCAGGCCGGTACCCGTGCCCACTCCCACCCGGGCCAGGCCAGAGAGGAAGACCTGGCTGCCCTCTCCCAGCCCCCTGCAGCACCTGGGAGCAAGAGAGAAGCTGTGCCACGTACAGCTCGGGAGTGATTTAAACACTCCTCCAGCTCAAAGGGGAATCTTGGATTTCATTAATTAATACATCAATAGAAGCCAATGGAGAAAAACATGTCTTGTTATCTGGCTTCTCAGATGCTAGACATGGGCTCATTAGCCTTAAGCATATCAGCCCGATAACACTATTTATTCCATACAGAATAATGATCTACTTTAGGGGAATGCCGCAGTGAACCGAAAGGCCGAGTCCTTCCATTACCACCGCTCACCCGCACAGGCCTGCGCGTTATCGCCATCCGCCATAAGGGTGGCCGGCACATGGCGCGCGGCTCTCACGACAGCCCCGCAGAGATGAGCCCACGGGACCCGCCCAAGGTCGCACACCAATTCGGAGGCACGGCTGGGATTCAAGTTCGGGTCTGACCAACGAAAGAATCTGAGTTGCTTCCGTGGTTCCACGCAGATTCGCACGTGAACTCCCACCCAGTAGAGAAGAGAAGCCAACCCAGTAGAGAAGAGAAGCCAACACGGTAAAGGAAAGGAAGCAGCAGGCACTGAACCCACGTGTACTTAACCACTGACCGATGTCTCATAAAGATAAGCAAGTTAACAGACTGTGCCATTGTTATTTCCGATTTAAATAACACATTCTGTTTAATGGCAGTGTCCTCAGAAGGGGCCATTAGAATTACAATGCCGTCCTAAACCAGTGGGGGGAGGGGGGAGCCAATACGCAAAAATAAGCATCAGGCATTATTTGCTTAGGCTCACACAAGGCTCTCTGAGATGCTAAGGGCCGCTGGTAGAGAAAGCAGCCATCAGTTAAATGATGACCCTATTAGCGGCAAGAGGGTTCTCTAAACCATGCTGATCGGTGGGTCGGGGGCAGGTTGGGGGCTTACTGCCCCATGTCACCAGGTCTGCAGTTCTGGGATTGTACATGAGGGACCCCACCTGCAAGGCAGGAGACCTCTGGGAAGATCTGTTTCCCTATTGTTTGCAACTTCATCCTTCTGCACTTTCTGCTCAAAGAGCCACCAATCCACCCCACTACACAGACCACAGGTTCAGCCAGCCATCATTGGATCAATCGGTCAACCTCACAGCAAGCCCTTCGTGATCTCCCCTCCCATTCTGGACACCCCAGGATGCACGGGAAGAGTGATTCAAGAGCCTGGTCCCTGGTCCTTCCAGTGGAGGGAGCCCAGGCCAACGTGTGGTCAAGCCACGCGACTTGGATCAGAAAGGCCATGGAAGCTCAGAGGAAGAGGGACCGCTGAGGTCTGCAGGAGCCATGGAGGGCTTCCAGGGGAAGAAGGGTCTAAACTGAGTCCTGAAGCGCTGCTACAGAGAACAGTGTGGACGGGCCAGAGCTTCCAGGGACACCGAACTGGGGGCGTGCAAACAGATAAAGCTGGTGGACCCAAGGGAGCAGAGTCTGGGTACCAGGGTGAGCGGTCAGAGGAACCCGCAAAGGGGTTCAGCTGCCACACGTTGGGCAGCGAGGAACCATCTCTAGAGTGCCCGCCACGACCATACACTCCATCCCCTGCCAAATGGCCTCGTTTGAGACAAGGATGGAAAAGACAGTCTAGAAACGGGGTTTGTTTCCATCTTGCTCCTGTGTCAGCGAGTGGAACTGGTCCGTGCAGGCCACCAGGAATCACTGGGCGTGCTAGGATCACTGGGCGTGCTAAGAACTGCCCAGTAAATTACAAAAACAAAACCCCAAAAGTACTGCTTCCCCTCTCACGGTGACTGCCCGAGGAGAAGGCCAGGACGCTTAATTGCAACGCTGTGCGGCCACGCACTGCCCACAACAGGCCCTTCGTGCTCCGGATGACGAAAAGAGCCCAAACAAAGGGGTCCTCCCTGTGGGCGGCAGTTGGGGGCGGGGGAAGCTTTGGCTACAGGAGTCATTAAAAATAATATTTTTCCAAATTAATAAAATGCAACAGTCCACACTCAAGACCAACAGCTTGTAAAATTGGATTTCTAAAAGATGAAGGGGAGAGGAGACCCACACTGGTCAGGGGCAGCAAACAGAATTCAGGGAGGAAGGACAAGCTGATCGGGCCCAGGAGGCATTAACGGTGCCTGTCAGGCTGACATCCACGCAGCCGCTCTGGGGATGGCAGGTCCTAAATCCCACCAACCGCAAGGCAGCGGGTAGAGTGAAGCGTGGGGGTCCCTGCTGCTCTCTCCTCCTTGGCCCCTTCTACCGGAGAGTGGTAGATAAAGCCTGAGGCCTTACGTCAGGGGAAATCACAGTAAAGTCACTGGACTTTGTTTTTCTGAGATGACATTCCTTAAAAACGTTGATTTATTTCTTTATCTCCTCCCAGAGACCCAGCTTCTGCACAAAAGGCAGCCCCGGTGAATACCTATTACAGAGAAGGCTCTTGAAACACGTCTGAGGTTGCACTAAGGAATGCATGGACAAGGTCAGGGTCTTCATTCCTGTGCCCAAACTGGTGTCCCCTGGGAGCCTAAGACACCAGACACAGCCCCTCCTCGGTGCACACCAGGGACAGTAGGTGCTCAGCAAACATCCCCCTAACAAGTGCATGCAATCACAAACAGCAGCTCTACAGAGCCATCCTCGGGCCCAAGGTGCGCGCACAGTGCTGTCCCGTCAGGGCTCCTGGGGTCAGAGCCATGGCTCTGTTCCTCTGAGGACCGTGAGCCTTGCCCCCATCCATGAGCTTTTGTTACCGGCCTCTAAAAACTAAACCACTTAGGCCTGGTGCTGTTCAAACTGCAGGATTTTATTCGAGGAGTAACTCTTGAAGGAGCGTTCGATTTTCTACCTTAACAGGTGGGTTGGGGGTTTCCGGAGACGGGCCGGATTGGAGCACCGGAGACGGGCCGGATTGGAGCACCGGAGTCTGCCGTGTGTCGGCCGGAGGCCAGGACTTGCTCCCACCCGGCTGTGCGACTTGGTGTAGGGGATGCGCTTCTTCAAACGACAGCGGCCGTGACACGGACGACCCCCACACTAGCAGCCTGCCACGCTGACCTTCCGCTCCACTGACCCCGACACTGACCGTATCTCCCATTGCCAAGTTTCTCGAGAGAGCGCACTCCCTTCCTGTCCCGCTTCTACTCAGCCGGTCCCTGCCCGCCTGGTGCAGACGTGGCCTGTGACTCCGCTTCCCTGCTGGCTTCATAGACACCACCTAGCGGTCTCCTGGGAAGATCTGGAGCCCGAGGACACCCACAGCTCTCTCCTCCCTGGCTCCGCAGCCCAGCTTCCCCCCATCGGGGTCCTATTTCTGCACCCGCCTCCGCCATCACCATCGGCCAAAGTCTCTCTCCCGGCTCCACACCCGGTGAATTCCCCGGGATTCTCTTCCCCGCCCCATCCAATGGTCTTAGGTCAGCAAGCGGACTCCAGATCTCCAAGGGCAGGGACGTTTCCTCTCTCCTGCGTCCCTCAGTGCCAGGCACAGACGATGCATGCAGTAGACACTTGGGGCATATACACAGTGACTGAAATCATTCCGGGGATGCAAAGTGACTGAGCCCGCCGCAGGAAGGGAAGGCCATGTTCCTGCTGCAAATGACGACCCATTTGCTTCCAGAAAGGACTGCTCTGCACGCAGCTGCAGAGGTGGAGGCCGTGCGCTCTGAGCCCCCCTCCCAGCCAGGCTGCGGCGAGTGGGCTCGGCTGCACGAGTTTAGAATGTTCCCAAGACTCCTGCGGAGAGAGACTCCGTCCTGGCCCGGGTCTATTCTTAGCAGTGCTCACAGCCGGTCCCGGGAGAAGGCTGGCTGTTCCGCAGCGTCTGGCTTTCTCCGTCCAATCTTCGGTGGAGCCTTCTGTTTCCGCCTTCAGGTACATGATGCGTTCCTGTCCTCGTATCAAAATGGGTGGGGGGTGGGAAGGAGCCATCTGGAAGAGGCGCCGAATCCTCTCCTCGTTCGGCCCCGCTCTCCATATTCCCCTCTCCCATCTCAGTTATCTGGGCCTCCGTGTTATTTTTGCAAGACTCTGCTCCAAACACGCATGGTCTCACTGCAGTGTGGAGGACACCTGTCTTTCTCCCTCCCTCCAGCAAGGATGGCTGGACTTTCCTGGGACTCCAGGTGGAAGCGTGCTCCGCGAACCCGGCTGAGTGCCGGGCCCCGACTATACTCACATCTTTGGGACAAAGGCCTCGTGGTCCCCGTGGCGGTGCAGAGACAAGACCACCAAGACGCGGGTCTCTACCTGAGTCTGTGCTGTAGGAAGGCCCCGCACAGCCTTCCCCTCCACCAGCCTGGCCCCAGAGCAGCCCAGAGAAGACTGTGGGGTGTGCAGGGCCCATTCTCAGACCCCTCTCGTCTTCCCGCCATTCCACACACGCACCCATTCCTGTGTGCCTTCATTCATTCAACATTCATTCATGTATTTATTTAGCTCCAGTCTTGGCCTGGGTTCCTCCCCAGAGGAAGGTGAGACAAGAATGTGGGTGCAGGTAGTTCATTTAGGAGATGACCCCCAGGAAGCACAGATGAGGGGAGGGGGTGGGAGGCAAGGATGGGAGAAAAGGCAGAACTGGATGCCCCATTGGGCCACTGGGACTCAGTCCTGGGAGGGCCCTTTGAGGACTGCAGAGGTCACCAGTGTCTGGGCATGTATTCACTGACTCCCTTCTTTCATCGATTGAAGGCTGTCCCGGGGTGCGGGCGGTGGGGGATGGGGGAGGGGGCATGAAATCCCCAGCACATCCAGGCTTCCCTGCCGCTGGGCGTGTTCCTATGGTTCTTTATACAAGAAGCTGTCAGTGGCTGGGAACTGTCCGCCACAGTTGCAGAGGGACTCGGAGGTGGGCTAAGGGGACCTGGAGCAGGGCATTGACAACATGAGCTGCGGCCCCGCGGTGCGCCTTTTGTAGACATTGACTGGATGCACACTGGTGCCAGGCGCCTTGCTAATGCTATGAGGTATACACCATTCTGGCTCTGAACAAGCTTGCCATCTAAGAGCCAATTATATTTTTGATGGTTTGAGTGGTTTCTTTCCAGAAACTTAAAATGGGAGATGGTGTGGTTGTGTTGAACAAAAATTCAGGAAGTCCAGATTTTAAACTTGGTTTATTTATACAGACGGAACCAGGAAGCATACATGAGGCTTCCGTTACGGGTCACCACGAATCCAGGAACGAACCAGCCGGGCTGCTGCCCTCAAATGACCCAGGGCAGCCGCGGTGGAGACAAGCAGAACCTGCCAGGACACACTGTGGTCAGTCCCGAACTCTTGTCCCAGAGCCTTGTGTTTTGGGAGCACGGACGGAAACTAATTGTCCCAGAGGCGGACAGGGAAGGCTTAACAGAGGAGATGATACACTCAATTTATACCATCGGTGGACAGTAATCATCAACCGCTTCAGAAGATTCCCTCTGTGGGCTACAATTTTCATTCTTATTCGAAAGTCCTCCTGGAGTGTAGCATGATTTATTTCCTTACCAGCCAGCCTAACTTCTTTCAGTAACAGAATCCGTCAGTCCCCTCCTGATCTACATGACAATGAAAAATACTGGGAAAACACACTGGGGCCATTCTATGAGCACCCGCCCTATAGATTTATTTTTTTAACACTTTTTTTTTTATTTTTTATTTTTTTAAATTTACATCCCAATTAGTTAGCATATAGTGCAACAATGATTTCAGGAGTAGATTCTTTAGTGCCCCTGACCCATTTAGCCCATCCCCCCCCCCAAGCCCCTCCAGTAACCCTCAGTTTGTTCTCCATATTTATGAGTCTCTTCTGTTTTGTCCCCTTCCCTGTTTTTGTATTATTTTTGTTTCCCTTCCCTTATGTTCATCTGTTTTGTCTCTTAAAGTCCTCATACGAGGGAAGTCCTATGATTTTTGTCTTTCTCTGACAGACTCATTTCACTTAGCGTAACACCCTCCAGTTCCATCCACATAGTTTGCAAATGGCAAGATTGCATTCTTTTTCATTGCCGAGTAATACTCCATTATATATATGTACCACATTTTCTTTATCCGTTCATCCATCGATAGACATTTGGTATGAGCACCTGCCTATAGAAGCCTCGTCCCACAACCCCTCATCCCATCTTTGGGCTTGGACCTTCCTGGTCCATTTGCTGGTTGAAGAACGCCCTCAGAAACCTTTGGGGCACATTGACCCTCTCTCCTGGAACCTCCTTCCCCACCCTCCCTCTGCCCCTCACAACCAGATCCTATTTTTCCTTCAAGGCCCCACCACCTCACCTCACCATGCTTTCCCCGGAAATGGTTGCTCTAAGTTCTATCCCCACTGCTCTTATGCCCAATCACATTGACTCTGGTGTGTGTGATGGAATCATTGAGGGTGGCATCCCAGATACAGATGGACAGACGATCAAGGGGCTACCTGTGGAAGGAGACTTGCCCCAGAACTCAGTAGAGCACACTGCCTGTATCACTTGAAGCTTTGTGATGTGGGTCCTTCCTAAGGTCACCAAGCATTTGCAGGTCTCCTGAGAGCAGAGTTCACGTGTGGCTCAGAGTTGTCCGGCCAACACCCAGCACATGCCCTAGAACCAATGCATGCTCATCATTACACGTTGAGTGAATAAAAGCTTCTTTCCAGATATGAGACAACTGGTCTACATAAAGCACTGTCACTATGTTTTGCCTGACCATAGAGGTCATGGTTACACATCCTGGAATCAATGAATGCTTTCATCTGGCATTACAAACCTCTTCAGTAATTACAAAGCCACAACAACAATCTTTAGATATCGCTCTATAAATATGACTTAGATAGCCCTTAGATATCACACGTGTGTTTATTTTCCATGTCTGGGGGCCCACAACCCTGAGCTTCTCTTCTCTTGAATGGGTATGCTGGGCACAGCGTTCCCTAAGATTTCTTCCTGCGCTAACGTGCAATGAGTGTAAATGTAAAATGTTGTTTGTTGAGGACCTGAACTGGAACATTAGTCCTGCCGCCCAGCATTTTCAAGGAAGACAAAATATTTTAAATGCCCGGTGCCATATAGCAGCATTCCTCACCCCCCTCCAGAGGGGCAGACAATGAATGGAAGGCAGGGTGCAGGTCAGACCGTCGTCATTGCTAACAAATGCTCTCACACTGCCCCACCGGTCCCCTGGCTCCTGTCTCCGCCTGGCCAGACGTGGAAACCTTCCATTCTTTCCTCAGGTTAGGAGGACCTAAGTGCTGGGGGAATTGGTCTTTGGAGAGGGGAATGATTCACGCCCCAGCAGAGCAGGCTCCCAGCCACCTGCTCCCAACACCCCCTGGGCCCTGGGGGCACAGAGGCATGACCTAGAGGGGCTCAAGTCTCCCTGGGCGGATCTATTACATGCATTAAAATAATTTACGCTCGGCCCTATAAAGCGTTTAATTCCTGGTGCCATCATCCATTCCAGAAGCGTTCCTCTTCATCGTGAATTATTTTTGAAGTATTTATGTGGACCTCACCGAAAATCACCCCAGTCAGCAAACTGAGAAATGGAAAGGCATTAAGAAGAGGCGTTGACCCCAGGGTCACAGGCATGAGTGTGGCCAGGGTCAACAGGGCGGGAGAGGGATCTAGGGTGGCCGCAGCAGATGCTGACCAGGCTGCCGGGCTCTGTCCTCCCCACCCGCGCCTTGGCACAGGCAGGGCATGCCTATTTTTTCATACTAATTGTTGTGATAATGACCGATGTGTGTCGCATGTCCATTGGCAAAACACCTCCCCATGATCTCATGCGTGGCTCACGGACGGCAGGTGTCAGCAGCCTCTTTAACAGATGAGGCAACTGAGGCTCAGGGCAATAAAAGGCATGTGCCCGGGTTAGCAGGGTTGGACTTGAATCCAAGTTT
Source organism: Lynx canadensis (assembly GCF_007474595.2). Lineage (NCBI taxonomy): Eukaryota > Metazoa > Chordata > Mammalia > Carnivora > Felidae > Lynx > Lynx canadensis. Next base: position 39,855,466 of record NC_044317.1, on the reverse strand, counting down.
CCTGACAGCTGCTACCCACTTGACAGCTGTGAGCTCTTTTGTAGAGCTTGGGGAGCTGGTCTCAGATGAACCCAATGCATGGGGATATCAGAACAGTTTTGTCCCTGAGGTGGACTGCGGACCCCTCCCGCCCACCCACAGACCTGTACCCACACTATAAGCAGGGAGGACCACACCCAGTTCTCAAGGGTGCGCGGTTCTCTGCCTTTGAGGCAGTCAATATTCTTCTTTGTCTGGGGACCTCATTTCTGGAGATTGCTGAGGGAACATTTGTAACAGCTAACAAAATTTCCACAATACTCTAGTGATTATTATTTATTTGAGGCCTTTTATTTGAGGTCTTACTCGACACCAGGCACTGTCTCTGATCTCATGGAAATTATACTCCAGTAAGGAAGGCAGACCAGAAGCACGTAAACCAAGGGGGAAACAAGGTATTTTTAGAGAGTAATTAATAACCGCCACAAGGAAGGGAGACACAGGATGACAGACTGTGGCATGGCACAAGGCTCAGGGAAACACAGATCCAGCGGTGACAGAAAGCTTCTCTGAGGGACATCCGAGTTGGAACCTAACAAGGCGAAGGTGGCCAGGACAGAAAGGGCAAGAGAGAAGAGCAAATGTAAAGGCCCTGGGACAGGAATAGGTTTGGCAACTCTAAAGCACAAAAAAATTAAAAACAAAAATAATTCTGGCTAGACGGGGGGGGGGGCGTTGAGGGAGAAGTGGGGGGTGGAGTTCGAGAGACTGGCGAGATCAGATCATTTGGGGCCTTGAAGGCCATGGTAAGGAGAATGGATTTTATTCTAATGTAAGGGAAGCCACTAGAAGGTGTTAAGCATTGTGGTGCCAGGAACTGATTGGTTGAAGAAAAAGCTCGGGGCACCTGGGTGCCTCAGTCGGTTGAGCGTCCGGCTTCGGCTCAGGTCATGATCTCACAGTTTGTGAGTTCGAGCCCCGCGTCGGGCTCTGTGCTGACGGCTCAGAGCCTGGAGCCCGCTTTGGATTCTGTGTCTCCCTCTCTCTCTGCCCCTCCCCTGCTCCTGCTCTGTCTTTCTCTCTCTGTCAAAAATAAATAAACGTCAAAAAAATTAAAAATAAAAAAATTTAAATTAAAAAAAAGCTGATAAAGGTTGGTTGTTCCTCAGAAATTTAAACACAGAATCACCCAGTGACCCAGCAATTCCGCGCCTAGGTATACACCCCAAATAATTGAAAGCAGGCCCCCAAATAGTCACGGTGCTATTATTTGAGACAGCCAAGAGGCAAAAGCAACCCAAATGTCCATCAACGGATGAATGGAAAAACAAGCTGTGGTGTAAACAATATATACAATGGAATATTATTCAGTCATGGAAAGGAAAGACATACGCGATGCTAAGTGGAAGGAGTCAGACGCCAAAGGTCACAGATTGTGTGATTCCTTTTAAATGCAATATCCAGAATTGGCAAATCCAGGGAGACGAAGAGCATATTGGTGGTGGCAGAGTCTGGGACGCGGGGGGGGGATACAGCAGGACTGCTTCCGGGGTTCGGCTTTTCTTCCAGGGTAAGGAACGTGTTTCCGAACGTAACATGGTGAAGGTACTAAAGCCGCCAAACTGTACAGGTAAAAAAGGTTAATTTTATGTTATGTAAATGTCACCTCAAGAAACGCAAAACATTAAAAAAAAAAAAAAGAAAAAAAGCTGATATTTCTGGGCACGTGGTTCTTCCATATCTTTCCAGACCAGTGTCCTAGCCCATTAAAGCCCCGCAGGCGCCTGTTCTACCACCTCCAGACGGAGCTTTCCAACACCACACTGGCGACAATCTGCACCTAAGACCTTCCTTCGATAAGGCTGGTGGGGACCCGCAGGCACCCAGTGACCCCTCACTAGAGATATTGGGCGCTAAGAGTCTCTCTGACCACTGCTCTAGAAGAGGGGCTCCCCACCCCGCTTGCCAACAAAGCCCCTTGTTTGTCTGAGTCGGTGGGGGCTGGGGGTGAGGGGTAAGGGATTGGGCAGGGACCCTCCTCTGCTGTCCTCCGCTGTGTGCACAGCACCTGGGGCTCAGGCACGAACAAGGGACGGGCTCCCCCGCCCCGCGGCACCCCCACTTCACCCCCAGGGCTGCTGGGGCCCAATTTCTGACAACAGCAATGATCCAGGGAGGACATGGTTAGCGATTTGAGAGGAAAATAGAGTTTAAGTGTCAATAATTTTTAAAAAATGAGGCATTGATCCTTGTCCGCGGTAATGGGGTTCTCAGCGGGCGGGCGCCGCGCGGAATCCCCGCGCCCTCCTCGGTGCCCAACTCCACGGAGAGCGCCTCTCTGCCTGTGTCCCCTACCTCTCGGGAAGACCAGCCCTGGGGACCAGCGGGCTCCGGGCCGCGCCTTGGGGCGGGGACCCTCTCCCCCCTCCGGCCAACAACGTTGTCTTCTGCGGCGATCGCCTGGGGCGGGGGGTGGGGGGCAAGGGGCTGGCTCAGAGGCCGGGTGCAGGGGTCCGCGCGGAGGAAACCCGCCCCCCTCCCGCGGCGACACGAAGGCCCGGGGCGCCCCCGCCTGGCGCCGCGCCCGGCTCAGTGCCCGCCGGGCGCACCAATCCAGGCGCGCCGCCCAGTGACCCTGCGGTCCGCCAGTCCCCCAGAGGACGGAAACAAACATTGAAATGAAGCCCTACCCAGCGGAGAGCGTCCACGTTGGGCTGGTTTGCTGTTTAGGGGTTCCCGAGGCTCCCCCAGCTCGGGCAGGAGAGAAGCACAGTTGGGTGCCGGTCCAGGGCTCCCCTCCTGGGCTCCCTGCACCCCGGGGAGAGGGCCCAGCGAGCAGGGGGGGAAGCCCCCTGGGACCCGCAGTTACTTTTATTGATTTTCTGGGCATCTGACAGCCAAAAATGGAGGCGTGGTGCGCAGTAGAAAGAGGCCAGGCGATGCAGAAAACGCAAGAAAAGCGAACCCCCGGAACAAAGGAGCGCGCCCAATTTAGACATTCTTACATCGGTTTGGAATTCTTCCTGCCCTTGGAAAATCTATTTCTTTGAAGTTGAACCTTTTGACCAAAGCTGTCGGTTTCTTCCAAGCCATTTGACTGAACCTGCCACCAAAAATCACTTTGTAAACAAAGAAAAAGGCAGGGGCTGACCCAAGGTATGATGAACAATTTGGAGGGGGGGGGGGCGCTTGTGGTTTTACTTTCTCAGTGTGCATCCTTGATTTAAAAAAATGTGACCTCTAACCTTCAACTTTGCTATCCCTCCCTCTTCCACTGTCTGCCTTTTCTGGGAGCAGCCAGGAGGTTGACATATTTTAGACAAATCACAGCAGCCAACTTCCTGTCCGGCCCCATTTCTACTGGAAAAGACCGCCTCCACCTCTCCGGGGTTCAGGTAACCGGATTGATGGAGCCTCCTTCACCGCGAACTTCTCATAACCCAATGCATAAATAATCACATGTTTTATAAATAGCTGTGGACAAGAGGCTGTAAAACAAGGAAGATATATTTGTGCCTTTATGTCCTAGAAATATTTCCTAAAAGGACTGTTTTATTTGGTGTGGGTTGAATGTGGGCGTGTGTATACATAACAATCCCCAAAGTTTTCCCCTGCCCCCCTGCAGGTCAGACCAGCACTATAGTTAGCAAATTGATAAGGTTCCATGGGCAAGCTTTATTCGTTCTGACACGAGCCTATGACACTTTATAAAAAGAAGTAATCCAGAACAATCTCTAGGTAATTAACACCTAGATAAACAAACATAAATTTCTATATTGCATTTATTTGGACTACCACTCAAATATGCGTGAACCATGCTTTTTTAATTAAAAGATAAATCCATGTGACACTTAGCCTCAAACTTAATTATTCAGCATAGTATAATAAAAAATAGAGCCCATTAAATGTGTCTTGCACTGTATTTCTGTATTAACAGCAAAACAGTTCGGTCTGGGATCATTTAAATTTTCCCCCTCCTCTTTGCTTGTGGTTTCCCTGTTCACATAAGCCCTTCTTCTCCCCCTCCCAGCCTCCCTCCCTCCTTCTCTCTGTCTCTCTCTTTTCTCTTAGCACCAACAGGTGAAGAGAGTAAAACTCTACCCAAGCCCCTAACGTGGAATGCTCAGCTGGGCGACATTTTTAATATTGCATTACACTCTGAAATTTTTTCCTTCCCCATGGAAACATACCTCTAGTTCGGTGAAACGTGCCCAGCCCTTCTATCTTGAAAAGAAGATCACAATATTTAACACTAATTTCCTTGGGATTGTGCTTACAATACACCAGGTGAGGTTTTCATAATATACTGTTACAATACAGATGTTAAACAGAGAGGGGAAGGAAGTGTGCAAATCCCAAACTACAAGAGACAGCAGGGTTATCTTTATAAAAGTTTCAGCACAAAATAGTACCTTAACACTGACTCTCAGCATCTCAGCAGCTTCTGGCTGCCAGGAAAAGAAATTCACGCGTGAGCCGTTCCCCATCCGGTCGGAAGTAGGAACAAACATTGCTTCAGTCCCTCAGCAAGAATAAAGTGATGACCATGTGCCAGGTGCCGTGTGAAGTGCTTCGTGTGCCCTGTCCCCTTTCGTCCTCACAGCAAAGGGGGCTGTGACAGGGACGCCTTGGACCCAAGTCTCAGCCCCTGGGCTCCCCCACATGGGCCTTGCCCTGGCCTCCCGGGTGGCCGGCAGCAACAGTGGGCTGAGACCCAGTGTGAGCAATGATCCGGGTTTGTCCGGCACTGCCCTGGCTTTTACCACTGAAAGCCCCACGTCCTGGGAAAATCGGGATGTTTGCCCTCCTACGTAGAATCCTCCGGCAGATGGAAAAGCTGCCAGCGCCGGTGTGGCCAAGCTCGTCCGCAGAGGGATGAACTGCCGCCGTACAAAGACCCCGAACTGGATACAGGAGACTCCCATCCACTCCTTCCCAGGGAACTGAGGCCTCCAGGCGTGAGCGAGCGGTAACTGCCAGTTCTCTCCGATCCTGTCAATCTGTTGAAGTCATTTGCATCCCTCGACATCGACTCTTCTCTTGGCTGCAGAATGCGCTGTGTTTCAACGTGAAGTGGGTTCCTAGCCGTTGTCGCTTTTAATAACAGTCCTCCAAACCTGGCGGTGCCTGGCCTGCTCTCTGCATGTGTACTATCTCATTTAATGGCACAGACAGCCTTTTGTTATGCACACCGCTTTCCACTTTATAGATAAAGAAGCAAATTTGGGGCATGGGGATGATCTGCCAGGATCACACAGCCACTGAGAGGCGGAGACAGGAGATCAGAGCCCTCGCCATGCCCAGCCGGCCCTTTGCACATGCTGTTCCTGTACCCTGCTCACTCTCCCTCACGTCTCTGGTCACTGTCACTGCCAAGGAAGTCTTCCCTGACGTGAGAAATCCGTGTTATTTCTGAATCTCGTCTTCCGGGTGTTTTAGGTTTACCTCTGCGATTATCAGACTGAAGTCTGTTTTCTCCACAGACAGTGATCTATGGGCCTGATCCCTGACTCGCTGGTGTCTCTCCAGCTCCTGGCCCGATGCCCGGCACACAGTAGGTCCCTTGTAAGCTTTACTGAACAAGCGAGTGGAACAGCATCAAATCCCAGGACCAGTTCTTTTCCTGCTACACCCCACACTTTCCCCAGATGCTTCCCAATACTCTGAAAACGTCAAGGAAGTTATTAACACCGTGATTTTTTTCTTTAATGAGGAAACTGGAAAACAGAGTAGAAGACATCCGTCCAGGACCTTATTGTCTGAAGCAGGTGGGTGTGGAAGAACCCTGACCATCAGAGCCTTTCCCCAAACATGGGGGCTTCAGCATACAGTGTTTCATAGGTGTGAAATCAATCCCAAGTTTATCCCTAACTTCCTACACCATAGCAGCGCAACAGCGAAAATTTACAAAACCTAACCATGATCTCCCCTACTTTATTGCGTTCAATTTCACTGTTTCACAGATACCACCGATGAACCCAGGACTGTTAAATCGTTCAAGATCAAGCAGCCAGTAAGTAGTAGAGTTAGGGCTCAAATTTAAGTCTGTACACCCTTATTTTGTAATTGTCTGCAAGAAGACAGTCGTCTATGACTGTGGAGGGCCCAAAACATTTTGATGGAAATCTGTATTGATGCTTCTCAGAAAGGCCGCCTTCTGGCTTTATTTTTATTTTATAACAGCTTTATTGAGATGTAATTCACATATCATAAAATTTACCCTTTAAAAGTGTACAACTCAGTGGTGTTTTAGTTTATTCAGGCTTGGTCAACCCTCATTGCGGCCTAATTTTAGGACATTTTTATCACTCCCAAAAGAAACCTTGAACTCGTGAGCAGTCACTCCCCATTCTCCCCTCCCCCAGCCCGTCAACCTGTCCTTAAGCCCTATTCTGGACATTCTAGACGTTTCCTCTAAATGGGATCATATGTGGTCTTTTATAACTGGCTTCTTTCACCCAACATCCTGTTTTCAAAGTCTGTCCATGTTTTAGTCTGCATTCGTGCTCTATTCCTTTTCATGGCAGAATAGTATTCCATTCTACAGATAAACCACATTTTATTCATCTTTATTATACAGGTCTTGAAAACACATTTTGAGCCAACCTGTAAAAACTGCGAGACTTAATGCAAAATCCAGGTATCCGGTGTCTCTGGAAAACTCAGAAGCCCTGATGCCACATTCCTCGTGGTGATGACAGGCAGTTGCTAAGGGTCCACACACCACCCCCCCCCGCCCGAGACCCTCCCCCCATCCTTACTCGCCTCTTTCCCCCACTGAGGTGCTTTGCCTGGCCCCTGGAGGCATTTCGGTTTGGGATCCACCATGTACGTGGAGTTGTAACCTTCCCGCCCTGATGGGGTCACTTCCTGACCCTTCCCTGTAACCTCGTGACTCACCTGTGCTGTTTGCTGGTCATAACAATGGACAGTCAGGTCTGTCAAAAATTCCATTCCAGTCGCCCCGGCTCCCATGCAGCGAGGCCAAGAGTCTGGCATCCTGAAAGAAACACGGTGATTTACAAATTCCTACGCAACGTGGGTGGATGCTTTTGCTTGCAACATTTCCTTGGGCCCTCAGTACTCCAGAGCCGCAGCCCGCATTATGCAAGCTTGGCTTTCACACCAAATCAACAGCAATGAAAAACAAATCAAAAAGCGACTCTGCTCATCAAGTGTGGGGAACACACTTCAGACCCTCTCAAATCACTGTCAGAGGGCTGGCTGCGTTATCAGTAGCCCTTACACCATAGGTTTTACTGTTCTCTATTCTTTTCCTTTTCTTCCAGAGGAAGAATTCAGATTATCCTCTGGAAAAGCCTTCCTTGCCTTTAATGATTTTTTAAACAACTTTCTACCAATAAAGGGGAATAATAGATCCCAATGCTTTCAGCGTCTTACATAATTACGGCGATAGGAAAAGCACTTGTATTTCCATTGGTTTTACCTTACTGAAACCAGGATCCACGAACCTTTGAAGAAGTGTATTTCCCACATGCACATGGGTGTGCGCACACACTCACACACACACACGCACTCACGTTGTGTATACGGCACAGAGATACTCACGGGGCTCGAACAGCCCGAGGCTGTGGGGACCATCCCCCCAGGATACTGAGGAGGTTTTTATGAATAAGCGGGGTTTGACCAAGCCTTAGCAAAGTCTGACAAAGCTGCAAGCACACGTTTTACTCTTCCTAATAAACATCAGTGAATAGGAAAAGATTTTTTTTTTCCAGAGGTAGAGGTTTTATTGCGTAAAACACTGGATAAAACCGGACTGCTTCAAAGACATTTTATTCTAACAGCGGAAAGAAAACAGTCATTGCTGAAAAAACAACTTTTAATACTTTCTATACCAGAATAAAGTTCTGTCAACTGATGTATTATAATAATAAATAATGACCAAGAATAAACTTTAAATACAAAGTTTTCTACTTGTTACAAGCATAGCAACAAAATCCTCTACGCTATTGATCTCAGATTTCCTCCAAGATAGATTTTTTTTTCTTTGTGTAGGAATGTAGACAGTATTATGACCAGCATCACAGACTACAGAAGTTACAGGGAAGAAACTTGACATGTTTAGATAGGAGGACCTGGTGACATTCAGAAACTGACACTGCATCACTGTGGCTGTCACTTGTTTGTATTACAAGTTACAAATGTTCTGGAAAGAAGGCCTGTGTCAGAGGGGGAAATAAGGACACGGTAGCACTGGACAAAATGGAATCAACACACACGCCACAAAGAGGAGGGGTGTTCCCAGTGTCACAAACAGAATTATTGCCTGTCGCATCTGACGATGCTCAGAAGACACAAAAGAATACCAAAAGAGCGCCCAAAGTGCTAGAAATGGAATGTGGCTCTCATGTTTCTTTCACTTTTTTTTCCTCTTTTTTTTTTTCTTTTTACCTTTTTTTTCTTCTTTTTTTTTTCTTTTTTTTTCTTTTTTTTAATATTTTTCTTTGCTAAGATACCAAAGGCGGGGCAAACACACAGAAAGCAAGCGACTGGCACAGTCACCAAACACAGTAGTGCAGTTAAAATCCTAAAGCTCACTACAGTCAGAAAGTTTTCAATAACATTTCAGTCCTTCCTCTAGGATCATAGAAACAGTTGCATTAAGTTTATCAACTCGATTTAAGTAAGGCAGTGAGAACTATTCTAGAAAAACAAGAAAGCAGCTTGCTCTATGCCAGATGGGTCCACGTGGAACAGCGACCTCATTTTCACCGAAACCTTGGGTAGATGACACCCTCTCTACAGCATATGCAAACCGGATTCCTTATTAGCCTGAGATTCCTTCTGGTCTCAGGATAGCGCTAAGCATTTTATTTACATTGAGAGCAGTTTAGAAATTTTGTAAACTGCTGTAGGCAGAGCTGAAGTTTTTAAGGCCCTGGGGTTTTATTCTGTGCTCCCAGCCTGCAAGGAAATATCGACTTTTTTTTTAAGTCTGAATGATTTCGTTTTAGAAGAAGTTAATACTTCAATACTTCTCTATCGTCACAAGCAACAGCACCAATTTCGTGTCACTCAAAGGAAGTATGTTAAGAGGCTGAACTCGTACGCCATTCTAGCAGATTCAAGAATAAACCCTTAACTAGTCTTCTTAAATCTTTTTTTTTTTTTGAATGAGTTAAGTGGTTCATTATTGGCCCTCAAAATCTCCCTCTGGGTGGTGCAGAACTTGATAAATTTGGAGTATCCAATCAGTAAAAAAATCTAAAATCTACAAAAATATAGAACACATTTGTTTTACAAAAACAGACATTTTTAACTCAAACAGTTTTCTTCATTAGCGATAGAGAGCAGGATGTTTAGATTCGTCTTTTAATACAAGCTATTTCATAAGAGCTTGTCAGAGAAGAAAATCTCGCTTCATGTCTGTGATACTTACAAAAACGAACACATGACAAAAATCTGATCGTAAGGACCGGAGCAGCCTTCATTCAAGTAAAATGTTTAAAATCATAATAAAAAACCATCTTTCTATTATTACATAAATTCCCACTTCTCACCAGCACCTTCTCTGGATAGGGTTGGCTAGTATTCCTAAACCACATTTTACATAATGTACCCCTAATTGTTTTTTTTATTAGCAACTTCTTTTTCATCCAAAGGAAAAAAAAAAAAAAAAAAGCCAGACAACCAAGAAGAAAAAGCATTTCCCTCTCCATACTGCGATTTGATCTAAAAAAAGGAATTACTCCTCAAACCTGCAATGGGCATTTGTCTGCAGATGATTTCTGACCATTGATTCATTTGGCTGTGTTTTTTTGTTTGTTTGTTTGTTTTTGTTTTTTTTAATGCACGTTTAAGGTGGCAATTCTCTGCAGTGCTGGTCAGCCCTGGCGCTGGCTGCGGGCGGTCTAGGGTTTCTTCGCGCGAGCAGTTGGGACACCACGTGAATTGATTTTCTCTGCAGTGACCGCTCCAGTCTGACTGGCACCGCGGCTGCCTCTCGGCACATCTCATTAGGGTGGGCGGCAACTGGCAGCAGCTGGTGTCAGATTATAGAGGTGTTTTCAACAATGAAAACACAGCCCCTCCGTCTTCAAGGCAACGCTAAATCATTTAGATGGTATCATTTTTCAGTTAAGAGCATGATTTGGGGACAAAGACGACTTAAGAGTTGGAAGGGCCCCCAGCTTTCTCAAGCTTGGAGGACACCGAGCGTTTCTGAAATCACTTCTCTTCCACCTGCATTGTTTGGAAGGACTTGTTGCCGGGTAACAGTTTAGCAGCCATTTTCAAGGGCTGGGGTTTTTTTTTTTTTTTTTTTCTTTAATATATATATATATAGATATCTTTTTAAATTTTTTAAATGTTCTATACACTAGTGGGGGAGTTGTACATGATTTTTTCCCCTTGGAATGCAGTTAGCAAACTCTTTTACCAGATGCATAATCTTAAAACTGTGTAAAATAATATTGCAATATACAGGTCAGTTTGCTCAGTTACGCTGCTCCTGGGCTTTGCAGCCTTCCTCTGTTAGCTCTGCTGAGCTCCCCGCCTTGACAGCTGTGGGGTCTTCGAAATTCCCAGAAGCCTCCGAGTCGACTCTGGAGCGCTTGAACCTGCGGTCGGGGTACTGACTGTTGTCAAAAGGCATACGATGGACGCAGAGGACGTGGGTCTTCAGGTTTCCCTTCTGAGAGGCACTGTAGGGACAGTATCGGCACTGGAAAGGCCTGTGACCTGCGGGCACAAAGAGGAACCGGTCAGCTCTTCTGCTTGTTCCCTCCTCGACCCCCACGGCTCAGAGGACAGCATCATTATTACCAGTGCTATCAGTCTTATGATTGCAGTCACTTTGCAAACTCAGACTGGCAAAGGACAGAAAAGTAGCCAATATACCTATCTGGACAAATAATAAGTTACTCACTAATAATAACTCAGACAGGGATTTACAAGACCTTTCCATCCTAGGGAGAGCTTTAATTCAGACTTTCCCGGTGACAGGAGAGAATGTTCCCAACACCTAGATCTTTTTTTTTTTTTTTCCTCTACACTGTTAGATAGCCAATATTTTAGGCTTTGCAAGCCAAGACACAAAATCAAAGGTATTACGTAGGCACCTCTGTGACAAGGGAGGAAATAAATTTCCAACGCCTTATTGATGAAATTCAAAACTTTTTTTTTTAGACCCTGAAATTTGAATTTCGTATAATTTTCGTGGGAGATGAAATAGTCGTCCTTCTTCTTCTTCTTCTTCTTTTTTTTTTTTCCAACCATTTAAAACGTAGAAACCATTCTTAGCTCTCAGGCTGCACAAAGACAGACAGTAGAGGGATTTGATCCCTGTATTGTACTCTGCTGACCCCAGTTCTACACACACACAAAGCCATAAATCCCTCCGCCTGGGATTCTGACTCAGGTCTCAGCACTAAGCCAGTTCACTTTCTTATCCTCCCATCGACTCTTTACAGATAAGCAACAGAGCATGAGGAGGGAGTGTGTGTTTGCAGTGGGGTGACGCAGGGCCGTGGCCCAAGCCTCGCTCTGGGGCAGGGCTGGAAGAATTTGCAGAACCACTGGGTTTCAAGAGGAGGCCGGAGGAGATATCGGCGGCAACCGAAATGTTCAAATAACCACGGCCAGGGTAGTTTTAAAGAAGCTAGATTTTGAATAGTAACCCTTGAAATCAAATTTTTCTAGAAACGCCCTAAATCAGAACAAAACGTGGACTCTAGTGGAAACCCACCCAATCCGTCATGCTTGATTTCTCTGTCCTGAGGTAGAGCAGACAGGCACCCATTGAGGAACCAGTAAAGCATCTGGTTTGGGAAGTTATAATAGAACAATCGCATTCCCCGCTGATGCTCGGAAGCTGTGGATGTCCATTCCTGGAAGTTCTTGAGTACTGTCCCACCCAGCAGCACCCAGAGAGGTCAAGGCCCGAGGCTGGGTTTCATTTGCTCCGAAAAATAAACAAGTAAATAAAAAGGCCCAACCATTTACACCAGAAAACATCCAAACAGCACACTCAGCACTTTTGCTGCAACAGTAATAGCAGAAGTCCTGTGTATCTACTTAGCAAAGCAGTCTTGTTCCCGAGAAACTGGAGGCCAACCAAATGTTTGGAGCTGGAGTTCGCTTTCACTTCTCATTGCACACGGTCCTAGAATCTTCCTTCTTTCTTACTTGGTTTGCGGAGGGAGTGCTCCCTGCCCTCCCTCCTAGCCAATTGATCTCCAGGATGAATCTCTTCTACCTGGTGAGTCTCCCTCTTTCTTTCCCATCCCCCCTCAAGGCTGTGTGTCCCAACTCTTGCCTAGACTATGAACATGGCGGCCTGCAGGAGGGCTTCACGCTGTCTGGTGTCCCCCCACCCCCGGGGCACCCCTGCCAGGAAAACCAGAGTGGGCCCCTAAAGGAGGAGCTCAGCTGTGATTTCCTTGCCTCAAACCTTTGATGGTCACCTGCCCTCTAAGGGATAATCAGGACCTCCAAGTCCAGTCCCAGCCACCTCTCCCACCTCCTCTGGAGCATCCTTCCTTTGTCCACACCAAACCAAACCATTAATGGTCTCTGCAAAAAGGCTTCATTCTGCAGGGTCTCCATGCCCTTGCCGTGCGACCCTGTCCCTGAAATACCGCTTCCATTCTCTCTCTCCTCTCGAGGTTCCGCCCAAGCGGGATGCTGCTTTTGTGGGCTACTGTGTATTGGTCCCCCTGATTGGCCGGGAGCTTCTGGCAGAAAGCATAGCCCTCTTAGGACCATTGGTGCCAAGCCCACTGCCTGGCACAGAGAAAGCAGGCATGAACTGTTTAGGGAACTCACCTATCATTGTTTCACCTTGCCTTTTTTTTTAAGGTATTCTATATTTTTGGATAGGGTTTCTGCGTCTTTTGTTTCTACTGTTGCCTCTAACGCAAGGCTGGATTTGATCAACTTTCCCACTTGGCCAAAAGCCAATTTGCAAAGCTGTGGACTTTGGAGTTAAGAATAAATGAAGCCCAAGAAAAGTACGCTTACTGTTGGCCCTTCTGCATTCCCTCCACAGCAAGACGAGGCACAACAATCAGCAGGAGGGGCCAGGGCCTGGACTGTCAGATAAGAGAAAGATTCGCCAGCATCACTCCTGCCTGCCTGCGACCCAGTGCCACCCTTAGGGCTTGGTTACCTCTCCCACAGAAGACAAGGGAAGGCCCTGGGTTGGTGGGGAAGGAGAGCTGAGACTCCTATTTCTTACGTGGATATAGGAAGTTTACAAAGAAGGTAAGTGGCCCCATTCTTCATCACGCTGGAGTTAGGGCACAGACACAACAGGGAACAATCCAGTCAGTGGCAGTAGGGCAGGAAAAGCCATTCTCTCCACCAGAATAGTGACTCTAAGTCAGTCCTAAGCCAGGGATCAGTGAGTTTCAAGCAGATCCCAAGACCCAGACACCCAACTCAAGAAGCCGCCATTGCTGTGGACACTAAACCATACCCAGGGCTCAGGGAGAGAAGATTCTGAGTACTCGGGGAGAGCAACTGTTGAGCAGAAGAAAAGAGGGCCCAAATCTATAGCCAGAGACATCTGAACTAATCAAAGGGCATCCAAAGAACCTGAGCAGAACTGAGACACCAGTTCTCAGGACGCGTAAGAAATGTTTTTAAAGTTTTATCCAAATCTTCTCAGAAACGGACTGCATTTTCTCGGTAGCCGCCAAAGGCAGCTCAGCTCAGTGGGAGCCTATTATGCTAATGTCCACGGCTCACCCAAAGCTGGAGCTAGCTTACCCGACGTAAGAATCACATGGTAGCGAATCACTGACGGAGAATAACACCGTGGTCCGACAAGTCTCCAGAGTTAAGAACTCCAAATAATAAAGAAACAAAAATCAAAAGTAAAACCAGAACTCTTGGTACCACGATCCAAAGAATCTAACGCAACCGAGCAAAGACCAAACCGTGGTATCGTTCAATACGTCTGCCTCAGGTCCCGGGATTCAACGTGGTTCTGTTCTTCCACTGTTTTTGTCCATCTGTCAAGGCTATTTATTGTATTTTCTCTCTCTGTTTTTCAACGATTGCTTATGTTGAGAGAGAGAAGGGGCACACGAGCAGGGGAGGGGCAGAGACACAGAGGGAGAATCCCAAGCAGGCCCCAACGCTGTCAGCGCAGAGCCTGATGCAGGGACTCGATCTCATGAACCATGAGATCCTGACTTGAGCCGAAATCAAGAGTCAGACGCTTAAGTGACTGAGCCACCCAGGCGCCCCAAGTTATACTTTCCATTATCATTACGAACAATACATTTCTGTATGAATTCTACACTACAACCTTTGGAAGCCACCTTCTCTGCAGGTTGTACCACCAGGAGAGCCATGCAACATGCATCTTGGCAAGCCAAGTGGAGAACCTCAAATGTCACCTTTATTCACAAAAAAAGTTTTTTTGAATTGGCCAACGTGGCCTAAAAGCACCTGGTACATTTTCGCCACCAATTTATTTTAAAATATTAATCACGTTTTAACCTATGGCACTATCTGAGTCTCTAAGTCTTGGTACCGTGAAGGATGTGCTAGAATTCTGGCATATTTGGATACATCCGTGGTCAAAACATTAGTAAGTAGGGAATTAGTTTTCATTTTAACTTAGGTGAGATGGAAATCTATATGTAAATGTATATAACACTATGCATGTGTACTTTTAGAAGAAAGTCTATACAATATTAGAATCATAATAAATCCTGACCTTGCCCTATACCTTGTAGGTAGAAGCACTGTAGATTATAATGATAGTACCCATTATACCCTGAAGATCCCACAAGCCTGCATTCCATAGCTTTTCACATATATTTTTGTATGCTATCCTCATTTCTGAGCTTTAGGGCGCTTTGGTCCAGGAGTGACATCAGCCCCATTGCACAGATGAGGAAGTTAAGATACAGTGAACCCGGGCAGTTTCGATTTAAAACAAATTTCCACCAGGTATAAAGCACCCAGATGCCCTAATTCTCCAAAATCCTTACAAGAGCCATGATGGCAGTGTGTTTTTATAAGATATACATATACACATACAACACCTCCCCCACCCCCCCAGCTTCTAAGTGGCTCGTTGAAAGGCCCAGAAGAAGTCAGTGTGTTCGCCAAAGGATCAAGTTTCAAGTGGAAGTCTGTCCCTTGGTGCCACAAACATTGACTCCCAAACAGAAAGCTATTGTGATGCAAAGCCCTTTTGAAATTTGGTACCCTTCTAAGTCCAGCTAAACCTGGATGAATCAATTCGCGTTTCTCTACGCTTTTGTACACTTTGAAGCCCCTGGTATTGGCACATGAGCAGTGATGCCTGTGGAGGTCTGTGACCTTTTGGTCAGAGACCATAAGCAAAGGCTTGGGAACAAACTCCAAATCTGAGCGCTCCCCGGAATAGTTCACTGTGTGTTCAAAGATTTGTGACAGAGAAGGGATCCATCTGTAGGCGTGGGGGGGGGGGGGCGGTGTGCCCAGGGAATTCAGTCTCTGGGTCTGACCTCCAGTAAGGAATGTGATCTCTCGAGGCTTCAGTTCCCACACCTTGAAAATGGGGCAGACTCTGCCACAGGATGTCACGAGGAGCAGATAAAATAAGGGGTCAAGTCTGGAAGGAATACGGGACCATATGAATCAGCTGTCTGTCACTGTCACGCTTGCTGTTTCTATCGTCGTCATCTCACCGCGCGTCTAAGCCTGGCGGGGGGCCTCGGCGTTCCCCTCTTCCTCAAATGTATGGATTCAGCGAGTGTCTCAGGTACCACTGTTTTGTGCTACCTGCCTCAGGTGGTCTTCAGTGGAAGCTTGAGATATTGTCTGTCCGCGGGGCATTTGCCCTTGAATGGGAGTTTTGGGGAATCTGGAAGACCTTCAGAGTCCAAAGGACCAAGTTGTTAACGTTGCATTTCCGTTGGATGAAGTTCAACAAATGTGGGTTAGGATGGGCTTTGGGTCAGACCCCATGCCGGAAACATCTCCCCATCTAGCGGATCCTGTTCTATCCTGTTCTAGAAACACTTTGGGGCAATGCAGGTGGTGATACAGTAGAGGTGACTGGGGGGTTCTAAGAGTTCAACCCAGAGGAACGTGAGCCCCTGTTCGTCCTTCGACCCGGCTTCACCCTCAACTCCTACCCCGCCCCGCCCCGCCCAGAGTTTGCTGTCTCTGCCATACAGGACTCTCAGCGTTCCCCAAATGCTTCCTACTCCTTCCTGCCACAGGACCTTTGCTCCATCCCTTCTTGTTCCCTAATCCGGAATGCTCTCTTCCCCTGCTTCATCTAATTACTGTGTAGCTGTACCCTTTGGCACACCTTGCCTCTGGCTCGAGGAGGCCTGATCACCCCAGACTCACCATGATGGTGATGAGGGCCGTCATAGAAAAATCTTCTGCAGCACAGCTTCCAGAAATGGCAGCTGAGCGAACAGACAGTTACGTCTATCTTCCCCACTGGACAGCCAGCTCTGCAGCGCAGGGGCTGTGGGGTTTTGCTTTTGGGGTTTGCTGTTTCTCCCCACCTAGCACGATGCTTGGCCCATCACAGACACCCATCAAGTATTTTGCAAGCAAAGGAAGGGATGGATGGATGGATGGGTGGGTGGGAGAAAGAATGGGAGAGGCAGCCAGGAGAAGGGACAGGGAGAGAAGTGCTACTCCAGACAGGGGCAGGCCTGAGCCAAGGCACAGGGATAGGGAGACTGGTAGCAGTGCAGGGGTCTGTGGGCAGGTCATGGTGGAAGTGAAGCCCAGGTCATGGTGGAGGGGGCCGGACAGGGGCCAGGCTCACAGGACCCACTGGGGACCGTGGCCCTCTTTCCAAGGGTGACGGGAAGTGAGGAGGCCTTCCCGGCCCTGCAGCAGCACGGTTGATTGAGGATAGCCCCAATCCCTGTCTGCAGCCGGGGCCCTGACGTGCGGCCAGATGGGTGCCCCCCGCTGCCCCCCCCCCCGCCCACCGCACTCCGTCTTTCTACCTCTCACTTCGAGACCATCAACATTTCCCATCACTGCCATGTGAAAAGTAAGTACATCATACGTTAATTTGTATTGTCACTGTGCCGTAGAGCCGTGGTAAAGAGCACATTCATTTTTAATCCACTATGAATAATATATAAATATGTATACAGTGTGGAGGGTCAAGAGGAGTAAGGAGAAAGCAAGTCGTACATTGTTTATAACAAAAGTGGGGAAACGAGATATTTTTCTTACTTGCTGCGATGGAAATATCTGCTCTTTCCCTGTACCTAAGGGGGAGCGGAAAATGCCTCCCCTTGGGGGACCATCCATTAATTACAGGCCCACACTTGTGGGCAGAGATGGGGCTACGTCCACGGGGCTTCCACACTTTCCAAACGGATGGTTTCTCTCCGGGGGCGGGATGGCAGACGGGAGGGGCGGAGCAGTCGGCGGCCGACCACCGGCGTTCCGCCTCGGGACAACTCATCGGGGCACATTTGCAGGAACCGCGGCCACGGTCCTCGCAACCCCCAGGAGGGACATGTGCGAGAGAGGAGTCTTCCCGTTTCACAGATGAGAAAACCGAGCCCAGGGAGATTAGATAATTGTCCAAAGTCAGGAGTATGTGGCTAGCTGGTTTCCGACCAGGAATTCAGCCTGAGGGTTGTGTCACAACAGATGCTCCCCTCTGCTCCCTCCTGCCGGTCACTGGAAGTTGCTTGTCGGAAGATTCTCCACAAAGGGCTACCTTCGATCAGGACCCGGGATGCTCCAGGAAGGAGTCTATGAACACCCTGGAAGGACGTGCACTATAATGTGTGTGTGTGTGTGTGTGCGCGTGGGTGTGTGTGATACTGCACGCACGTCACCTGCCACACCACTTGGGGACAATAGGCATCGCTGTGGCCTCGAGACACCCACCAAAGCCAGGCATTGTGCACATGGCTGTCACCGAGCCACAAGACTCCCAGCTTCCGTCACACAATTCCTGGAACCCCACCCACTTCCATGAGCGCACATTCAGCACCTGCTGTATGCATTACACCGAGCAGACTGCTGTAGGAATGACACAGGACTTTCGGCACCACAAGGGCGGGAAGGGCATCTGTTCTGCATGCCTGACACAATGCCCACCAATACATGCTGAGTGACCGGCTGCAGTCTCAAGGCTGCCTTCAGGGGTGACAGCCCAGTGGACGCCCTCTCCAGTGGGAGG
This sequence comes from Lynx canadensis, assembly GCF_007474595.2. Classification (NCBI taxonomy): domain Eukaryota; kingdom Metazoa; phylum Chordata; class Mammalia; order Carnivora; family Felidae; genus Lynx; species Lynx canadensis. The sequence continues at coordinate 39,837,345 of NC_044317.1, read as the reverse complement.
AGTTAGGGGCCAAGAGTTTACCAGGAGAGGACATCCAGCCGCTCTGAGCCAGGCTCCAGTTTCCCATCAAAAAGACGGCTCTGAGGACGGGCCCTGAAAGAGTCCTGGGAGAGGAAGAACATTCTTGAGGAAGGACACATGTGCTGTTTGGCCACAGGCAGGGTCTATACATGGCGACAGAGGCACAATTCTGGACGCTGGAACAAAGGGATCTACAGTGGAGACGGACAATCTCCAGTCATGGTACATGGTCAGCACAAGGAAGAGGGTCCAGAAGAGGGTCATGTGTGTAAGTGGGAGGAAGTGGGGCCCCTGGCCCCGGGGTAGACACAGAGACATGGGCAATCCCATGGGCAGTCCTCACATGGCCCAACCATCTCTCAGAGACACAGGCAATCTCCTGTGTCCTCATACAGCCCAGCCATCTCTCAGACCAGGGCAAGCCTTTCAGATCAATCCCACCAGGCCCTTTTATTGTTCATTGAAATAAATGCAAAAAGAAAACACGTGGGTCAATGAAGAGGAACACTGCTGCCATGACTTCTAGATCAGCCTTGGCCACAACCCACTTGCGGCCTGAGTGAGTACAGACCCCGAGAAAGCTGCCTACAGTAAGTCTGTGGCTGACTCACCTGGAGACACTACCATTTTCCTTTCTGAAATATCTTCTTTGGAGCACAGGATCACGGAGCATCTCTAAGAGCCCAGAAGGGTCTCCCACAGTCACATTTTATGGCACGGTTTTCTAGAAAGGACCGGCTCACATGCCTAGAGCCATGAGGCTTGGGAAGTGCCTCCTCTGAGAGGTACCATCCTGAGCAACACCACTCCTGCTGCCACCCAACTGGAGCCCTTCGCAATTCCTTGAAACTGGGGACATTTGCAAAATGCAGGCTGGTAGTTAAGAAAATGGCTCCACCTATAGGGCCAGTTGCGTATGTTAGAAACACGGCCCCAGAGGTGGACCCACAGGCATGGGAGGAATCCAAGCACGGAGATGCCCAGCAAGCTCACCCGGGGTCAGGCCTCCAGGGCGGTCGGCTGGTCTCCACTTGGCTCTCACCTACTGCTCGCTCTCAGTGTCTGCAGCTGACCCTGACGCTGCAAACTGGAGGGGCTTCTGCCCAGGACCCTGGCCAGCCGTCCAGGTTCAATAGGCTCAGCAGAGGCAATGAGATGGGTAAAAATATACATGAACACACATGGAACCAACAGAAAGCTATTTTTCACAGTTGCACGCATCATATATGTATATATAATTTCCCTAATTCCAAATAGGCAAGAATGGTTCTAATCAGGTACATAATTTATGTTTTCAGTTTTTGAAAAAATATTCATCCATCTAATCAAAGATGCTAAAACACTTTGGAATATCCTTAGTATAACTAATTTCGGGTTTCAAATATCCTGTGATTTGGGTTTTAATTCAAAACACTACCAAAAAATATTTCACTATTTTAAAAGCAAATTTTGATCCATGTGGTAATAGATTAGAGACATCAGAGTGAACTTGTGTTCAGTTCAATATATGTGACACAGATATGAGTACGTGCAGGAGTTAGCATGCACACTTATGTTTCCTTGTCCCGTCAGCTGAGTGGGCCTAGAACCTGTGACATCCACACTTGATTTGCAGCACCACTCTCAAGAAAAGGAACCAACGGGGCACCTATGGGGCTCAGTCGGTTAGGCGGCTCTTGATTTGGGCTCAGGTCATGATCTCACGATTCATGAGTTCGAGCCCCGTGTAGGGCTCCGCACTGACAGTGCAAAGCCTGCTTGGGATTCCCTCTCCCTCTCTTTGCCCTTCCCCATCGTGTGTTCTCTGTGTGTGTGTGTGTGTGTGTGTGTGTGTGTGCATGCGTGTGTGTGTGTGTGTGTGTGGGCGCGCGTGCTTGCTCGCTCTCTCAAAAATAAATAGGTAAAAACACTTTAAAAACACATAAAGAAAACAAAAGCCTTTTTGTAGAAATGGCCACTTCTAGGGCTGGAACAGGAAATACATGAGATGATCCTGGAGCGTCTTTTGCCAGAAAGTAAGGAATCGCCCAAAAAACCCACACATTGGTGGGGGTATGTCAAAGTAGCACAGAGCCAAATGAAAGAGCCCCCGATGGCCAGAGCTGGAACAATTTTAGCAACAAAGTGAATGACACAGCATCAGATGATAGCCCGAAGTATCAAGCACCCACAAGTCATATTGACATAACTAGATGACTGAATTACTAAGTACACGGAGAAGTGTTCCAACTCCTGCACCCACCCTCCCCTGGAAATGCTGGGAGAGAACGGAGTAGTAGGAGGGGTGAGGTTTGCTGTGTGGTGTGGGGCGAGCGACCAGCCCCTCTGTTCCTGGCTCCCGCCTTACACTGAGGGCAGCACCCTCTCTCTTTGGTCTCCTCCATCACCTTTCAGGATGAAGTCACTCACCCAGAGACAAACACGGGGCATTGTGAGAGTATTATTATATTACACATCTAAAAATCTCCAAAAAAGGAAAGTAAGTTCATCGACCCTTTGAAGGTTATTTAATGATAAACATAAATGCTTTCATAAAATCCAGGGAATGATTTAAGATCCCGGATCAATAGTTGCCTGTGAGTGCCCGTGGCCTGCACTCCAGGCTGCCTCTCCTGCCCACCCAGGCAGGCTGGTGGCTCCCCGAGCACAGAGGCCGCCTGGGGGAAACGAATAAACACGGTTTAAGGCCAAATCTGCACTGCAGGGGCCAGAGTTCCCGAGAAAGCCACCACCTCGAGGCCATGGGCACGGAAGGGCAGGATGCTCCTGGGTGTGATCCTTCTGGGCTTGGGAGGCGGGCGTGTGCAACACTGGGAATATCTGGAAGGCTCCTACACCCTCTGCCAGACGCTCTTCTCTACAGACACCTCCTGGAATCCAGCCTCACTTTCTCAGCTTTCATGCTAACTGAACTTGAATCTGATGCCTCAGAGAGGCAGCAAGACGCAGTGGGTTGAGCCCTGGAGGCAGGCTCAAAGGGAGCGGTTGCAAAGCTGGATTCCGCCTCCCTCTGGTTCCGCGGCTCCCAGGAAACCCAGAGCCTCTCAGGGCCTCGGCGTCCTCAGCTGACAAGTGGAGACCCTGAGGCCTGCCTTCAGCGTTGTCACTGGAATGGCGATTCTCATTCAAGGCGATCACACCACAGGCGCTTCAGAGCGTGAGTCGGTCAATAAATACTTGTAACTGTATCTGGGGAACGTTTATTTCACATGCACGTGCACACGTGGTGCTCAGCAATTCACAGGCCTCCCTCACATCAACTCTATGTGGGAACTTTGTTCTGCCCATTTTACAGATGAAAACTGGGAGATTTGGAAAGGCTGAGCGTGCTGCTCCAAGAGCACGAAATCCTTCAAACTGGTAAGGTTTGAATCCTGGCTTCCGACTGGAAAGCCCGCCCCCTTCCCTACTGTGCCTAAGTAACAGAGATGCTGGCGGGGGGTTGGTGTTCCAGCCCTCCCTGTCTCCTTCCCGCTCCTGGGCGCAGGCCCTGTGGAGTGCTGCCCCCGCTGCCACCTCCTCCAGGAGGGATTTCAGCATCACGAAGTCAGTGTCAGCTAATGCTGTGGCCATCTCCTGGTCTGGGGTGCTGTGCTGTCACTGTCCGCTGAAAACCAACCAAATTCACCTTTGAAGAAGTTTTTAGGGGCGCCTGGGTGGCTCAGTCAGTCAAGCGTCAGACTTCGGCTCGGGCCATGATCTCGCGGTTCGTGGGTTCGAGCCCCGCGTCGGGCTCTGTGCCGACAGCTCAGAGCCTGGAGCCTGCTTCGGATTCTGTGTCTCCCTCTCTCTCTCTGCCCGCCCCCTCCCCCCCACCTGCTCACACTCTGTCTATCTCAAAAATAAATAAACATTGAGAAAAAATCCGTTATGAACCTTTTTAAATAAAAATTTTATTTTAGTATAGATTTAGAATTACAAAAATGTCGCACAGATACTACAGCAAATTCTCCTGTCACACCCATCCCCCCCAATGTTAACATCCTCCATTAGTAGGGTCCATTTGTTACAATTCATGACCCAATATTGATACACTATTATTAAGCAGAGCCCATATTTTATTCAGATTTCCTTCGTTTTTACCTAACGTCCTTTTTCGGTTCCAGGATCCCATCCAGGATGCCATATTACATTTAGTAGTTGTGTCTCCTGAGGTGCCTGTTGGCCGTGACAGGTTTTCGGGCTTTCCTTGTTTTTGATGACCTTGAAAGTTTTGAGGAATGTTTTGTAAAAGGTCTCTCATTTAGGATTTCTCACGGTTCGACTTGGGTTTGGGGCGGAAGACCACAGAGGTGCAGTGACTTCCCATTGCATGGGATCAAGGCACGGCTGTCACTCTGACCTTGGTGACCCGGCGGAGGTTGTGCTCATCAGGTGTCTGCCCTGGAAAGTTGGTCTTGTCCCCTCTCCACGCTGTGCTCTTCAGGCACACTTCCCCGGGAAGGAAGTCACCGCACAGCCCACACGAAGGAGTGGGGAGTTAGGTCATCCGGGGGGGCGGGGGGGGGGATATTTACATAGAGAGTGTGGGATGCGGCGGGCGTTTGTCTGTCCTTTTCCTTTTTTATGTTTATTTATTTATTTTGAGAGAGAGAGAGCGCGCATGGAAGGGGCGGAGAAAGTGGGAGAGAGGGAGAATCCCAAGCAGGCTCTGTGCTGTCAGAGCAGAGCCCGATGTGGGGCTCGAACCACAAACTGAGATCAGGGCCTGAGCTGAAATCAAGGGCCGGAGGCTTAACCCACAGAGCCCGCCAGGCGCCCTTTAAGTGAAATCATTAAGGCGATCCTCAAGAGATGGCAACAACGGAGGGCCCCTGAGATTTGCCAACGCAACACCTCTTCTTCAGACTCTCACTTCCCGCATCTTCCCTCCTTAAGGACGCTGGGCTAGATGCAGTCATCTGAAGTCCCCATGGCAACAACATGGGCAGTAGAGGAAGCTGTGACAGCCAGCCCTGCTCCACGTGACCCACCTCCGGCACCCACAGCCCACCCCAGGACAACAGCAAGGACTCTTGGGGCACAAGAAGGACACCAGAAGGACAGAAGGGCCGCAGGCGTGCCACACGCAGGTGTGCCCGCCTCTGCTCTCCAACCTTCAATGACTCCCTATGTCTCCCCACGGCATCCTGTTCCTCAGCCTGGCTTTCCGGCTCGCAGCCCCTTCTTACCTCACACCACTGCCAGGCCCACCAGGGATTTGCCCACCGCAGCCTGCAGATGCCTTCCAGTCAGGCCCGCCAAAGCCCCCACACTTCCCGGAAGCCTTTCGAAGGACCCAGCCGCAGGGCACCACTGGCACTTGTCAAAGAGCTACACGCTTAGGCCCTGGATTGCGTTGTCAGGCGCTGCCCGATAAGGCTTCCCAAGACGCAGGCTTGGAGGGTCCCTCTCTTCCCTGGGGCGACGGGCAAGTCCAGCGGCTCCTCACAGAATAGGCGCTGCGCGAGGGGTCCTGGGGCTTGTGTCCCTTGAGCACCAGGTAGGCTGGGCTTGGGTGCTGCCTTGGGTGCGTGGCCCCTGTGTCCAGCCCCATTTTCTCACCTTCGTGGAGGCCTGAGGACACCCTGGCATGGGCAGCCCTGAGCTTGAACAGGCTTGCTTCTCTCTGGTCTCGTGAGGAGTGCACATATCCCGAACTCGCTTCCCTCCACCCTGCTTGGTGTCCTTCCTCCGGTGCCAGACATCCCTCCTGACAGGTGACCGCAAAGACCCCTCCCCTGGGGAATTCACCAGGAAAATCTAAGAGCTCTGTGCCCTGGAGACCCCTGGAGACTCCAGTCCAGGCTGCCTCACTCCCCCTCCCACTCTGCCCCTTCGAGGAGGGCGCAGGAGGGCTCAACCACCTTCCAGTGCACTTTCGGTCATTGGGTGGTTGTGCATTTTCCTGCGTTGCCTGCGGGGGAGCTCGGTGTCCCCATTACAGCTCCACGAACCACGCCCTCTCCTCCCCACGCCTTCAGCCAGCTATAGCCACTTCCTGTGTGATGTCAAGCTGTCACCACCCAACCAGACCGAGGCCCCCCAGAGCCCAGGGGGTCAAGTGGGCAGCCCCACGGATTCCATCGCTACCCTGCACGTCCACACTTTCACTCCCCTCAGAGGTCACAAGCTGGAGGCACACACATATTTATTTCTTGTCCTCAACACTATGAGAACAAAAAAGGGGGGGGGGGTATGGCCAATGTTCCAAAACAAAGAGATTTCAGGTAAAAACATGGGTTTCTCGTTTACCTTGAAAAGTCAGAAGTTCTGGCAAGATCTTCCCAGAGGCAACCAGTCACAGCCGGGTCCCGGGGGCCCCCTAGCTGGGCACGGTTTGCCCTTGGGCCCACTTCTCTGCTGGCATGATCTACCTCCTGGCACCGTGGGCCTCAGAGTCCTCAGTCTCTGCTTTGTCCCGTCCTGTCCACGCCCAACTGCCCGGGCCTCACCTTCTCTAGGGTGGGGGGGGGGGGGGGACACTGGGCGAGGTCTTTGTGTGGCTTTCATCCTGCAGAAGAGCCGCATTCCTGGACACACCCAGTGAAATAAACAAGTGGGTGGTCTCTGCTTCAACCGTTTCCTGTTTTCCATTGTGTGGCTTAAAGCGAACACATCAGCGCTTAATTGTAGTTTCTGTTTTATTGTACAATTTAAATACGGGAGGGGGGCCAATCCTGGCCTGTGCCGAGGACGGGCTGTGCACTGTGCCACACCGGTGAAGGCGTGGGTGGGGGGGGGGAGGGGCACACCTACAGAAGCACCCAACACAAACACCGCACCAGCGCCAGGCACGTCCAATCCACCAAAAGCTGGCATCCAAGGTTATCTGTGGATAATTCACTACCCACATACGTCTTCATGAAAACATTAGTACGTTTCTTGGTGGGGGCGGGGGGGGGGGCGTCGTATGGTTTGGGGAGGGGCCTCACATGGGTTGCAGAAAATCTGACCAAAAACGGCGCGGCGGGAACACTCATATTGCATAAAATTTCGGTGCTGTTGTGTTGCATTAATGTGAGTTGATGTGTGAGAGAGAATCACACATCTCTCTTTCCATAAAGGAATCAGACACCCTCCATCCGTACCCACAGTATATATCCATATACACGGGCACAGTGGATGTATTTTCAAGAGCCACTTCTTATCATGCCCAATTCTACAAATCGGTACCACGGACAATAGAAAATTACAAAGTAAAAAGGAGAAGCGTAAACTTTTCAATGTTCGGCTCTCTCTGAGTGCCACTAATGTTGTCACATGCCAAAAATAAAATAAAATAAAATAAATAAAGCCTAGAAGAGAGGTGGCTTTTCTTATGAAGTCACAAAGGAAATGCTACTCCTTTCTTCTCTTTTTTCCCCCTATAAAAGGCTCTCTCTAAAATCAAAGGTGTCAGACTTTGCTTTCTCTTGCTGGCATGATCCAGAATATGGGTGAGGAATGACAGATGTCGGCACCCAGCTGCGACGAAGCGTGCTAAAGTTTCTGTCTAATCCACTTACTTCTCTGGAGTCACGTAAACCAAAACAAATGGGCAGGGCTTTACATTAGGAAAAAAAAAAAAAAGAAAGAAAGAAAGATAAAGAGAAGGCCCACAGCATCAGGACTTCCTTGCATAATGCGGTGTCCACGCCATCTTGATATCGTTTCATCGTTGTCACCTCCGCAGGGAAAAGGCGCCCTGTGTTGAGAACTGGTCCCTCAACGCGTGGCCCCCCCAAGCGCCAACTCCTCGCGGACCTCTTCGTCCCCGGCAAGACGTGGCTTCCAAAGGGAGAGGGCAGTTTGGGCGGGGTGGGGGCCAAGGGTGCGGGAGCACAGAGAGGCCTTGGGGGGCACCCGGGGCACGCCCACGCCGCACACACACTTACACACCAGCGCGCTCCCAGCTTTCTGAGCCGCTAAACCCAGAAGATCATTGTTATCACCAGCTCCATCGTTTTCAGCTACGTGAATAAATCCAGAGGAATTATAAACGGAGCCCGTGTGTAATTAAAGTGAGCGTTGTTAGACTCTTCATTTAATAGAACACTTGAAAAGAAAAGCCCTTGTAGGCCTCCCCATGCCACGGGGAGGCAGGAGGGTAAGCGAGAGCGGCCTGCGCGGAGGCAAGGGCCCCTGCCTCCCGCCGGCGCTGGGGCGACCACCTTGTGAACCTGCCCCCCTCCGATCTTGTAAGGCGCCAGCGAGGATCAGGAGTCCTGGGGCTCTGTCACCGCCAGCAGCTCCGACAGCTGCGAAGCACTTTCAGACGAGTCACAAGGAAAGATGTGACGGATTTCGCCCATGGCAGAATGGCGTTCCGTTTCTGGCCCTTCAGGCAAAAACAGTAAAGGCAAAGAGGAAAATTTGAGATTTCCCCCCTTAAACTTCCCACAACAACCTCAGCAAAACCACATGACTTGCCTTCTACAATCTCCCTGGTGTGTTCACTGCTACTTTGGCAGGAAATCAGAATTACTGTTATATAAATTCCATCTGATGCCAGAGCGACCATCTGTGAGTAAAACTGCTTCACCTACGTCTGCCTGCAAAGCCACTCTCCCAGAGACAAGGGAGAAGGGGAAAAAAATTTGATTAATTTGCAGAATGCTTGTGATTTGCTCATATATTATTATAACTGCTCATCAGCACATGACAAATTCCCAGCCCTCGGTGCAGGCACCCGTTTGGTTTCAGCAGCTTCTTGCGTCGGCACCTGACAGACTGCAGGGCCTCTAATGACTTTCAGATGCTTACAAACAGTAATTCTATCTTCAGAATAAAAAAGAAAAATCCGTAGGAAGAAAAGAGGAGTGAGTTCGTCTATTTCATTTCCTTCCTGTATATCAACATGATTTAACTCTTAAGGGCGGCCGCAGCTCCAAGATGGGGCCTCCCGGGCCCTGCCACGGCCGCCTGCGGAGACAAAGACCCCCGTCCCCCGAGTCAAGGTGGGGGCTCTGCCCGGGGCTCGGCGCAGTGCCGGGGGGGATGCCAGGAGGCGCCCGGGTGCCGGCAGCCACCGCCCAGCTCTCCCTCTCCCTCTGCACTCCGGGATCCCTTACGTTGGTCCACTTTGAAAGCCCTAATAACCTCTCACATTCTCTGCAAACACATCTGCCTCATAACTGCAGTTGAATTTCTGGCTTCCCCCTCCCCTTTGCTTTTAAAACTCTGATTATGCCTTCTGAAGCCCTGCCTCTGTGCTTGATTGCCTGTTTCAGATTAGAGATTTTAGAAGGAGACAAAGACTTCAGAATGCACATCAGTCCCACATATGAGGACCCACAGAAGGAAAAGCGATAAAACGCGATACACCATCTGTCCACAAACAATAACCTGCGTGTTTGGAGGCTCACAAATTATGTAGCGCACAACCTTCCCAAATTACGGAGCCTTGAAACAGGGCAGAGTCTGGGAGTGAGACCCTCTTTGATGTCTTTTGGTATTTCCCAGCCCCCCCCTCCCCCCACCCCCAACTCTGGGCCACAGACATTTTGGGAAAACTGGCCCAGATGCAAAGTCTGTCTGAGGAGGGGGGTGGGCCGGGAGGGAGGGGGATGTGGACCGCACTCTTCCTTCAAACAGAGATCCTGAGCATCTCTGAGCGTCTCTGCCTGTGCAGCAGGCTGGTCAGCTGGTCGGTTTGCTTTGGGAAGATATTCTCGATTTTGTTCAGGAGGCATTTAGACTACACACAAATGGATCTCCCTCCCCACCTCCAGTCTTCTCCCCTAAAAACCTCTTCCTCTACCTTTCTTGCTGACCCCAGGCCATAAACTACTCATGATAATTAGCCAGTATCTTTTCATTCATGCTACAAAATTCCTTATAAAATGATTTACTAAAATGGAAGGGAAAAAAGACCAACCATTATATGTATGTGTGTGTGTATATATATATATATATATATATATATATATATATATAGTTTTTTGTTTGAAGTGAGTGCATTTTTTATCAGACATTCCTCACCCTTTGTTTTAAGCCTGGGACCTCTGGTTATGTGCAAGGTCTTTACCTCAGCGTCTCACTGAGAACTCACGGGGCTGTAGGAGGTGCTCCCGCTTCAGGGCTGGGGACGCCAAGGTTCATGACACTGGGTCGTGTAGCCGGGGGAAGCAGGGAGTGGGGCAGCTGGTGTTTGAAACCAGGTGGTCTGGCTTCAGACCCCTACTCTCTGAACCACCCAAGAACCCCAAGATCCTGCTTTAAGGATGAAGCCAACGGATTATTTTACATGATTATTAATAAACAAGCAAACAAACATTTACTTTGCAAATTGAAGCATTTCTTTCCTGAGTCTCAAAATAGACACGTCGTTATACAGAGAGGGAGGCTGGAGCTGAATGGGAACTAAATCAGGCTTCATTACCGAATTCGTCGCAAAGCTTAATTATCCAGGTTCTAGTCCCTTTTCGGGTAGTTCCTCCTCAGAGCCCCCTGCCAGCTCCAGCAAGCCCAATTTCCCTGGGGCAGGACTCGGCCCTGCCTTGGGCCCTGCACGGGGATTCTTTCTCCCTTTCTCCCCACCCGTGTTTGCCTCCAAGACAGTGGCCCTGTCTCACCGGTATTTGTGCCCGGCCCGTCTCCGAGGTCAGTGGGCACGCACTGCTGGGTTCCTGGAGAGGTCTGGGTCCATCCCAGTGCTCTGAATTGCTGCTTGTTTTCCAGACTCCCCTAACCTGATGTCAATTAAGACTGTGTTTACACACACAGCTTGGCTGAAATTAGGGGTGGGGGGGTGGGGAAGCAAGGAGGGGAGTCTCACTTGCATTCAAACAACCAGATGTTTATTTTATTTTTTAAAATACATGATGCCAAACGACAAGCCACGTTGAAATTTTCACTTCCTGGTATCCAGCAACAAAACCAGCTTCTGCTCCTCGCAGCCCCAAGGAGCGAGCACGGGTGCCTGTTTTTCCTGTCCCTCTCACCAGTATCACCGACCCGTTCTTCTCCTACACGTGTGCCTCACTGCATAATTGGCTGAGAGCTCTGGCACACGTTATTCGACGTGACGCACGGGGACGCGCTCCCAGGGAGTCACAGGAGGCCAGAGGAGCCGGGTTCCCGCTGGCCACTGCGAACACCCACACCGCTCTTGGGGCCCCGGCTGTCTTCCTTCTGGAGGGACTCTCCTCATTTGCACTTGCTATCCGACAGTGGCATTGTCCCCATAACCCCAAACCGATCCGAAGCGTACCCAGTTGACGGAGCTCCCAGACTCCCTCCCCTCCCAAAACGGCCTAGAAAACTGGGAAGGGAAAGAAGAAATGAGGGATCCCCCGAAGGAAACGGTTTCTGTTCGAGCGGGGGGACTGTATCTCTCACATCGCCAGCCCCTCACACACGTTTTTGGCATTTCAGCCCTCGCGGCCTGTCAGGTATTGGACACGGGTCACCATCTCACCGAGTCTGAGAACCAACAGGATACTACTGAGCGTTCAGTGACAGCCCAGAATTACTCCAAACACACAGACACAGGTTCAAGGAACAAGGGCTCAGGGTGTAGAGGCAGGCAGTCCTAACTTCCGGCACTGAACAGACTCATGGCCTCGAGCTGGCTCTGGCGTATCCTGGGAGCCTCACTCAGTTTGTTCATCTGTCAGAGGGGCTAACGCTAGTGCCCTTCTCAGATAGACGGTCAAGGTCCGACGACACACAGCAAGAGTTTAGCACAGATCCTAGGACAGAGCGTGTCGATGTTGCCTATTGCTATGACCATAAACGTCAGCTGCCGTCACTGGGCAGAGGCCAGGTCCCTGAAGGTCCTACCTGCCTTCTCTCCAGCCCCAGGGATGACACATCTCCAGCAGAGGGAGCAGGAGGTGGCGGGGGGGGGGGTGGGGTGTGGGGGGGCAGGCTGTGTGCGGCGACTCACGCACTGATCTTAGACCCGGCGCGGGGCTTGGCCTCGACAGAAGCCAGAACTGCTACCGCCTTACAAACACCGTCACCCCCTCTCAGGCGCATCCTTTACTTAAATGAAATATTGAAGTCCATCAGGATGAAGTGGGGGTTTCAGAAGCTGTAGTAAGGAAATTAAAGCGACCAAGTGAGAGCGTTTTATGCACACGGGATAACTGCCTTTTGATATAGCTTTTTACTACACATTTGGTATTATGGATCCATAACAGATAAATGTGTATCGTGGAATATATAAAAGTGCCAACAATTGTCAATATGCATTCACATGCTGTAGTAAGAATATTCTATAAAATACTCTCAAAATATGATGGATGTGCATAACTCAGTGAGTGATACCACTGATGAAAATTTGGAGGCAGCACATCTTAAGCCTTAAGGAGGTTTATTAGACACAACAGCCCAAACTCAGCTGACATTTTAAAAAGTCCCTTGGTACTCAGAACAAAGAGTCCTCGAGCATACACTTTCGCCAAAGCCAGGACTCAGAACACACATAAAAACTAAATAAATAGAACCCCGAATCTGGGCGTGGGTGACAGGAGGGACGAGTTACTGACCCAGAGCAAATGGGGACGTTGGTTCTCCAGATATGCGCAAGGCACCTGTGCAGACCCGAACAGGGAGCCAGGGGGTGGGCCAAAGTGGCCTGGCCGCAGCCCTCCAATCTGTAATCTACATGTTTCTGGGCGCCTAATCCTCAGAATGAATTTTATGCTCAGGCATGGTTATTTTGCTGGCTTCACTTTTCCTGGCAGCCATAAACACATTGTTATGCTCTTAAAAAAATAAATAAATAAAGTAAAACATTACTAGCTTCCTATACACATAATAAAATCAATCTTCTGGCTCTAGTACATTAAATGGAATAGCATGTCCCCAGAAAATGCATAATAGTCAGTGTCTACAAGAATCATGCAAATAAAAGTAAAAATAAAAATCCAAAGGTCAGAATAAAATACTAAACGTATCGTACAGAAATAGGTCTAAATGTTTGCATGCATTTTATAAATCATGAGTCCTGAAAGCGCCCCTATCAAAATGCATTCTAGAATTCCTAATCCGTGGCCCCTTTTTGTGAGTTTATGAAGTCAATCTTCTAATCTCCCCGAGATATAGACATTATGCACGTGGACAGTAGATAGACCTTTCTAATTGAGCTGATAGGTTGAAAGTGAACATGTCCTTGAATTTGAATTTACACTGAAAGATAGACAGTGATTATTTATAAGAAGGGATTTAGCCACCCGCTTCCCTTTTGTATGGCAAGGGCTCAGTTTATCAACAGACATATCTAAGTAAATAGTGCCCAGTAAGATAAATTCTGCCTTAAAGGACAAACGTCTCCGCGGGTCACATGTGGGCGGCAGAATTCTCCTTTGACACCCGGCCCCATGCCCAAGAAAGGAGCCCAGCCTAGCGAGAGCTCAAATTCGTCAAAGTTCAGATCTGACTGGCTCCTCGCAAGCCAAATGTGGGAATGTGGCAATCTGCAATTTATTTAATTTTAATTCAATTTTGCTTCACATCCTGTTTTGCAAGTCAGCGAGATGGGCTGGGGTTGCCAAAAAGGGGGTGAAATGAAGAAGGGAAAGAAGTTCCCCCGTGCAGGCATGTATTAGCAGCCCCGTGTTTGCCCGGCCGGCGGGAAGCCTTTCTCCAGAATCCACCACTCGGTCTGTGGAGCCTGTCTTGCCCACAGTATCTCAGCCTCGCTATCTCCTCGCTGAAGGGCCTATTTGTCTGCTTTAAGTGAAATCACTCAATTCTCAAAAGTCAGTGGAGGACTTTAGAAGGGGGAGGGTTCGGATAGGCTACTCCAAATAAGTTCCATTAATCAAAAGACACAGTGTAATGTAACTAATATTTTACAATTAGGGGAGACAAGATGGAACTAAAAGCCATCTATCTCTCTTATACCACATGATCATCGATTCATAATCGGAGACTGAGAGTTGCACAAAGATGCATTACTGACGGGGGGAGCGGGGGGAGGGCCGGTCTGAGCCGAGATAATGAACACGATGAGAGAGCGCGACGCTGAAGGCTGAGGAGAGATGACAGAGGCGCTCAATGCTGACGGATGATATGAAGACACGAGCAGATACCTGACAGACAGCCCGCGGGAGCCGCTGCGCTCCTTCCCCAGCATTATGATCCTCAATTATCTTGGTGAGGGACTAGGAGGGGAGAAGGAGGAGGCTGGCCGAGTCGCCGGTCACTCAGCGCCGGGCCGGTGCGCGACGGTGCCCCGCTGCCCGGCGAGGCCGCCGGCCCCAGGCGGACACCACTTTGCGGGGCCGTGGCTTCCATTGTCAGCGCTCCTGGGCACGCGGGGACAACGGGGACGCTCGCTGCTCCATCTGTTTTGTAATAAAATTCCGAAATCTTCAAAGGGAGTCATTTTTTTTCTTTCACTGCCACCTTCAGGAAAATAAAAGAGTTGGCACTTTCCAAAAAAAAAATAAAATAAAATAAAATGGGGGGGGGGCGGGTTTCCTGGGAGTTGGGGGGGAGGCGGCTCGTGGCTGCAGAATGGGCTGCTGGAGACAGCTCCCACTCCCTCCCGAAATGATCTTGGCAGCAGTCTGCCAGGGAGTCAGTGAGGAGGGGAGGAACAGGCAGGAGGAAATGCAGAAGCTGGGGAAATGGCAGAGCGAGCCAGGAGGGAAGTTTGCAGGCCCCTCCGTGGACCACCGCGAATCCCAGCAAGGAGCAACTTTCTCTGGCCCTCGCCCCGCCGCGCGCCCTACCCACAGGCGAGGGTCTCCAATGCCCGCACGGTCCCCACCCTGCCCCATTATTTCTTTGTAGAGATACAGATGGCCTCACGCAAATGCTCATGTAGCGTGTCTTCCGAACAAAGAAAAACAAATGATGTTCCGGGCGGCGGAGGAACTTGGGAACTCAGCAAAATGGCAGGGCCTTGGGGCAGGTGGCGAGGGTGACTGGGGGGGCCCAAGCCGGCGATGGAGGTTGAGGGCTATGCGACTGGGGCTGCATCCCCGCGTCCTAGCCCCTTTGCTGCATTTCCACAGAGCCATTTCTTGACTGTACGATACTGTGGTGACTGATTATGTCATATGCACAAATCCCAGATTGAGGCTGGAGGTCCGGGGCAGCCATGATTGCTCCTGCGTTTATTTCTTCAGATCCTAACTTGACTCCTGCCTGTGTTCCCTGCCTCCTCCCCGCTGCTGGCCACCCTCCCTCTCCACCTTGAGGAAGTCTCTAGGCGGCTGCAAGTTCCTGCTTGCAAAGCACCATCCCGAATGGGGATCCTAGAGTTTGATTTCCCTACAAAGCAGCGGCGGGGGGGGGGGGGGGGGGTCTCGTGGATGTGAGCATGTATGCACACATGCGACACGCACAAGTGAAAACACTCCTCGGTCGGAAGAGCCCCCGGATGTCCGGGGCTTCTCTGCCCAACTGGCATCTTCAACGGCTCAGATGGGGCTACAGTGAGGCCAGGGGATGGTGCTACCAAGAGGCCAGTTCCAAAGCACCCATCTCACTGTCGTTTCATCCCTGGGGCAGATGGGCAAAGCATGGGAAACCAGGACGCGGTGCCCACCCGCACAGCCAGGAGCCCAGTGACCTTGGGCGTCAGACCGGATGTACTCATTGGTCTTTGGTGTTTTACCCAATTCTTTCTGTGGAACTGGCAAAGCTCCTCCACGATGTGATCTAAGGTTGCCACGGATAAGAGGGCTCTGGGAAGACAAGGGAGGTGTTGAGTTCAACCTTGGAGGCTAATCAGACGGCGAAGGTGGTAAATAAAGTCAATTTGTGTGGCCTGAGTAGCCGTAATGGACACCCACCCTACCCACCCTTAACCCCCTGGAAGCTGCACCAAAACCATAACTGGCCCCAGGAGGGGCCAGGCTGAGAGTCCCAGACGTATATAGGGTGCAACCATGCCTGCCCTCCCAGGCTCAGCGAGGGCCGCTTTGCTGGTCAGTGAGGTCAGGTCTCGGCCGCTGCACACGGCTCTCCCACCACATCAATCAGCTCCTATGAGGTCATCCCGCGAAGCCCAACAGCCCTCTCCCTCGCCCGAACTAAAGATTTCCTAGTTTACATGCAGACCCTTTAATTTGAAACGACTGAACCAAGCCGTGGCTGGATAAAATAAAGCACGAAAGCAAGTCAAAGCCAAGCCTTTAAAAAGGAAGTTCCAGGAATACGGTTCATGCACATGGCTTTAACCTCTCCATCGCCATGATTTTGCCCTTAAGCAGAAATGAGAATCGAGCATTTTCAGGTGGAACGAACATATTTACCAAAACCTGTTCTGTTAAGCCATGGAAATTCGATTTATTGTCTTTGGAAGCGGTCTGTGCATCGATACTTTCACGCACATGTGGATCACGCTTGCTTTGGTTCAACCCAAGGTGCCTTTATTTGTGGTCTGATCAAATGCAGGACGGGGAAGATATACAAGGTTTCAAGAGGATTTCTAAAGGGAGATATTCTTAGGGGAAAAATAGATATGTAATATGCTACAAGGTTTTCTTAATGTATCCAAAAAAAAAAACAAAAAACAAAAAACAAAAAAACCCAGCAGTGGTAAAGGTATGAACTCTGCACTTGAGTGAGGTATGAATAAAGATGTAGATATCACATGGCTCTAACTAATCACGCTGTGTCCATTGACAGGAAATCTTAGTTGGATGTGTCCAAGATGCCCTCTCTCCTGTTGAAGGAGTGGGGGCTGGGTTGCAATGGGGCAGGCGACGACGGAGTGGATTTTTTGTCGTCTTCCCAAGGTTCTGGAAAATTCACTCCCAGTCTGTGATGATCATGGGTTGTGACCACCTGCTTCTCTGGTTCCTTCATTAGAAAGATCTCGTCGCTGAAAAGATAGTTAGTAGAGTAATTCCTTTCCCCTTTCCAGGGACTTTCGGCTCTCAACTCTCAGTGCTGAGTATTGACAGGATGAAAGGCAGGTGGGAAACATGGAGAGGAAATGAGCAGAAAGCCCACTTCACTTGGCCTCCTAGTCCCAGACTAGGTAAGCTGGCAGCCACTAGAAATTAAATAGCAGCGGTTTTCAAAACGAAACAGAACATTTCCACAATTATTAAAAAAAAAAAAAAAAAAAAAAAAAAAAACCGGCTCTAACACTGTAATACTCCTTGAACTCCAACAAATTATTTGGGAGGATATTAAGCCTGGAAGGTCTTTCAAATTTCTTATTAGAATGGAGATTACTTAGAGCTTGTGGCCAAATCACATACAATTTGACCCAATTCTTCTCCACCCTTTCACATCATTTGATATTAGGCAGAAACTATTGTTCCAATGCTGAAATTCATTATCCTCTCCTGCAGCCAAGGCCCGGCTGCGAAAATTCCCCGAGACCTGGCTTTCAACCTTTTATTGCAGCCTTAAAGGTGGTCTCTCGTGCCACCTAGAGGACGCACGGCGGCATGGCATGTGAGTCACCGGGAGGAAAATTAAATACAGCTGAATAATTGAATGAGAGGGCAAGTTGAATCAGGGGTCACCATCTGTTTGACTAGAATTGTTGGCACATTTCAGCTAAGCCTCGCGCGCCTCGTAAACATGCTTACAGTTATCATAGCTCGCATTGCCCTAAAATAAAAGAAAATTGGTCCTAAAATAAGCCTGAACTAATTAAACATATACCATCTTGTCGTCATGGAGACCAGAGTGAAGGTCACCAGTTTCTCATGGCATTCAGGAGGGTGTTAGTGCCAAATTGAGACAGGTGATTCTTTCAGCTCCAGGGGAGAGGGCACCTCGGGGGCTGGAGGTGCTGCCCGGGGGGGCGGTGGCCAGGGAAAGAGGGTGCCACCCACCGCCCCACTCCCCAGGCCATTCTTCCTCTCTGAGGCGGAGGGGGGAGCAAGGAAGAAGCGACACCACCTTAGCAGACTCCAGAAGCAGGGTCAGAAAGGACCCCAGGTGCCCCCCACCAGTGTTACTTAATGTTATGCCCAATTGGCAACGTTCGCCCTGGGGATGGGGGTGGGGAAGGCGTCGTTCCAAAGAGATGGGTGTCATGTCTGAATTGGATCCCTCTGCCAGCTTCATCTGAGAGCTGGTCGTTTACCAAGAATCTAGATGCGGCTGCTTGTGCGTGCCTGTGTGAATTATACTGTACCCTGTGTGCACGCACAACCAGCACGGATGTATATTTTGGGAGAGAAATCAATTCCAATAGTACATCTCGTATTCTTCTTAATTTATCCCTCCCGCCTTAGGGAAATGCACACCTGTGCGTGCGTCCTCAGCACACAGTGGGTTTATGTTGGGGGCAACTGGGGACAGTTGTGCGCAAACCCCAAACTTGGGGGGCTTAAGATCTGGGATTGAGACTCAACAGATTAAGGGTTAGGGACTTGAAGAGGCAGCTCTTCTGCGCAGGTGGCCCTCAAGCCCCTCCCCGTGTTCCCTCCCCAAGGTAAAGTCCTCTTTTCCTCTCCCTCCCTTCCCGCCCTGCTGAGGCTGCCCTGCCTTCTTCCTTCCCTTTTGCACCGTCGATTATGCACAAATCACTTAGGAAAGACACAGTGGAGTGACCCCAACTTCAGGGAACCTCCTTGGGGACACAATTAGCGTCTGTTGCATCCCACGTTGGCTGGGCTGACACCTTCACGGACTCCGGAGGTGCTGTTCTCTCTCACAGGCTGAGATGCCATGGGGTGGGGGGTGGGGGGGGTACCCAGAGACCAGAGTGTGGAAACGGACCAAGGAATGGAGCCACTGCTGCTTCTCAGTAATTAGGACCCGTCAAATGAGGCTGGTTTGCAGCCGTCTCCCGCCTCGTAAACCAGGCTGCAGGCTGGCTTTCTGGAATCCAAATTATGACAATAGGCCAGAAAGGAGAAAAGAAAGAATGCAGTGCTACCCTATCTGCCGGGCTGGTAGGCTGGGAGGGGTGCTGCCCCGAGAGCTGGGAGGAAGGGCCCCTTGGCCCCAGGGAGCTTCCAGGCTAGCGTTCCAGCGAAAGCAGGGAAGGAAGGACTTCCGGTGCTTTGCGCCAAGGGCTCTCTCTGCCATTGTGCTTCCTACTATGGATGCCCCCACCTTGCCAGCCCGGATGCTCCCTCCTCCAGGAAGCCCTCTCAGATGCTCCTCAGCATACGGGCGCTCCTCCCATGCTCCCTCCACCGCGTCGCACTCATGCCTGTTATTCATACTTGCATGTCTGTACCTTGAACAGGTCTGTCTGAAGCCTGGAAGAAAGATCAAGACCCTTCCAGGTTCCTTCACCCCCAGACACTGAGGAGTGACCCTGCCGACCACTCTTATGGGTCTCCATCCCGAAAGTAGAATTTGCATATCCTCGAAGGATCCCGGAGCAAGCAAGCTTTCCCCTGGGGTTTGGAGGAGTTGCAGAACTTGGGAAATGGACATGTTTGGGGGAGGGGTGCTTGGGGTGGGGCGGGCGGCTCACCTGGCAGGTATCCCACAACGATGGTCAGATGGGGGAGGGCAGTCTGTGGGTGGATCCCTGCCTCTCCCTCTCTGGCTATGGCAGGGGCACCAAGATTGTCCTGTCTGGCCTCCCAGACCTGCCAGTGTCTCTGACCCCACTCCGGCCATGCCATCCACCTTGTTCTGTGCCCCTGCCCCTTCCTGCCTCCGCTCAGCGCCCGTGGCCTTTGCCAGAATGCTCATCGGAGACAGGGGCGCCGGGTCAACCAAGCCCAGATAAACCGGTGGCCGGAAAGCTGTTCGCCTGTCCACCAAGCAACTCCAGCTCCTGACATGGGCCGGGAGGGTGGGGGACCGGGGACCGCTGAGACCCCAGCGCCGTCCGAAGGGACAGCAGCTGCCCAGCTCAGGGCTCACCACTACCTTGGTAGAAAAACAGGCCAAAGGTTGCAAGTCTTCTGAATTTTCCCGAGGAGCCAGAAATGCAGATTTTTATGTGAAATCCCTTGAGTTTTAAATGTTAACTACCAATTCCAAGCTTGCAGAGGCTCTGTAGGGGCCGAGCTGACCGAGTCTGCAGACTGCTGGGAGCCAGTACGTACCTGCCTGTAACCTTCCTACTGAGCCACCATGCAGGGGGCGCCTGAGCCACCGCCCTGGCCTGCGGCCATTCCCCCACCTGTCCCTTCCCTTCTGTTCCACACCAAGGGCTTGTCCTCAACACCCCAGGCAGCCTCCTCTTTGCAGGAAGGATGCACCCAAGAGGTCCCGGGGGCAGCTTTTGGGGCGGGTCACACAGTCCTCAGCATCCCCAAGCACTCACGGGTGACTTTGCGGGCTTTGGTCCCGGTACCAGCAGCTGCCCTGGGCCTCGCCTCCGTAATCTAGCTGTGGGCACTGAAACTGCCCTCCGTTCAGACATTATTGTGGAACAGTGGTTAAGGGGAAGGAGCTATCGATGATCCACCTCATGGATGGATTAACTTTCAAAAATAAAAAATCACGCCGGTGTCCGGATAAAGGGAATCCTGAGCCTTTATTGACCCAGCCCGCACAGCTGTGTGGCACCAGGACTCGGGGCTCGGCATCCACGCCACCCCCTCTTCTGCGTGGAAGGATGAATCACCTCTTGCCACCAGAGAAGCCGCTGCTACCCCGGCCGGTTCTGTGCTGAAGAGGGCTGCGGGGATTCCGGCTGTTTCCTGGGATTTGTCAAGATCCGTAAAATGCTCCTCCCTTTATTTCTGACTGAAGATTTAATTGACAGATTGCTGGAGGGCAGAAAGCAAAAAAAAAACAAAACAAAACAAAAAAAAACCCTAAGCAGTAAGGGTATGGGTTGTGGGGCGGGGGGTTGGGTTTTGGGGGAGGCCAAGAAGTCCCCAGGAACCCAGGAGAATCTCCTGTAGCGCAGGCTGCCCGAGACCCAGCTGTGCCCACCAGAGACTCTGACATTGGAAGTTCATTCCCTTTGCCCAGTGTCTCCCAACCTCCCGAGCAGAAGATCCACCTGGTTGGAGAAGGGGCTGGGCAGCCCTTTGCACGGGCATCGCCCTGCCTGGTCCCGAGGCTGGGGGTTGCAGCTGGGCCTGGGACTTGAAGTCCAAAAAGCCCTGGGCTTCCTCTTGTCTCAAGTTCCCACCATGCTGTCACTAGTGCTATGAGCTGAACACTCGGCTGGGACCGGTGGCCAGTTCCCGGGAGGTGACGCCATGTGCAATGGGCCAGCTGGGGCCCGGGGGCTCGGCCTTGTGTGCATCTCCGTGTAGTGCCAGAGTCAGGGGCTGGACCACCTTTCCTTAGCTCTGCCGGCCTCTGGCCCATGTCATGAGGGAGGCCTTGGAAGGGAGACCTTGCAGGTCATGAGCCTACCGACCCCTGCCAGGGTCCCTGAGCCCCCGGTGCTGGCCCTGCCCCCGTGTCCTGAGCGCTTCTCACTGATTACCATAACCTGGTCCAGCCTTCTGGGGAAGAAAGCCGTGGATCCTTACGGGGCTTCCCACGGGCCCCTGAAGACACATTACCCCTGCTTCTCTTCGCAATTGTCGATTATTTCCAGAGGCTCCGCTCACGGCCTCACAGTCTGATTTTCTCACCTCCAGCCCTCTGGACACATCTCCTTTCTGAAATATAAACTCCCATTGGACGCTGAAGCTTTTGATGCTCTCTGCCATGTCCCGGAGGAGTCTACTCACTGCCTCGTCCGCTCCCAGGGAAGGGACATTGGTGATCCAGGGTGACCCCTGTGCCTGTCAGAGCACCCCGTTCCTGGGAGCGAACATGGAGGCCTCATTCCTTTCCAGGGCCCTTGGCTTTCCTGCGTAGGGTGGCCCAGGCAGATCTCACCAGATCCCCCCACACCAGAAAGGGTGGCCACGCGCAGCACCCTAGCTTGGGTCTCGGCTATGTGCCGGAGTTCTTAGGGGGCTTTTTCTTTCTTTTTGTCTTTGTTTTGCAGAGCGAGGCACTTTATTTTATTTATTTATTTTTTTAAATCATTTATTATCAAGTTAGCTAACATGCAGTGTATACAGTGTGCTCTTGGCTTCGGGAGTGGACTCCCATGATTCATCGCTTCCATGCAACACCCAGCACTCATCCCAAGGAGTGCCCTCCTCAAGGCCCATCACCCATTTTCCCCTCTCCCTCGCCCCTCCCCCCATCAACCCTCAGTTTGTTCTCTGTATGTAAGAGTCTCTTAATGGTTTAAGAGCCTCCCTCTCTGTTTGTAACTTATTTCTCCTTCCCTTTCCCCATGGTCTTCTGCTAAGTTTCTCAAATGCCACATATGAGTGAAAACATACGATATCTTTCTCTGCCTGACTTATTTCCCTTAGCATGATACTCTCCAGTTCCATCCACGTTGTGGCAAACGGCAGGATTTCACTCTTTCTCATTGCCAAGTAGTACTCCATTGTATATACAAACGGCATCTCTATCCACTCATCAACTGATGTACATTTGGGCTCTTCCCATAATTTGGCCATTGCTGATGGCACTGCTACGAACATTGCGGTTCATGTGCCCCATGCATCAGCACTCCTGCATCCTTTGGACGAATTCCTAGCAGGGCTATTGCTGGGTCATGGGATCATTCCATTTTTAATTTTCTGAGGAACCTCCACACTGTTTTCCAGAGCAGCTGCCCCGGTTTGCCTTCCCACCAACAGGGCAAGAGGGTTCCCGTTTCTCCACATCCTCGCCCGCGTCTGTTGTGAGAAGTAGATCCTTAGATAGCCCGGGTAGCCATACAGACAGAAGGTGGGCCCGTGAAGCCCAAACTTCCCTCAAGTTCCCACCAGCTGTCTGGTCTCCCCATAGATCCAGCCTCAACCTGCCTCGAATGATCACCGCAACCCACCGGGCACAAATCAGAGTTGACTTTAATTTGGGCTCATAATACTTAAGAAACCATTTCTAGAAGCTTCAGAACTTTCTTCGATCCTAGAAAAAGCATCAGGTCATTGATCCCACCAACAAACCCTGTTCCCCAGAAACTGCTGGTTTACCTTCACCTCAAAAGAAACTTTTGAGAAGACACTTCCATGTAAGTCCTTGTGAAAAGGGTTTCCCTGCAAGAAGTTCCTCAAAAATATATTAAAAATCATATTAAAATCATTTTCATAAAATATGTCTTGAGAAAAGACAAGCTTAATTCTCAAAGGCTCCATTATTGAAGCAAAAATTAATATTTGTACTGTTTCTAAATTGGAATAAAATTGCAAAGATGCAAACACCATCCTATATCATAATCTATAAACCAGTCACAAATGTTAAATCAACTGTAAAACTGATTTAAAATCTACTTGAATAATTTTATTAAACTGATTTAAAATCATATTTTGTGCTACCTTCATTTATTAACTGCATCTCCAACAACAATGGGGTTATAATGAATTTTTGCAAATACAGATATGTTCCCAAATAACGCTGGGGATGGAAGGGCTCCGCTCTCCTGGTGGGCACATGACTTCTCGGCACAGAGTGCAGCGAGTGAACTTGCAGAGTGAAAGCCACTTTATTTACAAATGCACACACCGCGGTGCCATCCCATTCGGCACGCAGAAGGTCTTCCGCTCAAGGGCTCACATTCATATTGAAGCGCAGGACAGACAAGGAAATCATTTCCTGGGAACACCCAGAATGCACTAACTCCAAAGACCCCAAGTATTGCAAATTTCTCAGCGTCTGAAGTTTCAATGCACGTGTATATTTGTGGTAGAACACACGACTGAGCACCCACTTCCTGAGAGAAGCTCACAGACAGCTTCTATCTCGACGGGCCCCAATGCACCTCTTCTGGGTGCAAAATAGCTAGATCAGGGAAGTCAACCAATGCTCCATCCTTCCTCTGGGCACCAAATGGGCACCCGCTGCCTTCGCCTCTGAAAACAAAGTGGCAACAAACGGAAGCCTCAAGCCGAGAACACTGACAGGAAGGTGCCTGGCTCTACCTCGGTCTACCAGATGTCCCTCTGCATGGCTTTCTCTCATTGGCCACCAGGCAATAGAAACCTGCTGTGGGAACATCGGTGGGGACTCCGGGCGCATTGCACCACAAATGCTGGAGTTAGCAAACTCAAGGGTGAATCCGTTTGCCTATCTACACGGCAGAAATGAAGATGAGCTACTGCTAATTCTGACACGGTTCTCTACGCAGGTATCTAATGGCACCCGGAATCTCAGAGACATAACCGGTTCCCCAGAGGTGGGAGGAAAGATTCCAATATCAATAGGCAACGCCCTTTGGATAGCTACAGGGATTAAAGCCATAAAATCGGAAGAGAACTGAGCCCCATGAAGCTTTGGACTGTTATCTGTGTCTCTTGGGGAGCCCTGAAAAGCATAGCCTCCCAGCCACCTTCGGCCACTACAGTTTCTGAGCGGGGAAGGGTTTGGCAAGACAGGAAGGTGGGCAGTGGGGCTCATCCTGGTGCCCATTGCGGTGTGCTCAAACAGCCATGGATCATTGCCCTCCAGGGCCCTGAGTAGGGCTACTGGGACCATCTCTGAGAGTGCCTGCCCTGTCCCCCTGCCCCTCATGTCGAAATGCCAACAGCTGCCATTTTCGAGCACTAATATTTCCCTGAGGCTTTTGCTGACGCTTTTCCGGCAACAGTCATGCTCGGGCCAATGGACTGAAAGTCAATACCTCCCCCCGCCCACCACCACCACCACCACAGGGCTCCTGGGACAGCGACGCCCAGAGCCACACTGGCACTACTCCAAGGGACCTCCCTGGACCAAGAGACGCCTTTTGCTATGAGGAGCGCCGCATCTGAGGGTGGTCCACACCCCGACCCCCTGTCAAACCTCCTGCTGCCACCCTGCCAGCCGCCGCTCCGGGACAAATATTTCAGAGCGCTTCATCTCTGAAACACAATATCTGCCTCTCCGAGATGTTGTGTTGTGACCTTTCACATCATTTCCCCCAAAAGTTAATTTCTGTGATGAATGCAACGTACTCAACCCCATAAATCTGCTGTCTGAAGGATTCAAATTAGGAATTATTGACAGCTGATGGAACCCAAGTGCAGAGATGAAGCGGGTTTTCCCATCTGTCCATCTAAACGTTGGAATGTGTATTGATTAAAATATGACGCGTTACAGAACCCAACATAAATCTAAACTCTATTAGATTAACACGAGCATTCAATTAACATAAAATGACAACGTAGGAGAAAGGGGCTGCGTGGCAGTCATCGGTAATATTTTAACCATAAACGCGAGGACCCTGAAATCGGGAGCAACGCTTGCTGGAGTGGGGGCCCTGAGTGAGGGTAAGTAAGGATGGGCTGCTCTCCCCGAGGCAGGAGGAGGGCACAGTGCCTTGGCTGAGATGCCAGGAGAAGGAAAGGGTTGAAGAGGCTGACTGAAGAATGTACTTCGCCAGCCCTTTGATTTGGGACTTGCCCGGGGAAGCAGGGGCAGTGGCGTCATGTTGGGGGCAGACGTGTCCGGCCCTCTGGCAGGCCCAGCGCAGCAGAGTAAAATTCAAGTCAGCTTCTGGGATACGAACATGATGTTGTGGATGTGTTCAAGCCCCCAGTGTGGGGCATCAGAGATTGTTCCAGAAAGGGGAGGACCGCGATTTGAAAATGACCCGAAAGGGGAGGACTCGGGTCCAAGAGGAAGACCTCCCGGCAAAGTGGTGTCATGTGGTGTTTCCAAAATGCCAGCCCTGAGCTCGGCTTCCGGTCCCGCCTAGCATCGTGTCACACACATCGTCCTGGAAGGGTCCGGGGAGGACAGGAAACGCTGGCTTTGCAGACGAGGAAACTGAGGCTCCAGAGGTCATGTTGCCGTGTGTCCAGAAACGGGGGGCCGCCCAAGCTGACTGCACACATGCCCAAAGTTTCCATGGTATCTCTGAGGTCTCCCCAGCCACGGGATCACATTGGGTTGAGGTGCTCCAACCGAGCAGGATGAAATCGGTTCCTAAATATGCCAGCTTCCTTAGGCCTCATCGGACAGCCCTGGGACGTGCCCCACAGGGGCCTTTGGTGATCCCCCAGCAGGACCAAGACCCCATTTCCCACAGCAGTACCCTGGTCTGAAATTCACCTGTCTTGGCTCCTCTCTGTCCTGTCTCATGCCCCCACCCCGCCCCATGCTTCCTGGGATCTCCTGAGAAAACAGCCTGCGTCTCAAGTCTGATTCTGCAAAAATCCAAGCAAAGGCCCAGGTCACAGAAGTAGTAATAAGTGGTAGTGGGTTTTGTTCGTTTTCTTGCTTGCTTGCCTGCTTCTTGTTTTTAACCAGAGCTTCTCATGAATCCCCAGGGCCCTTTCTCACAGATCCTCAAATTCGGAACTCGGAGCCCAGAGTAAAAGATCATTATGGGGGGTTTGGGGAGAGCCTGTATCTCTCAGCTTTGACCCTGTTTTCTACATGGATCTGAAAGTGCTCTTTTTCATAGAGATAATATCCTAAATATAACGTGATGACCAGCCGTCGAAATTTAGCATCTGGTTTATGTAGTTAATTGCACTATTCCACACGCATGTATTATTGTATAAAATATTACATTTGGGGCTACAGCTTGGGGAGCCCAGGCACAGTAACGTGAGTCTGTACATTGTCAGGGTAGTCATGACCTCTGCTGACATACGGGTGCCTCTAAAGGAGGAGGCCGCCTTCAGCTGGTCGCTGGTCAGAAGTTCTGAATTGTAGCATAAAGAGAAGTGACTTCCTCTGTCTACACTTGGTTTCCCTGGCCATGTAATTGACCTTGCGTTGATAAAATATTCTTGATCCAGGTGAAGACCTTGGACAGCTCTAGTGGGTGGTGTGGCCTTGGCCGCAAGGCTGGGGGTCCCTGCGTGTCGACCTCAGTCCTCGGAATCCAGCCGACAGGAAAGGTTGAGGGCAGGTTCTGGGCAGGCTGTCTGGATGCCTGGAGGGCGGCCCTGTTCCCCAGCCCGTCGGACCTCCCAGCGGTCCTTCCCGCTGCACCTGACCTGGCCGGATGTTCTCAGCTGTTCGTACTTGCGGCAAATGCCTACTTGAGTATCTGTTTATTCCTCTCGCCTCGTGAACCCTGACGTCACCGCACACCGCCCACTTCCTCCTTACCTCGGGTCACTGAGAAGACGCCTCCTACAGTCTCAGTGCCTGCCCCCCTCTCCTGCTCCCCCAGTTGTCCTTGCCCCACGCTCTGCAAGCCAGAGCCACTTGGACAAAGCCGTCCTCATCTCCTCCTCGGGCTGGCAAGGCCTCCGTGACCTGGCCTCCTTCTCTCCCCAGCCATCTCCCGCATGCATGCCTCCACCTGCTAAAATGCCCTCATGCATCAGCTCTAGGACACAGCTTCGAGTCCTCTGGTCGTGCCAGCCCCTCTCCCGGATCACTGCATGCCGCTCCCTCAGCCATGAAGCCCTCACCTCCGTCACCGTCACCCTGCCGATTTCTCCGGGATTCAGACCGGCCACTTCCTTCAGGAGCTCTCCTTCACCCTTTCCCCAGTCTCAGGCCCGAGAATGCATGTCACCGGGGCAGAGCCTGAGAGCACGTCTCCCACAGGCTCACAGGGCCCACACCACGGCCACCTCCGCGTGGACAGGAATACGATTCGCCCGTCCTTGTTCCCCCAGGGCCTGTCGCGGGCCTGTCGTGGGCCTGGCATGTGCGAGTGTTGAGTCAGTGAGTAAACAGGCTGACAGGCTGACGCTGCCTCCTTACGCTCCGTGCTCGTGGCACTGGTCCCAGAATGGCTCCCGCCCTCAGGGCCTGAACCAGGGGCCACTCCAGAAAGGTCCCCCGGGGAAGGAAGGCACTGGTCCCTATGACACGCTCTCACAAGATGCTCCCAACAAGGCTCGCTCTGACCGCACCGTGAACAGCACACTGGCCACTGCCGCTCTCTCAGAACCCGCCCAATCTCTCCGGCGGGGCCCAGAACCACGACGATCCTGACACAGCCGTGGCAGCCCAGGCTGAGAAGGGCTTGCTGTGTGCAGGCACCTGGGCAACAGCCACATGCCTACCTCCGCTGGAACAAGGCATGCGAATCGGCCAGTTTTACAGACAGAATACTGAGGCCCAAGGACTGTAGTAGCTCATCCCACTGTGGATGAACCTAGGCAACCTGACCCCGGAGCGTCCGTGAACCTCCCCCCTACCCGGCCTCACACCGGTCCCGATGACCCCTCCGCCCTCCACCTAGGGAGACACTGGAACCTGCAGGGATGCCAACTGTGGGCGGGCTCCCACCCCAAGGGCACGCCATCCAAGCCAGGGCCCAGGCGAGGGCAGGACAGTTTGGGCGTGAGTCTGGGCCCAGCTCTTTCCACCTCCTGCCCCTCGGAGAGGAAGGAGCGACTCCATTTTACCCGAATGGTACTGTTCAGCTTTGCACACAGGAGATGCTCCATAAGCGCATGTTGTCACAATGAATCCATAATCGAACCAAGGGGTTCACCTGAGGCCTTTTCTCCTTTAATTTTTCTCAGGAGTAGAGCAATTTTACACCTGCATGCTCTCCCAGTACTCCAGTAATAGTGAACTGGGACATTTGTCAGTTGAAGCCACCTACCCCTCCACCCCCCCCTGCACCCAACCTCCTCACCTTCCACATTTTATAAAGGGAGCCTGGGCCTTCTGCGGGTCTCGGGTGCCCCCTTGTGGCCACCTCGGATTCCCAGCGCTCCGGCATCTCAGCTTGGGGACTCCTAGGCTCCCCTCCCCCCACCTGCCTGCCCTGGCAAGTGCCTCCAGACCCCAGCCTCTCTAGGGGCCTGTCCTTTCTTTCTTCAGTCAGTCTGGCCACTAAGGCTGAGTCCTCGGGGATGCCGATCGCGGACCGCGGGCAACCGGCTCTCAGTCGTCCGCAGTCTCCCGGGGTCCTCAGCACACATCTACGCCGCTCAGCCTGCTGGACGCCCAGGTTGGGAGACTGAGTGAGGAGCAGAAATGGGGGGACCCACCAGACAGAAGGCACTTCCCATAATTGCTGGTCGCGTCATTTCCTCTCCAGCAGTAGATAGAAAGCCTCGGCCGGCTTGGGCATCACCTCACTGTCGCATTATTCTGGGCACTGCTCCTGCTGTGTGTCTACCCTCATCCCAGGAACCATCTAGCTGCCTTCTGAGAAGCCTCGAGCCTGCCACACTGATAAGCCGAGGGCATGGAATGCCATGGGAATGCCGTCCTGCGCCTATAAAGGGGCCCCCACACCACCTGCTCCCAACGCCCACCCAGAGCCCACACCCCCTGAGCTGGAGGGGGTCCAGACCCTGCTCCTCGGCAACCCTGCCCTTCTGAGCCTGGCCTGGCACCTTCTGGAATTAAGGCTGTGGGATCCTTTCCTTAATTAAATGGACGCTCCACAGATGCCTTGCACTTTGCACTGGCAAGGCACAGGCACGCAGGAGGCCCTCGAGGTGAGCTAAGTTGGAGGAGGTAGGGTTGGTGGGCATGCTGGCGGGCCCCCCTGACAATAGCAGTTAAGGGCTTTCTCACTGGTGAGGAGCCGGGGTCCTCCCGCGCTGCTCCCTCCCGCGGCCAGGAGGCGTGATTCCACTTACAAGGGACACACACATAACCTATGAACACCATCAGCAGGAAGGCGCAGGGCAGAGGCTGGAACCAGCCTCCAGGCCCCAACACAGGTTCATGTGAACCCTAATGAGAGGAACTTGAGCTGGCCCTTCCTGACGGGAGCCTGGCTGCCAAGGGCTTTTCCTCAGAGCCCTCTAGGGCTGAAATGACTCCCCCACCGGATCCCAGGGCTTCCTCCGGAGGGGCCCCCACACCCACATACACCAAGAAGTGACTATAGCCTGGTCGGGGCCCGGGCTATGCAGCACATTGGGGAGAAAAGTCTAGAAGGGATGCACGATTCGTCCAGGGATACAGGAACCATCTGTAGGCAAAAGGAAAATGAAGCCTCCCTTCCCCCAGGCGAGCTACTCAGATCTCCATTCAAGGTCAGGAACTGTCACTCTAAGGGATCCCGCAAAGCATGGGGGAGAATCTCTAGGGCAAACGTTCCAATTTTACAAAAGCGTTTTTCCTGGAGAGAGAGAAAACGTGGCCAAGACCATCACCGTGAACCCAAGAATTAAACTGATTTTTTTTTTCTAATATTATGTTTAACATCCAAGAGGAATCCAGACAGCTAGGGCATTTAGCACTTCTAAAGGGCACTGCCGTCACTTCAGAGGCGAATTACGTGCCGGTTTAAATGAGACGCCTTGAAAGGATGGTGCCCTGTGGACCCGGTTTCAAATCTGACTCTACTGATTACCAGCTGTGTGATCTTAGACCACTTACTTAACCTCTCTGAGCCTTCATGTCCCCAGTTGTGAAACGAGAATAATAGCAACTCATTCTTCACAGGGTTTGGGCATAAAATAAGGTATGCGAGGCCCATGGCATAGATCTTAGCACATCGTAGGATGCTAGGAGCTACAGCAGTAGAGAGTAAGTTATCTACCGGCCCAGTGTTCTTCTGTACTACGACTGTGGCCATAATGCCTGGGCCGCTGGTGTTTCGAGTACCACTCTGATCCTAGGACAACCTGACATTCCCCCAGGGCTTCAGAGCACGTAGGTATTCCTCTAGTCTGGGAACCTGAAAATGTGAGATTACCTCATTTCTTGTTGTTTAAAACAAAACCAAAAACTAGCTAAAAGCTAGTCTTCTCGCATCGTTTTATACACAGTCTTTGTCAGTTACTCCCATTAACCTTGAATCCAGGCCTATGGGGGAGCTTTGTCGTCTGAGGTCTCCGAACCACCCAGCTGAGCAGGCAGACAGCTTCGGCACGAAAGCCAGGGGGAGAGCCCCTCCGGGTAGGAGGGGATCCACACAGCCCAGCCGCACCCCTACGCCTGGCCGCCAGGCTGTGCCGCGAGCCGGCCTTTCTACACAGGCAGGCCTGCACACAGGTTCCTGCTCTGCTGCTGGTAGACTCCTCCGAACCTCAGTTTCCCCTGCCACGAAATGGGGGTACTGACACCTGTCCCAAGGTATAAACAAGCTAATGTGAGGCAGGTCCCCAATTCTGGGGGTTGGGAGCCAAGACACCCGATGAACAGGTGTCACTGCAATGACCTTACAAAACGCTCACAAGGAGAGTTTTGATGTGAGGTCCCCGACTCGCCGGACAGCCTGCAGGCCAGACAGAAGCAGGCAGATCCAAGAGCACGTGAACTGCCCAGAGGGACAGAAGGCCCCTTGTATCCTTCCCCTTGTGTTCCTGGGGACGAGTCCGGTGTCACCACAACTTCTCACTTTGACAGAGATAGCCTGCGATGCTCTTTTATTTTATTATTATTTTTAAATTTTTATTTATTTATTTTAAAGCAGTTGATCTTGACATAGAGATGTCTAATTTATTTATTTATTAATGTTTTTATTCATTTTTGAAGGAGAGAGAGAGAGAGAGCATGAGCGGGGGAGGAGCAGAGAGAGAGGGAGACACGGAATCCGAAGCAGGCTCCGGGCTCCGAGCTGTCACCACAGAGCCCGACGCGGGGCTCGAACCGACCAACCGCGAGATCATGACCTGAGCCGAAGTCAGACACTCAACCGACTGAGCCACCCAGGTGCCCCGACGACGCTCTTTGAAATAAATATTCTGGATTTTAAATGTGGGCAAGCTTTTTTTTAAAACCAATGGAAAACTTAAAACATGTCCCTGGGCCCCAGCTCTAAGGCAGGGGACCAGACCGGTGATGTCCCCAGCACCCCCTCATCCCACATATACGCTCCTGGGGACTCTGTGTTCCCCCTCTTCCCCCCTCTAGGGCTCGTCCTAGAATACCAATCGAGCCCCCTGCCCCCCCCCCATAATGTTCAGAATGTTCAGTGCCCAAAGGGAGCAGAGCCACTTGGGTTCATGGATTTTAGCCTAGCCAGAAATGTGGGTCTCATTGCTGTGCAGAGATCGCCATCTGCTGGAAGAAGGAGGTAAGAGCAGCCAGTGCCTGCCTGCAGCCCCAGAAGACCAGGAAAGAGGACTGTAGGAAGAGGATGCCCAGTCCATCCACTCACTGACTTGGGAAAGAGCCCAAGAACAGGGGCCTGAGCCACCTGGGGCATCAAGGATGCTGAGGTGCCCCTCCTTAGTGACGACAGGGTGGAGCGGGAGGCAGGCCTGCACCTGCTGCTGGGAGGGGCCGGGCCTGGGCACAGTGTCTCCCAGAGACAAGCATAAGGTGATTCAGTGAGCACGCGTACACCTGAACGTCTGTGGCATGTCTCCCGTCCCCGGCCAATGACCCCTGTTTCCCTCAGCCCTCTGGCCCCAAGTGAAAACGTCTCCACTCTGCCGCTGACTTCCCCACCACCTTTGCAGAAGTGCCCTCGTCCAGCTGGAGGGAACCTGGCTTGGTCCCTCAGGCCTGGCAGGGACACGTAAGTACGTTCCAGCGGAAGAAAGAATTTCCAGGAGAGACCCGGGGTTTACCCAGTGCTGTCCCTTCCTGGGCCAGCCACACAGCCTTGAACAGCCAGGATCTCCAGGAGACCTGTTCCAGCAAGGAGGTGCCCCTGGAGAACTCCAAGCCCAGGCGGGCCGGGAGTGGATGAGCAGACAGGGTGCTCTTCTCCAACAGGACCTTGTTTCTCATGACCCGGCTGAGCCACCTCCACTGACCCCCACGTCACTACCTGCAGAGAACAAAAAAGAAAATCTGCCAAGACAGCTATTAAAATAATGCATTACTGCTTGTTGGGTTTTTTAAATTTTATTTTTGAGAGAAACAGAGAGAGAGAGTGTGTGCACTTGCAAGCTGGGGAGGTGCAGAGAAAGAGAGAGAATCCGAAGCAGGCTCCGTGCTGTCAGCCCAGAGCCGGATGCAGGGCTTGGTCCCGCAAACTGTGAGATCCTGACCTGAGCTGAAATCAAGAGTCGGACGCTTAACCAATCAAGGCACCCAGGCACCCCTGTTTCCTGTTTTTTAAACTTCCTTTTATTTTTCCATTGGATACGGTTTTTTAGATCCAAAGGGTTTCCTATTGATTAAGTCTCTTTCTTGCCCTCACAGACCCCTCGGAGGCATTATTGTGCCCTGTTTACAGATAGATAAACAGAGGCCCGGAGTGGTTAAATGAGAAGTTGTAAGCAGCCGGTGGCTCTGCCCTCCCAGCTGGGAGGTGTCAGGACCACACATAGGATCAGAGATTTTTATAACAGAGAGGGATCCTTGAGGGCAGTCACACTGACTCCACAGGGAGCAGAGCATGTTCAAAGGCCCAGATTTTATTCCTACCACCCCATTCTCACTGAGTTTTCCCACTTTTCAATAAAACAAAACAAAACAAAACAACTGCTTAAATCGAGTACACACACACACACACACACACACACACTGTTTTAAGGCAGGTATTTTTATTTTCCCCAGTTTTAGATAAGGCATGTGAGACTCGGAGAAGTTGAGCAACTAGCCTGACATCACAAGGCAGGAAGAGTGGACCCGGGGTCTGGGCCCAATGATCAGAGTCTGTATACCCCCCTGTTCTCTAGAAAGCAACCCAGCACGATTCAAACGCCAAGACTCCGTGTCCCTCAAACACAGAGTGTTCCTAGAACTGCAACCCAAGGTCGGGTTTATTACAATGTACACAACTACAATCACCAAGGAATAACCGAGACCAGCAGATTCTGGCAGCTGCTGAGAGAGAGGTGGAGACAGAAAGAGAGAGAGAGAGAAAGAGAGAGTGGGATGAATTCCTTCAGATAGCACTGTTTGAAACCTTCCCATCATGACATTAAAAGTGGGCCTTTAGTGATTTATTTTTTCAATCTGTGAATCTAAACAAATGATCTCCCTTCTAGGTACATCGATCATATGATCTCCTTCACAGCTGTGAAAAAATGCTATTAGTGCTTTCAAAGCAGTTTTATCACAGATTAAAGAAGCCCAGGAAAAAAAAAAAAATTGGCAACCGGAGACAGCCATATGCCTCCTTGACCTAGGACCATAAACCTGTTGTTCATTCCAGAGAGGGGATTACGGCATTACTTTTAGTAAGTTCCTTTTCATATGGAAATTTCTTTTCATAGTGAAGATCTGTCTTTAATAGCATCATCCTAAAAACATGCCTATTTTTTAATTCCCTGATCATGGACATATAGATTTTTATAGTGTCTGCAAGCATACATTAATGTTAATTTCACTGTTCTCCTTTGTATTTTGTTAATGTCACAATCTGCTGTAAAACCTCGCCAAGTTTCTTAACTGTCATGTTAATTCCAAGACCTATTCTGCGCTCTTTGACATTTCAGGACAGAACAAGGCAGTAAAAATAGATTAGAAACAGCTTATAAGTATTATAAAATCTAGAACTTTGCAGATGGCGGAATTAGGTCTGCTGAATGGAAATTTAGCAACTCTGAGCACAATAATATTAGAAAAGCCTATTCATTTCTAAGGTAAATATTTGGAAGGGGTTGCATAATGGTGGCTGGAGGAGTGTAGGGGGGGACTTATAAAATGCAACAGAGTTATGTTGTTTTAAGCAACTTACTGGATACATATACTATATCCTGAAGAGTTTTGAGTTTCAAAGGGTTTCTCTACCATATAAATAAGGGCGCAGAGTAAGAGCTTGATTTTATTCATGGTCAGTTCAAAGATCACACAAATTATTTCACGCAGAGGATTTGTCTGCATTTTCCTAAGTCAAAGCAGAGCATTACTGTACTTAGATATTAAATGACACTACCACATGCTAAGAAATTTGCACGAATGGACAGGAAATTAGACACTGTTTTCTTAACCTGATTGCTAAAGAATGCCCACTGTTTAAATGTGCACTATCCATTTCAAAGGGAAGCACTGGCTGATTTCAGGAAGTTTAAAATCAGCTCATGGAGAAGCAGGACAAAGGTGGGTTAAATGTGCCCCCCTCCCCCGCCCACCGGGGGGAAACGATTTCTTAAAAAAAAAAAAAAAAGGGAAAGAAAGAAAGGAAAAGAAAAAACTTTTCCCTTTTTCTTTAGGGAGGACTTATTTTTTCCATCATCCTTGTTGAGTTGTTGATGAATTGTTCACATCCCTTGCCAAGCCCCACCCTCTGCCTTTCTTCTAAGCGCCTTCCTCATTATTTGCTCCGTCTTTTTCCCACAGCTCCGACAGGCCGTCAGGGCAGCTTAAATGCAGCACAGTATTAACATGGGGAAATGGCTTGCAGTTCCCAATTGATCTCCTAATACGTTATGTTGAAATGATAATTGGTACACTCCTCGTTGAAAAATAAGAGAGAAAAACTACTTTTCAGTCACCACAAGGTATTATCTTAGCTCATGTATTCAGAACGAACAGATACATTAAAAAAAAAAGACCTTGTACCCCCAACCCCCCCCCCCCCATCTGCGGGAGACACTGGAGTCTGCAATTCTTTTCAGCTGACATAATCCAGATTGATTCGTTCAGCAGATAAAATTCAGGCCACTTCTGCCCTTTATGGGAGCAACATAATACCAGTCTTTATTCAGTAACAATGTAACATAATGGGATCGGAATGTGCAAAATGACTGTTCTTAAATTACTGCGCCTCACAAGGGCCCAACACAAGCTGGGGCTTAATGTAAAAAATCATTAGGCGCAGATTACTAAAGTGCTCGTGCATTAAGGAGGTCAAACCGAGCCTGTTTGTGGTATTTTTCAGGACAGAAACTCTTTGCTAATATCTTGATTACAACTGTGTTCTGGGGGGCCCATCCCAGCACCCACAGCTCAGCACGGTGGCTTCCGTAAACAGGGAGTAGGGAGAGACTGGGTGTGAGATGGGGTCGAGAAGGGCCCCCGCAATCACCGACCATTTTCGAGAAAGTTTGATGCACCAAATAATTTAAGCTCTGAGCTATTAAACTATGCTAATTTCAAGATCTTTGGGGGTTGGTTATTAAAATATATAGCAAATTTGGAAAATAAAGAAAAGCATAAAGACAGAATGAATAATATCCTCCTATCATCTCAATACCTGGAAATGACCCTTGGGAATTCTGAATGTAAATCCAAGCCTCTTATTTGTGTGTGTGTGTGTGTGTGTGTGTGTGTGCGCATAACTATAGAATGTGTTTTTACAAAGTTTATGCTTCAAATATAGATTTCACTCACTGTTATAAGTACTGTCAATATCTATCCACATCATTAATTATTCCTCTGCTATATAATTTTATGGCTACATGGCCTTCCTTCACGTGGAGGCACCTCGTTTACTTATTTTATCCACATTCCTGGGCATATAGCTTGTTTTCTAAGTTTTCCCCATTATTAGAGGATGTGTCGATGAATATCCTTATCGGAAAACATTTCCCCACATGTCAGGTCATTTTCTTTAGGGTTCCTAGAAATGGCATTGCTGAGTGAAAAGAAATGCACATTTTGTATCTGTTTGATCCATATTTCTTCCCTGGCCTCCAGAAAGCTTGTACCCATTTGTGCCATCGTGTTTATAAGACCACACACTTCGGGTGATGGGTCCAGAACCCGTTATACCAGCCCCATCCTTCGCCCCAGCAACACACTCCAAGGACTTCTTGAACATCGCGTTGCAGCTACTGACTCCCGTCACGCAAGAAGACCGTGCCCACTGTTTGGTTCCACTCACCCACACATACAGCTCTCGTCAGGAGAAAGGCTAAATTAGGAGTAGTCAGGGCAGGGTCTTACAAACCTAAGATTGCCTCAGAAGATTCTAGAAAAGTAAAATAGGACAAGACAGAGCAGAAAAGATTTCCCTTGAATTGAAGTGACTTTTTTTTTTCCACTTGAAGTCCAAGCTTCGCGCCATTTAATTCTTGCATTTGAGAGCATTGCTAGTCTCTTATCTTATTTAAATAGAAGACTTCCGAAATTCGAATCACTGAATCACCAGGTGGCCTCAGAGATGATGCAGTTACTCTTTGGAACAGTGGGCTCACGTCTGGAGCGGGGCCTGTTATTTGGTCAACATTTGTACTAAATGAAGCAGGCACTGTGTGTGTATATGCACAGGACTGCCAGAGCCCACGCAGGAGGCAGAGGTTTTGAGTATGTAATATGTAAACGTGTGCACATGAATCCATTTATCTGCAAAATGAACATCACCATTGTAGCCTCATCACTGAAACTCACACCATCTGAAATATTCGCATGTGATTACAAACCTCCGCTGTCAATCACGACAGCACAAATCCAATAGTCAGGCCATATGGCCTTGAAACTTGCAATCGATAGGAACCTTTTAAAGCTGAAGCTTCAAAAAGTTGTATCAAATATATATTCAATGAGAAGAAGGTTAATTGAATAATTGATTACTCGGTAACAATTAAGTGCTCTTCAGATATCTTTGGGAAATCTTGAAATATAATGGTGATAGATATTTATTAGTTTATCAGTTATTATTGCATTCTACATTTATTTTTAGGCCCAGAGTCAATTTCTTTCATTTATATATGTTAACATCAGAATCCCCAGGGTGAAATGATACATATATATTTTTACTACTGCAAAACCAAGGAGATGGCAAGATGGACAGAAATCTGTCTGATCTAGGGTTGCCGATGCGAAAACAGCTTCTTTGTGACAACTCTTGGGTAGAAGAGTCAGACAGTGCCTCTCACGAGCACATACTCCGAAACGCAGTCATTCTTGCAAAAGGGGCGTTGGGGTGCTGGTACCAGCAGGGCTGGGTCTTCCTGCCACCTATTTGCTCTTCAAAAGCACCCAGATCTACCGATCCCCACAGACAAAATGCCAATAATCGGATCGCCAGTGAAAAGCGGAGTGACCCTGTCTGTTACCAACATTTGTTAGCAAATAGCTTAGATTGGTTATCTATGTCCTTTTCAAAGGAGGTATATAGACGGAGCTTTATGAAATCACCGATAATCTATCCCGGAGGATCACCATCCATGCACACACACACACACACACACACACACACACCCCTCTGCCCCCAGTGGGGTCAAGGACAGAATCTGACTCTACTCTTCAGAAAGAGGAATCCAAATGCTCAGTGTATAGACCACACTTGCCTGCATCACCTCCAGCCTTGCCCAAGAGCTCAGGGGAGCTCATCGGCTGTAAAACATCCCTGAACCATCCCCATGCAATTGGGAGAGTTAAATTTCCTTGACACTAAGGCGTCAACCTCCGTAACAGGCTCACCTAAGAAATGACCAACTGGACACAAGAAACCTATTCTAAACAGTAGTGAAAACTCACGTTTGAGTAAGCACTTACCACAGGCCAGGCCAGATGTTATGCATTATTTATCTCTCTCTATATTTTCCCATTCATTCATTTATTCATTCAAGAAATGTGTTCCAAACCTCCTCTATGGGCTGGGCACTGTGGTACTCAGACGGGACAAGGGATCAAACAGGACAGATAGGCTCTCTGCTTGGAGTTCTCAGTTTGGCCGGAGAATCAGAAAAAAATAATAATAACGGAAAAGAAATTGAGCACCTGTAATTTTTAATACCTGCTAAGAAGTAAGTGAAGGACTGAGAGAGAAAATACTAGAGTAATAAGCCATTTCCGAGTGGATGGTCATAAACTGCTTTTTTGAGAACAAGGTATTTCAAGTGAGAGCTAATGAATGAGAAGGAGTTGGCCATGCAAAGCCCTGCATGTGTGCATGTGTGTGTGTGCGTGTGTGTGTGTGCATGTGCATATATGTGTGTGCATGTGTGTGTGTGTGTGGTGACAGGAGAGCTTATCATACAGTCCAGGCAGTGAGAACTGCATATTCAAAGGCCCTGAGGTGCCAAATTGCTAGAAATGTTTAATGATCAGAAAGAAGGCCCATGTGGTTAGAACAGAGCCTGAGAGGTGAGG
This sequence comes from Lynx canadensis, assembly GCF_007474595.2. Classification (NCBI taxonomy): domain Eukaryota; kingdom Metazoa; phylum Chordata; class Mammalia; order Carnivora; family Felidae; genus Lynx; species Lynx canadensis. Next base: position 39,798,744 of record NC_044317.1, on the reverse strand, counting down.
TCATGGGTCAGGTAAGGACCTGACCACTCTGAGCTTTGTGGCCAAAGGGGGTGAGGGCTTAGTCGAAAGGGGATGGGAAGCCATCAAAAAGTGTCAGGATAATATATGGTCCTTTTTATAACTTTAGGAGCTCACTGTAGCCCAAGGGTACAGGGCAGTTTGGAGGCATGCCTAGTAGATTCGGTAAGCATTGCCCCGGTATGAGAAAATGGCCACCCACAATAGAAGGGTGAAAATGGAGTGAAAGGGGGGATTCTTGACTTATTTGGAGACAGACCTGGAAGGACTTTGGGGGTGGATTGAATGCATGTACTGGGGAAAGGGAGGGCTCGAGGGCAACTCCTGGGTTTGGTGTTGTGAAATATCTAAGTGGAGAACTCCAACAGAAACTTGGGAAAGAAATTTTGGAGGAGACAAGGGGCTGCAGGTCTGTGTCGAGAACCCACAAAGGAGGGTGTGGAATCTGTATTGAAGGGTGAGATCTCCCAGGAGGAGGAGAAGAGCCAGGTCTGAGCCCCAAGGATCCCAGGGAGGGCAGACAGAGGGGGAAGGGACAGCAAAATGGACCAACGAAGCAGAGCCCATAAAGTGAAAGAAGAACCAGAGAGAGTGGTCACACGGAAGCCGTGAGGGCAGTGGCTTTAGCAAGAGGGTCTATCCTTGGTCCCTCTTGGACATTACTGCTTCCTGATGATATCCCTGGAAACTTGTTGCCTTTGGACTCTGGAGTTTTCTTTAAAAAAGAAAAAAAACAACAACTTCATATATGTTGAGAGAGAGAGTGTGTGGGAGGGGCTGGGGAGGAGCAGAAAGAGAGAGTCCCAAGCAGGCTCTGAGCTGTCAGCACGGAGCCCGACGCGGGGCTCAAACTCACGAACCGTGAGATCATGAGCTGAGCCGAAGTTGGACATCCAACCGACTGAACGCTCCAGGCTTCCTGGACTCTGGAGTGCTTTGAGGCAGGTTCTGGTCTCCGAGTCATCGTGCAGATAAGACTGAAGCTCAGGGGAGTTCAGTCACTTCCTTGACATTGCGCTCCAGCTGGAACCCGTCTGGTACCAGTCCTGTGCTCGTGGCCACTCCGTCCTTTATATGCTTTCTACTTTCTAGAACATGACCATTTTGGGGGGCCAGTCTGCCACCGATGACCACGCCATGCCACTGGGAGACCACGTGAATGTGGTCTGGAATACCTTCTTTCTGCATTTTTAATGCTAACATTGCTGCCATCTGTATGGTATCTCCGATGAGATATTTACTCTGCTGGCTCTCACTGTGTCAGGGCCAGCCACAGCCTAACTGTGAATTAGCTCCAGGAGAAGAGGGTTTTGCCAAGCAGACAAGCTCAGGGACAAGAAAGCCTTCAAGGAGGTTCTCGATTTCCAGTTACACCCACCCCTCAAGCCTCCGCTGCGATTTCCATGGCTCGCACAGACCCCAGCTGAAGTAGGCAGGTGTCCTTGAGTTAGGGATGTCAGAACAAGGCCCTCCACGTCCAGGGCAACTAATGACACTGACTTGGAGTCATTTCCGCCATGTCAGGGGTGAGCCTGGCTTTCTGTAGAGCCTCATAACAAGATGACAGGCGTCGCTGTCCAGGGACAGACTGGGGAAGGCGGTGAGTGTCACAGACCAGAGAGCAGATGTATTACCGCGTCCCTGCCGAGACGGGAATGACACCTTCTGACTCTGGAGATCGCGCTTCGAGGGGCTAACCTTACTCTGCCAGTTGTACACACGAAAATATTGACAGCCAGCGGTTCCGCAAGTGTTGGTGCCCGGGGCACCGGAGACCGAGCACCAGCACATTCCCCGGCTGGGCTGCCAGGGAGACTGCGCAGTGTGCTCCAGAAAAGGGGCGAACAAAAAGCACGCTGGGGTTTTAATATTGTTTTAATGTGATTAAAAAATCTTAAATTAATTTATTTTCTTATGCTGGAAAATAGTCCGGCACGGCTGTATTGCTAAGAAGAGCAGTCTGATAAAATTCATTAGAAAAGAATTAAATTCATCATATAAAACACAGTCATTTTATTTTAAGTAGTTCCCGACTCAGAAGACCAGGCGATTGTTCCTCTGAGTAATACCAAGGACAAGCTGGAGAGGACCCCCAGGGGCGGTCTCCAGAGCACGTGACTTGTTGCACCTAAGAGGACTTGCCTTAGTTTGGGGGCCCCAAATACTTCCCAACATCGGGGACCGTGGAGCTTTTTAACTGATCAGCGAAAAAGACACCAAGAGTGAGAAGAAATTCTTGCTACCTGCCTTTCTTGGATGAAGCTGTGAAACACTGTCAGACCCTCCCCATTGTTCAAGATGCAGCTCGGTCCCCCCCTCCTCCCAGCCCTCGCTTCCTTTCCGCCATTTATTTTGACTTTATCATTCACTGTCTCAGAGAGCAGCATGATTTATATGCTTTGGTTTCATTTCCACAAGTACGCTGTGAACTCCTTTGGGGTGAAGGCTGATTGCAGCCTTAGTTTCTCCAGCTCCTCATCACTCTGTGGCTTCCAGCCCCCTGTCCCCAGTAGTGTGCCCAGGCATACGGTCCTCGACACGGCTACACTTGGGTACCGTTTTCTTTGAGGACAAGTGTAATAGATTCCCTTGTCCACTCGGGCGGACAGGAATGAGCAGAACCGTCTGAGAAGACTTCAAGAGAGCAGGAACCTCTTGCCATCCGCTGGCTGTTCTCGTGTTTTCTGTCACCGAGCATACCAAACTCTAACCACGTACGACCCGTTAAATGACTGTTTCATTCCATTTTGTAAAAGGAAGGAAAAGTAGAGATTTTAAGTCCAATGAAATTTAGTTAAAAGCAATGCTTTTTGCTAAACGTGCTGATGGCTGCCAATTTGAGTGTCCCGTGTGAGTCCCTCTGACCCCCCCGCAGGTACCTTTGCTTCTGACTGCTCAGATGTCCAGTGCTCGGCTGTAGGAGAGGAGCCAGGCCCCGGGGTCACCCCTCCCTTGTTCCCTGGGCAGAATGAGCGCTGGAGGAATCTGGTAGCAGGAAGACGCTGCCTTTGACCAGCATTCAACAGCAACAGACTCCTGAGATTTTGTCCTTGACTTCTGCTTAAGGATGGAAATGTTGAAGCTGGAAACACGATGGACGGGCACAGCTGACCGGCGGAGCTCAGCGGGGCCTGCCTGGAGGCCGGCTCCCCGGCCCATTGAGCCAGATTGCACTATCGCTCAGAGCGCTGGGTTCCTGGTCCTCACACAGGGACCGAGGCTCCGTCAGCACAGCAGTGACACCGTGACCAGTCACAGGGACGAACCCAGTCAGAGGAACAGGAGGCGGGGACGATGACTGCCAAGGCAAGCAGAAGATCCCTTTGGTTTTCCCTTAACACCATCGTATAACCAGTGGCGGTCATGGAAAAGCCTTTGGAGGCACATATCCCACATTTTTTGTCTTGAGCAACCACAAATGTTGACTTTGGCTGGTTTTTTGCCATATCAAAAACTTCAGCACAGCTCTTGGTTTCCAAGAGCGTCTGGGGATTGGTGAAGGGGACCACTCAGGGAAAAGAATAATCACACTTTGTTTTTTCTAAGCACAGATGAGCATTTCAGATTTTGTGATAAGCCCCCAAACTGCCCATCTAGGAACTGGATAACTGTCGAGCCCAATTGCCATGAATATCGGCTGCCCCCAGGGGAAGGAGGGGCTCCCTGCCTTCCTGACCCCATGCAGCCCGGACTCCGCCCTTGGCTCCCACCTCCTCCAGGAGCCTTCTCAACACGCCTTCTTGTTTCAATCATGGTGTTGGCCACAGGGAGGGAGGTTCTCGAGACATTTAATTAGCTGAGAATTTCACACTCTCCAGTGGCTTACTTGCGAGAACTGCAGAACTACCCAATGGCTCCTGAAATATGAAGGCTGCAATTGCCCAAAGGCAGAGCTAACGTACTCTGGAGTTGGGGTTGTGATATGGGCAGAAGTTCTCAGGTCCTGAAACCTCCAGAGAAGAGCCAGCAGCCTCAGCCCCTGCCAGGTTCCGGGTCTTAGCGCCTGTCTGTAAAATACTGAGTATTGAGCCGTACAGACTGGGGAGCACACCTACAGTGAGAGTTGGGGGGGGGGGGGGGGGGGGGCGGTGGTGTCCATAAAGAAATGGAGAGCCAGATCTCCCTAAGGAGAGCCACTCCATCCAACTCTGTTACTGGTCCCAGAGATTCTGCTTTTTCCAGAGAACCTGAAAACCTGGATTTGTAAGTAAAAACCTCACAGTTTTAGAATGCTTGCAACTAATTGAAGACGAAAGTGTAAATATCACGCGAGCCAAACAAAACACCTCTGTGAGCTGGATCCAGCCCCCGGGCCACCCTTTATGTCCCATTATCCTACGTGGGCTGTTTGAAGGGCTTCACCTCGCCCTCCAGACCTCTCATCAGCTTTGCTTGTCCCGGGCAAATGAACAGGGAGAAGGCGGACAGGAACCCAGGGCCAGCGTGTGGCATGGACCAGTGGCATTGGACCATTTGGTCAGCAGCAGATGAGAAAGACAGAGCCTCACACCTTCCCAGGCCTTCTGAATCAGAAGCTGCATTCTCACGAGATCCACAGTGATTTGTTTGCACACTGAACTTTGTGGAGCATTTGTTTAGGGCTAAGTAAGAGAACTAGCCTGAGAGCGGGGAAACCCTCTCTCCATCTTCCCCAGAAGATGGAGATGCCCAGACGTGGTACCTCCCCCCACCCCCCCACTGTCTCCTTCCACCTCCAGCCTTGCCAGAGTCCTGGAGGAGGGGTTGCCCCAAGCAGGGAGCAAGAGTTGGGTTTCCAGAACTCCCATCAGGCTTCTACGACTGCAGGATGCTTTACCCCCCAGGGAGAGCTGCTCACATCCCACACACAGGTCAAGCGGCCGGAACGATGCCACTCAGCTCAAATCACCAGGACGGGGATCCCAGGAAAATTCTCCTTGGAGATCAGCCTTCCGTAAAACAAGAAGTTTCATGTCACCAGCTGCAGACCCCAGAGAGGGCGGACACAGCACAGTAGAGGGGAAAGTTTCGTGGCTCCTTTGCCCCTCAGAAAAGCACCTCTCAGCATCCATGGGGCCTCCAATGACTGTAGAAAAGCGTGTGCCTCTGTCTCAGTTTTGCTTCTCCGACTCTCCCCAAGTCCCCAGGCCTTGTCAGCAGAGACACATCTATCGATAATTACAGAATACACAGCTTTGGGGGCATTTCCCTTCCATTCACGACATTTACTGGTGTCAGTCTGAGCATAAATACAATTAGATCTGAGAGCTCTATTGCAAAAGCCAATAAAGTGGGCCTCAGTAGAGATTCTAAAATTACTTAACTTTTCTTTAGAAAAATATTAAAACAGTATTATCACATCAATGAGAAGAAAAGACAGGAAGATAATAAAGTTATGTTAAACCTCCCTGTATTTACTCATGTGTGAAACAGTTATGTCTGGTCACATAATTGCAATGGTTCTGAGAAATATTTCATATTTTATAATGAACATTAAAAGAGTTTGTGGATCATTACTTTATATGAGTTCCAAAGTTATTACATAAAACCCAATAGGAATGGTTATAAATTATCGGATCCTCCGGCCTGGCCTTGGTAAACATAACATGAAGACTGAGACATTTCAGCAGACAAGATTCATGAGAAGAGGTAAAATTCTCCCTGCATTTGAAGGGGGAAGAGCAGACTAAAGTACTTGTTACCAGCTCTTAACATTTTTGTTTCTGTTTCAGAGAAATGCTATTGAACCACTAGCTTAAGCCACACGCACACAAAGCTTCCGTTAGAACAAAAGAGAACCCGCTTTCAGACACTGCCCTCATCTTTCCATCTGTCATTATCCTAGCTGTGGCCCTAAGGTCACTGCAAAATTCGTGAACTTTTCAACACAGCATGGGTTTAAAATACTGTACTCACCAGACTCATATGATCACCAACAATTATTTGTTTTCAAAAGGAGACCCTCTCTTTAAAATCTGAAAATACAACCTCTTTGCAAAAACTGAGGAGTTAATAACATTCTGAGGTGTTTTTTTTTTTTTTTCTTTTGGTCTGCAAAATAGGTTGGCAGGCAGCATTTTAATTAAAAGCGGTCATTTGTGAATCCCGGTCAAGAGTAAAATGGGTGATATTCTACTTAACTTGTGCTTTTTTTTTTTTTAAATCAGAGGATCCTATCTTGTTTAGAAATTACACCTGCTACTTCGTCTGCCCCCAGCTTCTGCTTGGTGAGGGCTGTGAGTATCAGGATAATAGCAGCTGGGCTGACAAAGTTAGGCCCCGAGAGGGGAAGTCAAGCCTCCCGTCAGTATCCAAGAAGCATGTTACCAAACTGGTCCCAAGAAGCATGTTACCAAACTGCCAAGTGCAGAGCTCCCCTAAGAAGCCCAGGCGGCAAAGTCAAAGTTCCCTATACAGCCTCAAGAAATACAAGCACCTCCCTGGGGCTAGGTCATCCCGCCCTTGGTATTGGAGGAGGGAGGGAGGATGCTGGCCTTCCTGGAGTCCTGCACCCGACACCCATGAGGGTCCCATACCTGCCAGCCCCCCACCTTGCCCGGGGCTCCCCCCTTTATATGGAGCAGCTGTTGGTGAGGCTTTCTAGGCAAACAGATGTCTTTTGGAGAATTTAAAGCTCTGAGTTGGAGGCCAGATTCTGACTGTACTTTGAATTATGTCTGCCTTGATCATTATGCAGTCATTCACATATATTTTAGACATCAATATTGTCTTAAAATATTCCCGAGTTCTCAATGCTATTTATATGCTTCGATTCTTTCCTTTGCTTCTGTTCTGTCTGCTCTAGCTCACTGAGTGCCTACACATCATTTTAATAAATATTTTTATTGGGGAGGGGTTTGCTCTTTTCTCCTAAATGATTTCTCTCTGAATTGAATAGACAGCCAACATTCTTGGGAAGACTACAACCTTTTGTAACCCCTTCGAACGGGGAATTTACCAGTTTGGGTATTTTTTAAGATGAAACAATGTCATGTTTTGCCTCGTTCCATAGATAGCAAGTTTTACTCCCAGCAAAAGAAAGATTATGAAGATGCCAACTTACAACGTGGGGGGAGAATTCTCCTGGTTTATTTACAGCAATGCTACTGTGGCTAAAGTCTGAGATTTTGATAAAATGTAAGTCGGCAGGGAAGAAAAAACCCCTCAAGAGTGTGGAAAGACAAATAAAAGAACAGATATTTTCAAGACTTGAAGAAGAGTGTGGAGAGGTTGGGAAATCTTGCAGGGATGTTCTAGTACAGGTAGGATTAGGCCAAGCCTAGGGTCATCTTTATGGGACCCTCGGAACTTAACATCAGAAACCAAGCCCAGCCAATTAGATTCGATGACAATGCTCTTACTTGAAAGCGGGGTCAGCGCTCTACTCCCTAAAACGAGTCTTTTGATCATCTTGTCCTTGTTAGTAATCATCCCTCCGAAGTATTTCTGCGATCACCTCTAGGTGGTGCTAACACTGCATAGCTTCTGTTTTTCGGCACAATGAAAACATTAATTTGCTATGAGATAATTTTTGACGTAAATGTAAAATGGTGCCCATTCGAACTCAGTAATGAAGCATGGTGCATTTCTGCAGCTCCTAATTTGACTAGTTAAATGACTCCATTACGTGTCTAACAGACAGAAGCAAATAATTTCTGGTCAGTTGATGTTCACTTATCCGTATCATTTTGCCCTGAAAATAAAGTCTCTGATCTACAATTCCTTTGTCTTAGGTTTTTTGGGTTTGTTTTTTTTTTTTTTTTTTGCTTAAGATTATTAAAGCAAATATACTTAAATAATTCAGATTAAACCAGTTCCAACCAACAACTAGAACGTCAGAGCACACGGGCTAATCAAATATCAGTAACGGGGTAGGCAGACAACTGGACAGCCCCTCCTAAATTGTCCCAACCTTGCCCCGACCCTAGGTCTCAGGGGTGAGGAGGGGTTTGGGGCTTCAACAGAACAAGTGTCCACCTTTCCAGCCCATTGTCTCTCTGTGGCCAAAAGGAGGCTGCTGTCTGTTTTCTTCCCCCTTTTTACTTTGCCACAGAACTTTGAGGATGTTTGAGAAATTTTCAGCAGGATGCATGTCACTATAGCAAAGGATGCCGCTTTAATAAATATCAAGTGATGAATAATTTTGCCCAAAGGGGAAAAAATGGTTAATATTGAATCTTAATGTTCCTCATCTAAATGCTTTTTTCTTCCTGCTAAAAACAAGTTCAGAATTAAAGCGTATCAGTTTACACATATTGCATGCATATTAGTGAGACACAGCTGTGTATGTCCCCCTCTTAAGAGCCATATGATTAAGTTATGGGATATCATATAATCCAAACTCCTTTTCTATTGGTCACCTTTCACAGACAAAAGCTTTTTAGTTTTAGGTCTATTAAATGACAGAATGTCCGATTCTGTAAATGTGCAAGTAATTATTATGAAGCACCTGTGTCTCTTCTTTTCGCTTAGAAAGTCCATCTATAAATTGCTTTTGGAACGGTGCTCAGAGGCTGACACTCCCTGTCCGGGGCAGCTGTCTGTTGCTCAGCAAGGTGGATGGAGATTCTGGGTCCCAGGTCTCCAGATCCTGATGAACTACAGGATTACAAGCCCAGGCCATTCCATTCCATAACCCCGAAGCAAAGTGACAGGGGCCTCTTTCCATGCAGAAACAGCAATGGGGGGGGCGGGGTGAAGAAGAAACCCCAAAGTTTGCAGGGACCCCTGGCCATTCTCCTTTCTGTTACTGTGCCCGGGGAGTATCAGCAACCAGTTTCGATCAAGCAATTGTTTTTTTGTGTTTTGTTTTTTTCAAGACAACGTTCGAGCTAGTTTAAAGGATCTTCATTTTTCCCCAAAGTAACATGCTATTCGAGTCAATTAAATGCAGTTTTTAAAAACTGGCTCGAGTGTGTGTATACACCGTTTTTATTAAGCTTTAACGTTTCGATTCCCTCTGTGTGTGAAAATCTTTAGCCATCTGCATGAGAAGGGACACAGGCTCTGTGCCTTTTGACGTGAAACAATGTCAAAAGGACTATTTATGACTCATACCTACTTTGTTGAAATTTTCGACTGATGTTGTTTCTGCAATGTGATCCGGGGAAGCAGCCCTCCTACATAAGGCCGGGAGCTTGCCCTGGAGGGGCCAGACCTCACACCTCTGCTTCCCCTGCCCAAGGGGGCCCGTGATAGCCATCAGCACCGGGCTCTTTGGTGTTATGTAGGTCGAGCGGCCCGTGGGTTTACAGGAAGGATTTGGCCTTTTGATTTGGTGTAGAATTTACAACCTGTGAGCGCTGTTTCAGCGTGCAGATCTGGGTTGTGGGTGCTGGAAAAGGAAACGAGGTCAAGCTAGGAGAGAACAGTGCATCTAAAGAGGCTTCTGCGGGTCCTCAGCTCAGGGCCGCGAAACCCCTCCCTGTGGCCGTCGCTTTGTGACAGGGGCACCTGCCAATGCGAGAGCGCGCGGGACAGCCCCTGGGCGTGCCCTTTCCAAGGGGACAGCCCTTTAATCTGCGTGGAACAGAAGTACAAAAGGAAGCAAATTCTGTGAGGACAAGCCCACAATGGAGCCCCAAGGCAAGGGGGCCACAGGAGAATAGAAGCAGGTCCGCCAGGTACGTGGAAATCAGCAACACCTCCTGGAACGCAAGGAAAGGAAAACTGCCAGCCTGCAGCTAACTTCAGAGGACAGATTTCCAAGATGACACACGGGAAGCCTTACAACTCCCTAAAAACTGCCGGGGGAGCCAGGTTCCTCTAGCACTGGTTGACAGGGGGCCCCAGGACTTCACGCTTCCCCTAGAACAGCTGAGGGCATCAAAAGCAGTTTAACTACCAAAGCCTCGGCACTCCCTGCCCTAAATTAAAAGTCAGTGATGCTATCAGCCCTTGGGAAAGGAAATACCCACTTCTGAGCTGGGGGCTCAGCGAGACGGTGCTGAAAACGGAGCTTGCGATGCTTTGCCCGAGACCATGAGGAGTCATGGAGCTCGGTTTATTGGAATAAGGGGGTGACAATTGCTAAGGAAGATGGAAAATAGATGATTCGCCTTCTTGTCCATAAAGGGAAGGCGAGAGCAGATGCCAGCAGCAGACAAGCATTTCCCAAGGAGAGGAAAATATTTCCGAAGGAAATCAGCATCATAGCAGAACAGGTGAGAAAGAAATTAGAGAGTCTGAAGACTGATAACTCCAGGACCAGATGGGAACCATCTTAGGGTTTGGGCGAGAGGAGGCAAGGAAACGGGAGAACGATTAGCAAATACCTTTTAAAAATACCCTGGGAAACAGGAGAAGCACCCGTGGACGAGAGCCCTTACGCAACACCTATATTTAATAACGACTCTGAGGGAGATCGAGGAAATTAAACACCAGTAAGGTTGACTTGAGCAGTGGGGAAGATATTGGAAACACTAATCAGGGACAAAATAGGGAAAGTTATGATTTAATTAAAGATATTCAGCATGGATTCACAAAAGGGAGATCATACGTAACAAAACTAATAGAATATTTTGAAAAAGTAACAAAAAGGAATTGAAGAGGGAAACCAGGGGTATAATTTACTGGGACTTTAAGAAAGCTTTTGATGCACTGCCTCACAAAAGGCTAATCTCCAGCGGTGGGGAGTTTGGGTCTGAGTGTGGTGGGGGTGGAGAATGAATGAAGAATTGTCTGGACCGAGGGTACTTGTGAGCATTACCATGAAGAGATTAGGATAAAGGGAGGAGACTGACTGCTGGAATTTCCCAAGATCTGAATTTTTTTAATTAATTTTTTAAACATAGCGCATCAGTAGGCTTGCTTAGGAAATGTGCCCAAATGTGATGAATTTCTCCTGCAGGTATAATATTGGAGGGCAGGTGCCAGTTAACGCTACAAGGACAATAGCTTTGGGAAGGATTTGTTGAAATTTGATGAAAACATGACTGTTCCCAACATACAATGAGACCATTTGTGACCAACAAGGGGGCATAGCCACTAACTGTCATGTGAATAACGAACACAAAATAAAAGATGGAGAATACGAAGATAAGGAGCTCTGATCTGGGATCCAAACAGTTTAACATCGGCACCCACGGATGGGCACAGCCCTAACTTCGCGTGCACACACTGACACGTTCACACATCGACAGGCTACAAAGCAACACTCTGAAACACGCCCTGGTGCCTTTCAAAGATGCACGCATATGTGCAGCACTTACCCACAGGAATACCTTCATAAACACACTCTGTGCACTTTTACGCCCTTAGAACTGTGTACACGCACAGCCACGAACGTGCTCACGCTTATCCCAAGAATGCTCTGCGGCGAGTGGGTGGAAATGACAGATGCAAAGGGGAGAACATACTATTTTCCACAGGGAAATATTGGGAGGCAAATTAGGGGGAAAGGCCCCCTTAGTCACCTTACGGTAATAATAGATGCCAGGGGAATGAAAGGAGAGGCAGAGGGGCAGAGGAACCAGGAGGCACAAAAAGACCTTTGTTACTACAAGCCAAACCGGATCTGAATACCTTCTCTGACAAAAAGTAGCGAGGGGCACAGTACTCACGTACGGTAATGGCAGAAATCCCCACAGGGACCCAACTCTTGCCCTCAGGAACAGAGCTACGGACCCGGTAGCAGGTGCCTGCAGGAGGTGGTGACCCCGACCTGGGACCTGCTGTCCTCAGGGCCCAGATCTGAAGCTGACCCAGGGAAAGCCAGGCTGGGCAAAGGCAGGGGGCACTCTCCAAACATGACATCCTAGCATTTGCCAAACACATGCTTCTTCATTCTTGGGAACACATGAACGATGTTCATGGTCAGACCAATGACCAGAAGCACGCGCTTGATGGGAAGATTCATGCTACAGGGTGGTCACCGCCATCAAAGGGGAATGCGACCACTGGCACTCAACTTCCGTCGCTGGGGGTCAGCGCTAGAATCTCCTTCCTGCTTATAAAGTTGTACAATCCAATGGAGAACATGGAACTATAGACAGAGGTTCTAACACATACGTGTTAGAATAATCTGAACGACATTTACCTTTTTCGTCGTTTATTAATATTAGAATGTGACCTGGGTACTGTCCACATTTAAAAGCTCATTTAGGATGGAAAGTTGCAAAATAAAGGATGCATGTTCTCCTCATTAATAATAACAGAATTATTGCCCCAATGGTCATCTCCTGCAATGAATAGGGGTGAGGTATTAATTCAAGAATGAGATGTTACAAAGACATATCCGTTATAACATCTCTTTCCCTTTCTAGAATTTTAACCCTGGAAATATCCATGTCTTAAATCCAATAGTTACAAATGAATACTCAGAGACTACAAAATAGAAATGAAAGATAGGGCCCTGGCTCAGTCGGTTAAGCGTCCGACTTCGGCTCAGGTCATGATCTCGCGGTCCGTGAATTCAAGCCCCGCGTCGGGCTCTGTGCCGACAGCTCAGAGCCTGGAGCCTGCTTCGGATTCTGGGTCTCCCTCGCTCTCTGTCTCTCTGTCTGTCTCTCTCTCTCTCTCTCTCAAAAAATAAATAGACGCTAAAAAAATTAAAAATAGAAATGAAAGACACAAATACTTTTTTAAAGGAATATAGAGCAGAATGCAACCTACCTTTTTTTTTTTTTAAGCATTAAAGTCCCTCCTCCTATATGTCCCAGAGAGGAATGAAGCACTTCTTGCCCAGATAAAATTAAACTACACGATTTGCTTCGTACCTGCAACTCCCCTACCATTTTATACTCTTGGTTTTGCAAGCATACCACCATATGATGACTTTTATAACACTTGTGTATTTTCTTTAACTTTTAGTGTTTATTTTATTTTTGAGAGAGAGAGACAGAGCACTAGCAGGGGAGGGGCAGAGAGAGAGAGAGAGAAGGAGACTCAGAATCTGAAGAAAGCTCTAGGCTCTGAGCTGTCGGCCCAGAGCCCGATATGCGGCTTGAACCCACGAACCGTGAGATCATGACCTGAGCCAAAGTCGAACGCTCAACTGACTGAGCCACCCACCCAGGTGCCCCACAACACTCGTGTATTTTAAGGAAAAATGCAAGTGACAGAGACCAAAAAACCCCCCGCTTGTCTTTACATCAGGTCCAGCCCTTAACTTCCTCCCAGTTTTTCATTCAAAGCAAATTTGGGGATTTCTGCTTTGTCCCCTAAAGCAAAAAGAGTGCTTCTTACCGGCTGGAGCCTATTCAAGCACCACCTAACACAGTGTCTGTAGGACCTGACTCTCACAGGGAGCAAAGGGTTAACTGAAGAAGGGTTAAGCCCCTCCTCCATCCACCCCCACGCTCCTCTAAATAGACTTGCCCTCCAAGAAAAGACTCACCTCCCACATCCCCCTTCCAAACAGCTTGCCCCCAGCCCAGAAACCCCTGTGCTGCCCCTGACAGCAGCCCTGAGTAAGACAGAACGTCCTTTCGAAGGGAAACAAAGGGTTAAAAAGTACCTGTCAGGAATGTCTCTTGAAATCAGTCATTGAGAATCATCTGTCAGTAAGACAGAATTAATTACTACATGTAAAATGAAGAAATCGATGTAAATTAAACACTGTATAAATGGTATAAAAGTTTAGGACACCCTGATTGTTAACTAATTACTGATACATGTGTGAATTTTCAACAAGCCCCAGCAGGGACGTGGCGCTTGGGCCTCCTTCCACATCTTCCCAAAGTCGAGTTGGAGTTCTGGAATGTTTCTCTCATTTCCACGTTTAGCTAAGTCTGGAGTTGGGGGCAACCCTCCCCACCCCCCAGCAAATACAGTAACTTGCAAAGTTCAGTGACATGTTAACACTTCGCCACGTCCAAGGCTGGGGGGTGGGGGGGAGGAGGACAGGAGCTCAGTTCAAAGGTTACACTCGTGACCTCAGCATGAGAAGAAGTTCCCCGGGTCCCAGGGGCTCTGAGAACTTGGGAAATCACCCCGCTGCCCATTGCAAATATGTTACTAATTTATGCAAAGCTGGTTTTATTTATGAAATGAAATCAGACCTTATAAATACTTGAAACATGGTCGGGGTTTCAGATGTGACTGCCATGCTGTGTTGAATTCCTAAGGTCCAGTTCAATGGCTGCTTGGTGTGGACGGGAAAGGAGCAAAGAAAACCCCAATGCAGAGGCTCTTGTCAAATCACACACCTCGTGCCCCTCTGGCAGTGGGCCGTCAGCCCTGCACCCTGGCCCTTTCACTCTGGGGCCCTGGTAAAGACAGGACTGCTGGGACTCAACGCATTTGCCGCCAGTCTGCCTCACCCTCAGACGAAGCCCTTCGCCTCACGAACACACCACAGTCCGAATTCTCCCCTTTCTTGGTGCATTCTAACCTGATGCGAAAGCTGGAGACGTCCCTGCAGGCACTTCTGACCACCGGGGTTTTCTTCTGAAGTTTCAGCCTCACTCAGGGTCATACCAGCTCTCCCCTCTCTCCTTGGCCTTGCAATTCCTCTGTCTCCTTGACCTTTTACCTTCTAACCTTCTGACACCTGTCGGTCTCCTCCGAAGCCGAGGGGGCCATCTTCTCCTCAGTGTGCTGGTCCTGACAGGGCCCGTCACCGGGACCCAGCTGTCAGCCCTCTCGGGGAGGATCCGATAGAAGGACCTTCTCCCACCAAAACCCACGAGCCCCATGACTGAAATGGACCCCAAGTGACCTCCGAAGTGTGCTTTGCAAAAACCCATACCAAAAAACTGAAAAAAAAAATACTTATACGATTTGTAAAATTAGGGAGCTGGAGATTACTTAGGAAGGGACGATTTGCATTGCAAACGAACTTTCTGATTTATAGCGTCACCACGGGGTTCCTTACATGAGTCAATCTAAAATAAGATTCAGCTCTCAGTGCGTCTAAAATAGAATTCAGTTGCCAAAATTCAACACGCACACCCTATTGGCAACAGCCCCCATCAATAATAGCCATTGCGAAGAGTGAGGTGCTCCAGGAAACTTTATTTTCCTTTCTTCTCCTAAGGCTTTCCTGCAAGTTTATCGTCACTCCCATCATACTGGCTTAGTAACGTTATCCTCAGCCCGTAACACTTGGGGTCTTTTTCCACTCACAGCCAGGGGTGGACACTTGCCTTCAGGTCAGTGTCAGGTCTCAGCCAAGAGAAGCCAGCCAACTACAATCTTGCACCGTGCTACTCAAATGGGAAGTGACTGCCCACTTGAGGAGTAAACCCAAGGCTTAAAATTAAGCTAAGGAGCATATAAATATTCTGTTACTCGATGCAGTCATTCTATTTCTGATAATCTGCCCTGGAAAAATACCGTAAGGTGTCGGGGAGACCAGGAATGAAAGGAGTTACCTCCACGTTCAAAGACTTTCCCTGCATTATCTTTGTGATAATAAAAACTAGAAACAACCTAAATACCCACCAATAGGAGAAGTAATTATACAATCCCAAATAGGGTATTTTATTATAGGCATAAGTTTGTAGACATAAAGAGTTTTAATCGTATGAGAAAATTTGTACAGTACATGTAAGCACACATGCACGGTCGTGTGCACAGAAGGATTATAAGTAGGTAAAAGATAGGCGCAGGAAGAAACCTGGAAGGGAATAAATCTAAACTGTGGCAATCTTCACACAGTAAGAAATGGCCTGGGGTTTTCCTCCTATTTTCAATAATCAGGAAAAAAAGAGGTAAAAGTTGCTTTGACATTAAGAAAACAAGAGTTGAGGGGCGCCTGGGTGGCTTGGTCGGTTAGGTGTCCGACTTCGGCTCAGGTCATGATCTCACGGTCCGTGAGTTCGAGCCCCGCGTCGGGTTCTGTGCTGACAGCTCAGAGCCTGCAGCCTGTTTCAGATTCTGTGTCTCCCTCTCTCTCTGCCCCTCCCCCGATCATGCTCTGTCTCTCTATGTCTCAAAAATAAATAAACGTTGAAAAAAAATTAAAAAAAAAAAAGAAAACGAGTTGATTTCTTTTTTAAAAAGGAAAACATAAGGGGTTAAAGGCAGTGGATTAAAAGCAAGCTTCAATTCCTTTTGGTATTTACCACCAAGAAGTAAAGTTTCTGTTGGTGTCAATGATGTTAGCTCACTTACGCCATAAAATTCTTTATTTAAATATTTTGCACTTGGGGCGCCTGGGTGGCGCAGTCGGTTAAGCGTCCGACTTCAGCCAGGTCACGATCTCGCGGTCCGTGGGTTTGAGCCCCGCGTCAGGCTCTGGGCTGATGGCTCGGAGCCTGGAGCCTGTTTCCGATTCTGTGTCTCTCTCTCTCTCTCGGCCCCTCCCCCGTTCATGCTCTGTCTCTCTCTGTCCCAAAAATAAATAAAAAACGTTGAAAAAAAAAATTTTTAAATATTTTGCACTTTCCACAGCAGAAGGCCTCAAATATGGGCAGGTCCTGCCCGTCAACATGACGATAGCTCACCAGGACTGAAGCTACACACGCGGGAACGTGTGCGGCCTGTAATTCTGCATCTGTGTCCCTCCGAGGGTCTTGGGACCTGACACGCGCAGGTAGGCAACGTGCCCTCCACAGTCAATGACGTCATCCTGCTAGCCCCACGGGGCCTAGCACAGGGTCTGGTGTAAAGTGACATCTCAATAAATTCTGGGTAAAGAATGAGTGTCCTTTGAGAGTGCCTCCTACTTTCTGGGAACCTCGAGGCTTGCCCAGAATTACAACCACTTCTGCCATTTCCCTATGCTCCCACGTGGAGGGCAGGCACAGAGGTGGATTTCAGGAGCCACTTAGGTCAACAAGGCTCCCTGCCATGCAGCCATGCAGGCCGGAAGGGTCAAGCAGCTGGGAAGCTCTTGGGCAGAGAACAAAGACAGACTGGGATCGGGATTAGAACTCCAGTCTCACTAGAAAGAAACTCATTGTACCTCAATTTGCCAATCCTTAGAATTGGGGAAATAAGCTTATTCCCCAGGGATTTGGGTATGCTGAATCAGAGGAAGAGAAATAAGTCTTCTTTTCAAGGCCGAAACAGCGCTGATTGCCAAACAGGAAAAAAAAAAAAAAAAAAAACCAGTCTGGTTTCAGTTAATTAAGAAGATGTTATTTTACTTCCACTTCTGGCTATGGCAAAAAGCCTTGTATCAAATCAACCATCCCATGGAGAACAAGTAGAAAAACAGCATCAGAAAATAGTGTGTGTGTGCGTGTGTGTGTGTGTGTGTGTGTGTGTGTGTGTGTGTAATTTATTTTAAGGCAGAAGAGATTGTCAAAGAGGCCAGGAGCCGAGGGGCCAAGTGGTAACCAAAAGGGGTCCTGATGAGCTGAGCCCGGTTTGGGCATTGCTTATCCCACCGAGGCAGCCGTGAACTCACAAGTGGCAGCCGATAAGCTGAGGAGTGAAGCAGAGCTTTCCATAGTCCAAGGGGCCAAGGAGACAAAAATCAGAATCTAGGGCCTGGCAAGGTACAAGTTCCCTGGTAAACACTCCCTACTTTCATCTCAATGATGACCCCTGCAGGGACACACTTAGGAGTACGAACAGACGGAAAACAAACAAACCCTTGAAATTTGCTCAATTTCTTCCCCAAGCCTAATGGCCTACTGGGAGCAAAAGCAAGCCCTCCGGGGAGGGACGCGATGTCGTCGACAGCTGTGCTGTCCAAGATGGCAGCCACAGGCCACGAGTGGCTAGTGAGCACTTGGTATGTGACTTTGTCAGACTTGAGATGTGCTATGAGTATAAAGCATTCACCGGATTTCCAAGAGTTAGCACAAAAAAAACGTGTGAAGTATCACAATAATTTTTATATTGGTTACGTGTTCAAAGGAGAGTGTTTTGGAGATATTACATTAAATGAAATATGGTATGAAAATTAGTTCACGGGTTTCTTTGTACCTCTTTAATGTGGCTACTATAAAGTTTAAAATTATATATCTAGCTTACATTACATTCACATCTAATGGTGCTAATCTAGAGCCTAAAATTATCTAAATTTTTATACACAGTGTTTGACAGTCGATAAAAAAAAATTCCCAGGCACACCCAGCAATAAGACCAAAGGAACGAGTGGCGCCTGGGTGGCTCAATCGGTTAAGCGTCCGACTTCAGCTCAGGTCACGATCTCGCGGTCCGTGAGTTCGAGCCCCGCGTCGGGCTCTGGGCTGACGGCTCAGAGCCTGGAGCCTGCTTCCGATTCTGTGTCTCCCTCTCTCTCTGCCCCTCCCCCGTTCATGCTCTGTCTCTCTCTGTCTCAAAAATAAATAAATGTTAAAAAAAAAATTAAAAAAAAAAAAGACCAAAGGAACGAAAGCAAGGATGAAAAAAAGAAATGAGACAGAAGGGAATAGGAACAAACCCACAGAAGACCCAGATGTTGTCTCAAAGAGTTGCAGGCTCTAGATTAACTGTAGGTAATATATTTAAGAAAATGGGTGACAAGGTGGAGAATTTTGGCAGGAATCAGATTCCGTACAAGAAATAAACCGAACATTCTGCTGTGAAAAATACAATATCTGAAATTAAAAATTGGAGAGAGTTAACACTAACTAATAGAAAGTATTAGTTAACCACAAGGAGAGTCCATTTGCCGAGTACAGCAATGTGTCCTGCTCTTGACCTGAAGATATATAAATTGTGTGCTTGTGCTAGTCTGGCCACAGCTATCTTCCAATTCCATCAAGAGTCTCCAAGATCTCCTTTCCAGAGAGTCAGAGTGCAAGGAGTATCGGATGTTACCATCCCCAAAGTCGCCATGACAGATGCCCCAGGTGTGCTAAACAGAGCAAGGTCTGGGTCAGGGTCCGGGCACTGGGCTTCCTGGCCTTCCATCCAGTTTGACACCAGCCTTCCCCAGAGATCAGGAGCAGTGCCAACACGAGAGCCCTGTCGCTGGCCCAAGGTTATCTGACTGCACATTCAGGGAAGAGGCTTCAAGGCTTGCGTGGGCCGCTTCTGGGTGGTCCATGAGGAAGCCACCCGGATGTTTATGTTGCGCTCTGATGTCCTAAACATCCAGCAGAAGAGCAAAAGGCGGAGTGAAGAGGCCATCTATTCTGTGGACGTAACACTAGCCTTGCACAAAACCTTTGGAAGTACTCTGCTGCCTTTGTCTAACCCCACCACAGAGAAAGGCACCGCCTTCCTGAAACAGCAGTGTGAGAGGCAACAAGCTTAATCAAGTTTTACACACCAGAAGAGGAACCGCACATGAGACCATTGCAGGACACAGCGTGGAAAAGTCCAAGGCTATTGGCTGCTGATGGCAGGCCATAGGGGAGGGAATAACTCCACTCCTGGAGATTTTAGAAACAAATGGAAAGTGTTTCCCAAGGTCCAGATGCAGGTCTCTGGTGAAGGGAGCCCCTGCATAAAACCACTGCCCCAGGGACCACTGGCAGGAAGACGCAACCTCGACAGGAAGAGACTGATGTTTATTCTGGAATGCTGTGTCTGAGGGGTAGCAGCCGGCAGCCCAGAGGAGCATTCTAAAGCCATAGGTCACAGATCCAGGGGGGCCTGCAGAGGACTCCAGAAAGCACCCGGCTCAGGGAGGAACACCTGTGGTGGCCATATTGCCAACCCTGACTTCTCCTGGATTTCATCCTAAGTGGGTGGGAACCAAAAAAACTAACCCCACTGAATGGGTTTAAACAGGGAGAAAACATAACGTTGTTCTGTGCCTCCCACCTGTGGAATTCTCTTTAAATACAATAGAGATGATAAAGAAATTATCTGCCAGTTGGTCAAGAGAGGAAGCTCTTTGCTTGAAGAACGTGCATAATCATCACCCTTCCACAAGCAGCACATCCCCACCCTCGCGTTTTATCCATGAGGACACAGAGGCCTGGTGACAAAGGAGCCAGCGCTCAGGCATGGTGCAGCAGGGCAGCCCTCTGGTCTGCACTTCTGCCGGGGAGAAGGTGGCCGTCCATCGTGGAATCAGCACCCAGGGCTACCCCTCTCACACCTTCTCTGTCTGTGACCCAGATCATCTCATCTCCTTTATCGCTAAAATGCTGGTGGCCGGGCAGAGATAGGGAGAGCCAACTCTTATTATATGGTCACCACTTTTATTTTATATTTTTTAGTTTATTGTTTTTAATGTTTATTTTTGAGAGAGAGAGAGCGACAGTGCGAGCAGGTGAGGGGCAGAGAGAGAGGGAGACACAGAATCCGAAGCAGGCTCCAGGCTCTGAGCTGTCAGCACAGAGCTCAATGCGGGGCTCGAACCCAGGAACTGTGAGATGGTGACCTGAGCCGAAGTCGGACGCTTAACCGACGGAGCCCCCCAGGCCCTCCAGATGGTCACCACTTTTAATGGCTGCCCCATTTAGAAGCGGGTGCGCCCGCTGAGCAAGACTCCAAGGCCAGAGGGACCTGGGTGAGAAAACGCACGTTAGCTGGGCTTGTTCTTGATACTTTCTCTCCGGAGACTCTTCTGGAGAATGTCACAGCCACTGGCACCTCGCACAGAGCACGAGTGGCCCACAGAAGGGCTGCACCCATCATCTGGGCTGCCGGGAGTGAGCCTGAAGCCGCCAGCTCAGAAAGCGCCACATGGCAGGGAGCTGGGTTTCCAGCAGGCAGAAGAGGAGGTAAGCTCTCTCCGCATGTCCTGCTGTGTCTGGAAACCCCGTCCAAGAGGCAGCGTATGGATCTGTGTATGGATCTGCTGTCGCGTAATGAAATGGTAATGGGAGGCAGTCCGGAGCTCCTCTTTACACAGCCACCAACGGATGCCATCCACAAGGAGGGCAGCTGCTCCTCCAATCTGCCCCGCTTTTTCAAGTCAACACTCTCTTTGGAGACCAAGGACACCCTCGGCCACACCCAGGAGCTCTCGCTGCCTTCGGAAGGCCGTCTGCACTGAGATGCCCCCACGGAACCCTCGGAGCACTCCTCGCTCCCAGCCAGAGCGCCCGGGAGCTGGGAATCCATCGGGGGTGCAACAGGAGAACGCCTCACAGGAAGGACAGCTCCGGGCTCAGGCAGGGAGCCATCGGGGAGAGGAGCTGTACCGGTGCCCGGTTCCGCGGACCGCATCCTCTCCCTCTCTTTGTTAAGATAATAATAAACACAAAGCCACAACAGCAACAACAAAATCCAAATAAACGATAAGCTCCAAAAAGAGCAGGATGGGACCGCCGTCTTTTCCAGATACCTGTTCACCACAGCCGATGGACTGTGCCAACCCTGAGCCAGCTCCAGTATGCGCCATATGCCTGTTTCTTTACTTAGCCTTGTTTGGGATGGGAATCCTTCAGAGAATGGAAGGTCCCCGCATATTTGGCAAACCAGACAAGGACACCAGCCGAATGTACCCAGGGATGGGGTGTCCCTGAATGTGCGCACGCGTGCACACACACACACACACACGCTGCCTTCTTCTCTCCCAGACTGTGACTTGACTCATCAGCGGCTCTTCCTGTGAACAGTAACCAAATTAAAATATAAGTAAGCTCAGTGCTAGGAAAGCAAGAGCAAATGAAGGCTGACCTTGTCACACTTCGGATCAAATCACCTAGCTGAGACGTTAGCTAAGAATCCAGTCAGACACACACGCGCCACGTACAACGAGCACCCACAGTCCACTCATATTTCTCATTGGCCAAGCGGAGATGTCACGAGCTGCACTCCCAAGACCAAAATCCTGTCCCCCTTCCTGCTTGCATTGTTCCGAGTTTGTAACACAAGCCAGACTCGGGTTCTGGCCCCATTCACACACACGGACGCACCATCCACTGGTATTAAGTAGAGGGAACCGCAGCCGGGACAAACACAAACCAACAGGAAATCAATGGTGTTTTAACGTCTCAGGGCTTTCGATTATGCTGGTTGTCAGCAGGGGATCTGCTTGGCTGGTGCCTGGTGCGGGGGAGGTGGTCCACGGCAGTGCCTTCGGGGTGCCCCCAAAGAAATCCCCTGACCCACGGAGTGGCAAACTGGGGCCAATACCCATGATGGTGAGTGGCTGCCCCAGGAAGTGCCCCCGCCTTTCCTCTAGGAAATGAGGAAGCTGGAAACATGGCGAGAACTTCTCAAGGGTAATCGTTTTCCCTGACTGGTATCTTAAGCTTGTCAAGTTCTTAGCCAGAGCTTTCCAAGGCAAGTTTGGTAGAAGCATATGGTGCTCGCCCAGTCCATATGACTGGCTGAGCGTCGACCACTACTGTTGATACAATATATCACTTTCTTCTCAATATTATGACAGCATTTGTCAATGAAAATTAAATTACTGTCAAACGTATCCTGCTAACTTACGGCACAACCATCAGAGAAAGCCAGCACCGCGCCTTAAGCCAATGGGACCTCATCTTTATGCTCAACCAAGACGTGGGGGAGAAAGACATTTGGGACTCTAATGCCAGTAGCGATGGACTGCCAAGCCAGCACAAGGACAGAATGGGATCCACCTTCCTGCAGCCCCCGCTCCCGGGAAGGGCATCTGTGGCGGGCAGGGGGGGCAGGGGAGCGTCAGCATGGGCACACGCGCGGGGCAGCAACACTTTATGAGGGAAATAGCACACGTGTTACACGCATGTGCTGGTTAAAAGGGAGAGAAAGATCAGATCTTTATAATCAAAGATCCTCAGGGTGTGTTTAAAATCTAATATTGACATACTGAAGCGATCATATGGAAACATTTAAAAACTGGATTATGTCTGAAACTAATATCAGCTTCTTCTATACCTTTGAAAATCTCAGCTTTCGTCCCAGTGTCTAAGATTAAAGATTTTCTCATATTTTCCTGCTAAGGCGGTGGATTAACCACGAAATTTTTACAGGTTCCAAAAATTCAACATCAAAATCGTCTGTTTTTCTCTCCGGTCACCTTACCGGGAAGTGTCTGGAAGTGAAAGGGTGTCGGGCAGAATGGCAAGTGGGGACACGGTGGGCTGCCTGGCAGCGAAGGTGCCTGTGAGGTCACCGGGCTCTCCTTTCACACGTAGCCTTCTTCCGGCCCCACCCGCACCCTGCTCCCCATGACTGCGCATTCAGTCCTTCGCATCATCTCAGGAAAATACCTGGGGACTGAGATCTGACTTCATTACTCTTTCTCTGCACCTCTCAAGAACAAAATGTTGCACTAATTCCAACAGGCAGTGGCTTCAGCAACAGTAGACTGACTGTCACGATGGGCCCGGACACGGTTTGTCGGGAGGAGTGAGGACACAGAGACCGGGGTCTGGGCAGGGCTTCTTGTTTTGACAGAATTGTTTCTTGGTGTTGAGAATATTCCAGAATAATGCCCATAGCTAATCTAGAAAGAGGGACAGATAGAGCACCCCCAATACGCAGTAGGACCTCACTGTCATCTTTAAGATCACATAAAGTAGTTAAAAATGAGTAAAGGAGTCTATTGCCAATAAACTATGACTCACCGTTGAATAGTCTCAAACACAGCCCCGTTCTCTTTTCAGTGAGGTCTTCCGAAACCTTTTACCTTGGACTCCCTCCAGAAGAGGAACCTGTAAAGGCAGCACCCATGGGCTCTGGCACCCTCAAGGACTGGTCTCCCCCTTGTGTGGGGAGGTATCATTTGGGGCCATGTTTTACAAGACCAAAAATAAACAAAAGCACCTCTTCTTGCCCGGAGTCTCTAGCTCTCGGCGGAGTCCTCGAGGCTCAGAAAGGGAAATGTGTCCCCTCTCTCGAGGCAAATTGCCCCACACTACCCCTTGAGTGCTCGGCTAAGAGAGCTCAAGCTTGGAACGAAGGATGTTTTCAACAGTGCGGACACCCCCGTGGCCCTCCAAGACACTCGGGTTAGCATGACAGAGGAAAGAGACCTCAGGAGCAGGTCCCCCCCACACACCCCCTCACGGGTGGCCGCAGACAGCCACCTCCTGAAGAGCCACCATTCACTGGGGCCAGCAGCGGCTTTGGGAGCAACCCACTCTTTCTTTATTAAATAAAGAGAACACAGAGAAAACTGACGAGTCTTTCTCCTTTAGGGCAGGGTCCAAATATGTGCGACCTACTCTACCCAGCTGGGTGAAGAGAACATCAAAGAAGGATCTTTGCCACTCTCTCCTCCCGAAAGCCCCAGCCTCTCGCTGGAGACGTGTCCACAGGCCCTGGTGGGAGGGGAGAGCCGAGGCTGAAGGCTGGGCCAGCCACCGGCTGCAGGATCTCAGCACAGTCATGACGAACTCCCGGCGCTGGCAGTCGGATTTCCATCCCCAAACCGTTCTCCCCAACACAAAGAAGGGCAGCCTGGCGGCATAACAAAAGCCAGTGTGGGCGGCAAGGTGACTGCACATTTCAGCTTGAATGCTCCGGTGTGGGGCCTGCACCTGATCACCAGATGCTTCAAGCAGATGGCCAGGGAGGGGAGAGACGGCTCCTGGTTGCTTCCGAGGGGCTCCAGGAGAACCAATCCAGAGAGCCGGCCGGGAGTGCCCGGCTGCCGGGCTCAGCCTCTGCTCCAGAAGCTCTCGCAGAGATGGAACCTGGAGTCTCGGCTTCCAGGAGAGGCTTCCAAATACCCACCAACACACCTCCAGTGAGGAGCTCACACAAGCAGTGAGGCTCGGCCAGCAGGCCTCCTTTTGTCCACAGAAGCTTTCAGGGTTTCTCGTCTGGATGGTCTTCTGGAACAGGCCTGGCTGCATCTGTTATCCGATCCAGAAGGGCTCGGTAAATGTGATTCATTTGCAGATTAGTTTTTCAGCAAGTGGCCGGGGCGAGCAGTATGAAGGAGCCTCCCTGTGGTGCGGAGGCCAGCCTAACCCCAAGCCCTCCTTCTGGCCCTTCTGCTGACCTTGGCCCCGTGGCCACTCCTGATGATGACGCAGGCCATGTTGGAAGGTGGGAGCAGTCCCTCAGACAGGAAGAGCAGGCAGAAGGGAGGAGGGCTGTGCCACGGAGAGCTTTCTGGAAAACAGAGGATCTTTCTTTCTTTCTTTCTTTTTTTTTTTTATGTGTATTTTTTGAGAGAGACAGAGCATGAGTGGGGAAGGAGCAGAGAGCGAGGGAGACACAGAATCCGAAGCAGGCTCCAGGCTCCGAGCTGTCAGCACAGAGCCCGACGCGGGGCTCGAACCCACGAACTGTGAGATCACGACCCGAGCCAAAGTCGGACGCTTGACCGACTGAGCCACCCAGGCACCCCATAACAGAGGATTTTTACAGCTTCCTCTTAGCAGAAGCTGCTGGCAGGGTCTGTAGGCCAGGACGGAAAGCCGCACTCTTGTCTGCCCGGGATCTCCTTTCTCTTCCAGGGAACCCACGTTCTTGTGCGCCCACATTGCCGTGCCAGTGCAGACAGGTGGGTGCCCGCTCAGGTACACACACAGGCAGGATACCTCATTGAGAACTGGGGCGTTTGGGCTCTTTTATTTACCGATGTATTCCCCTATCTGGAAAAGGCCTGAGATATACAAGCTGCTCAATACACACTGTTCAGTAATGAACGGATGTGTGAATGAGGGACTAAGATCGCTACTAACACCAGACCTTTGTTTTCTTTGTAAGGCGCTGCTGCTTGAGACGACCTTATTTACGTGCTCACTTGTTTACAGGCTTGTGCTCCGTCCCCAGTCCCCACCGTTTTTGAGTGTGAGTTTCCTAGGGGCAGGCCCCTGCCTGGCCCAGTACCGGGCGCGGGAGTAAATCTGCAGGGTCCGCCAAATGACTGAGAGAGGCCCTGTTTGCACCCCTCCCACCTGCCCAGCCCAGCTTGCGTCGCAGCTGCGGCCCTAGGCGCTCTCAGGCCCACCGAGCCTCCCACTCTGCCTCGACAGATGAACTTGTAACGAGCGTGACCGCCCCCCACCCCAGAATGTTTCCTGCGTCTGCACCCCTCACTGTTAGGACTCAGCCGAGCTCACCTCCCCCAGCATGGTGCCCCGTCCCCACAGAAGCAGGAGGCAGAGCCTGCCCGGGCTTTCCCCTTGGCCCTGGCATTCACCTGCTCAGGCCATTGCGGGGAATTGAGTGAGCGTGGGGTAAGAGCAATGGTTGATAAATGGCACAGGAGTGCGGGAGGATAGAGAACTCCTGGCGGACTCAGGGCCGCAAGCAGGCCCAGGGCCTGTGAGAGATGCGGGACAGGCCGCCGGGCCCCCTCCCTGTGGCCAGCAGGCAGGCCAGGGCACATCAAGTTCTTCATTCATCAGCTCTGCAGCTTTGAGCAAATCACCTGACCTCTCTGAGCTTCAGCCCTTTCTTTATAAAATGGAGGAAAGAAGACGCCACTTCACAGGCTCGTTGCAAGGACCTGGAAGGTAATCCTCGTCCAGCCCGCGGCCCATTGCCCGGCCCTGAGCAAGCGCTAGGTGGTGACGTCTCACACTTACCTGGAGCCGTCCCTGTGCCGGGCGCTGTCTAAGCACCACACTTAGCAGCCGCAGAAGGGTCCCATCCCCTCTCTTTGTCTGACAACTACCGTTCCCACAGGTATGGGCCTTCAGTAGGAGCTTAAAGAGCGATTCCTGGACCAACGGGAGCTATGTGGTGCCCCAGATGCCGGTGCAGGCAATCAGGGGTCTCTGTGAGGGCTCAGGAATGCGGGGGGCGGAAGGGGCAGCGCTGACACAGACGAGGAGGCCTCCGAGGCCCCTGGGGCCGTGGCAGGGCTTCAGGGCCAGCGCCGGAGCGGGCGGCTATGACTGGTGGCAGACCCTCTGGCCCCAGGCTTTCCCACAAAGGCAAGGATTAGCCCTTCTGCCCTGGCCAGCGGCCAGCTCAGATCATTTCGTTTGGCCTACTTAGCGGTCCCCCAGGGGTGCAAGGAGGAGATGATTCATCACTGTCTGGGGCACCCTCGTGCAGAGAGCCTTCCCCCCAAGAGGGGCTGCGTCCCTGTCAGCCTATGTGACATGACAGGCACAGGCCCAGCCCTCCCCGCAGGAAGTGAAGG
The DNA here is from genome assembly GCF_007474595.2 of Lynx canadensis. Lineage (NCBI taxonomy): Eukaryota > Metazoa > Chordata > Mammalia > Carnivora > Felidae > Lynx > Lynx canadensis. Next base: position 39,771,959 of record NC_044317.1, on the reverse strand, counting down.
CAGGCAGGGGTGACAGCGGTGTGGGGTGCAGTGTGACGGGGTGCCCGGGGAATCCGCAGCAAAGTCAGGAAAGCGTGCACCCCTCCAGCAGCACGGCTCGGCGCCCAGCGGCGGCGAGCTGTGGGTCATGTCCATGCTGAGCCACAGGGATGACGCCCCCCCCATGCCATCACCTCTCCTCGCCGCTGCTCTCCCGCCTGTCTCAGGCCACTGAGAGAGGCAGATGGTGTTGGGAGAGGAAAGCAAGGGAAGCCAGCCCAGGTCTTTGACAGCTCAGAGTTTTATACAGCCTGAGAGCCCAAAGGGCTGTTGTCATCCTCTGTTCTTTACAGGAGGCTTGCAAGTCATTATGTAAGGGGAGCTCAGAGCCCAGAGAGGTGAAGTAACCTCGCCCACGCCACACAGCACAATGGAGGCAAGGGCCCGGAACCCAGTTTCCTTGTCTTCCGGCTAGACCCCTGGTACACGTGTCCGTCTGTCACCCGGGACATAACAATCTGCCTCCAGAGACCCAGACTGGTCAGAGGGGCCCGCAGGGAGCCGGAGGGGGCCCGGGTGGGCTCAGAGAGGAGCCCACGAGCACGAAAGAATTCGCTGAGCCTCCACTGCTTCGGGGCCCAAGTGCCCGGCCCCCGAGCACCAGTCTGACGATTGTGCCTCCCCTCCCACATTTCAGGGGTCTGACAGGTTCATTAAATATCCGCGGGCCCAGCTGAACAAAAGCAGCAGCCCCGGGGGTGGGGGCTCTGGGCCGAGGGCAGAGCTGGCCACGGGTGGGGGGAGGCGGGAGGGCGGGCGCTGGCCGGGCTGTCGCCTCTGGCTCGGGTTGGGGCACACCCGCCGGCGTCCCTCCCCTTCGGCACCAGTAATTAAGAAACACCTGTGCTTCTCCCCTGGCTGCACATCCGGGAGAGCCCCTCCCGCCCCCCTCCCAGGTTCCCCCTGAGCCGCGGGGGTGGCCCCAGGTCTCCTCCTGGCGCCCCCTCGGGGCTGCGACAGGCCAGCACGCCGCACACCCTGCTTCAAAATGGCCGAAGCCCCCGCAAAACTTCGGAATCAGGACCTGCCCCTCGACGGGCCTCCTTGCCAACACTCAGGCCTATGCCAGCTTTCTCACAAACGAACAGCTTGTATCCCCATGAAAATCAATGGATGGAACAAATTGTATTAAATTATGTAAAATGATACTAAAGAGCACATTCTACCAGTGAAAAGGAAAAAAAAAAAATAACCCCCCAGAAAATCTTATTTTAATAAATCTGACAAAATTGGAGAAGACAATTAGGAGGGGGAAAATGCTACGTTTTTTGTGACACTTAAAGACACATCTCTTGGCCATAAGCGGCGACGCGGGATTTATGCCCTCATAGGTCAGACGGGCGTAATTCTTTTGTGCGTGTGACACCTGTGAGTTATTTAGCGTCCCTCTCGCACCCGCCACAGACAGCGCCCTCCTGGTTCCCTTCGGCAGGGATGGACCGGACCGGGCAGCAGAAACAAGCACGAATTTTTTTTTTGAACCAATTTCCTTCCCTTTCACATCGATTTTTTTTTTCCTGGTAAATAACTGTAATTAGCATTGAACTTGCGATATAACCTCTTGCCTATATGCGGAAAAAATCATTTAAAAATATTTTAGCCCCTTCCATCCTTTCAATTTCCTAGCACAGCTGCCATTAAAAAAAACAAAAAGCAAAAAACAAAAAACAACAACAACAACAACAACAAAAAACAAATCAAGATTGTCCAAAGACATGGTGTTCAATAGGTCAGGAGACCTTTTCTTAGCCCCATGCTTCCAGCTCTCACTCCCAGCCCCAGGAGGCCCACGTCATTCACCAACACAAGGTCTATGGCCGGGCTTCGAGACCCCGAAACAATCATCCATCGAGAACATGTCGGGTCCAGAGCGTGTTTCGGTCTAGAAACAATCTAAACTGAGTTGGAGGGCTCCCAAAAGTGGCACCGTCGGGGGAGGGTGATTTTGAATGGGCTTCCCCCACCTCTCAGCTGTATGACCCGGAACAAACGTTTAAACCTGCTTGAGAGTGTGTCCTCATCCGCAAGGTGGGTATGCTGACGCCAATCTTGCCCAATGCTTATGAGGATCAAGGCGATTCAAATAATAGCAAACATCTAGCATAATTTCTGACCCAAACAAAATGTGTCCTAAATGCTTGCTTCTAATGTTTACGAAAATAAGAGTAATAATATTAATATATTAATGTAGAATGACAGTGACATAATAATACTGTATATAATCATCATTATCATCTAATTGTTTATAATAACAATGACCATTTCTCCTGGCTGTGACGTATAAGAGGGCCGGAGCAGGCTGACTGACTTTTCTTAGACCCAGTGTGGAAAGTTATTACCACTTGGGAAATCCAAACATGTGATTTCTTTAGATCAAATGCTTCTTATGCCTCCATTAGTCAAGTGAATAATGACTCCCTGACTGTGGCGCTAGGTCAGATGAAGCCCAGAGGGTCGGGCTCTGAGGCCCCACGACTATCCCTCATCACCTGATAGGCAGAGTCACCTGTGCCCAGTCACCTGTGCTCACCTTGGGCCCAACCTGAGCTCTGGCCTCTTTCCGAGCCCTCACCCTGGGCTCATTGGGCCTGGCTGCTTTCCTGGCATTCAGAAGACAGACCCAGATGGCTGGGCTGCACTGCGCTCTGCTCCTTAACAAACCCATAATTCTGTACTTCCTCGGTACAAATATTCACAGACACTTAAAATTGAACGCCTGCAATAATGCATCTTATGACAGATATTGGGCTTTTTTTCCCTTTGTTTTTCCCCAAAAGATGGCCATTATATAGTTGATAGTATCTCCAAGTCAAGAATAATAAGAATGTGGGCTAGTAGGAATGCTACCACCTAGGAAGCCACCACTAATGCTTCCTAGTGCTAGAGGATCATGCTGGACTTTGGTTCACATCCCCTGGCAAAGTGTGGGGAGGGCCCAGGGAGAGCTCAGAGCAGTCCCTGGACTCCAGCAGCCGACACAGGACTTCCAGTGACTGGAGCTGTCAGCAGGCGATCCGGCCGGAGCAGGCTGGTGGGCGTGGCTGAGGGGTGGCGGGCGTGGCCAAGGGTGGTGGGCGTGGCCGAGGAGCAGGTGGGAACTAGAAGGCCGGGCCTGGATGCTGGTCCTGACTCCCTCTGCTACTGTAGGGCCCCCATAGCACCCGCCCCCGAGGTTACAGCACACACCCCCAACACACACACACACACACACACACACACACACACACACACACTTGTCTCCAGTCAATCGCTGGAACCATTTTATAAGCGGGGACAGAGCGATCACACACAAGGCGGGTCTCCAAAGCCCTTCCGCCCTAAGCCATGAAGCGTGGGGATTCCATGCAGTCGTTTGGTCATTTCCTCACTCATTTGGTCATCTGTACAGTGTGCACTGAGGAGCCACCGGTGCCAGGCACTGTTCCAAGTGCTGGCGGTCCCTACAAACAAAGCAGCCCGGCCCACACTGAGTGGCATTCTAGTCGGGGCACGAACAATGATGAGTGTGTAATGTGCAGGTGGTAAAGAAGGCTCTGGAATTTGCCCCTGGCTGAAGGCTAAGCAAGAAGGGGCAAATCTTGAGTGGGGGCTCAGAGAAGGCCTTCCCGGGAGGCCACAACCGGACAAAGACTTGGATATGTGGTGAGATATGGCAGAGGGCACAGGAGGGGCGGAGGCCCTGAGACAGGAGCCTGACCAGCTGAGCACAGCAATGAGCCAGTGTGGCCAGAGCAGGGTGAGCAAGGTACGGAGTCACAAGGCAGCAAGATGTGGAGTCGGAGGCCTGGCAGTGGGCCAGACAGTGGGAGCCCTGGGGATTTGAACATAGTGGTGACAAGATCTGACGTAATGGTCTAAGATGATCACTCTGGCCAGTGTGCCGGGAGTGGGCAGAAGCAGGGAGATCAGCCAAGAGGCCATTCGTAATCCACAGGAAAGGTGATGCTGGTCTGGACCCGCGTGGCCCAAATGTGGGTGGCAAGGGAATGGATATACTCTCTGGATATATCTTGAAGGCAGTCCGCAGATTTGCTGATGGAAAGGCCGGGGGCGGGTAGGAGACAAAGGGAGGGGGCAAGGACGACCCTAAGATTTTTGGCCTGAGCAAATGAAAAGACCGCATGGCCATCAAGGTGATGGGAAGTGTGCAGGAGAGCAGGCTCTAGGCAGGATGAAGCAGGAGCTTCCCAGGTGTTCTGCCCTGGGGCGGGAAGGGGGTGAGGGAGGCAGAGGCATTCTGGGGGCCATAAAATTACAGGGGGCCTGTCGGGCCCACTAGAGCCAAAGGCCCCTGAAGAACTGTTCAGGAGAGAAGTGCAAAAATGCCGAATGCCTCCCCGATTCCCCTCCGCTCCATCCCCTGGTACCCTGTAAGACAGGCCTCTCTTCCGGCAGCCCGCTGTTTGTCCTGAAACGCCACCTCAGATGCCTGGCCCCCTGCTCACCTAGTGGCTCCGACAGCCGCCCTAGCGACTCCCGGCAGCCGGGTCTCCAACCGTAGCGGGCAACATATATAAACACCCTCCCCAGACAGTCTGAAAATACAGAGGTGAAAAGCACTGCATCCCAAAAAAGCCTCCCGCTAGAGGGACTATTTTTAAAAAGACTCTTAAGAGGTGTGAAAGTGAAGCTGTCTATTATGTTCCTCCGGCAAGGCACCAGATCTTAGGTTTTCTAACAACCAATAAACAGCGCGGCCACTTCTGGCCGGCCGGCCTGCAGGAGGGCCTGTGGCTGCGGCCCTAAGCCAAGCGCACCCCCCAGGGGAAATGATGGGACTCTGGGCATTAGGCGGCCCCAGCAGTCGAAAGGCAAATTGACCTCTCCTAAACACTGTGGGCTCATAGAATCTGAATTAAGCTTGAACTTTGCTGATGTCTCTGAGATTTTTTGCTCCCCCTAAACACCATTTAAGTGTGCGTTATTAGCCCCCTTCTTTGGGCAAGTGCAGCTGCTGTCGCCCTCACAGCTTTTATATGCAGCAAATTGCCCAAAACGCCCAAATACATAACAGGGACTCAGTCTATTCTTCCCGTCTGCCTGAGGGTCAGTTGAAAGCGAATGGAAATAACTAACTCTCCCTCTTGCATCAGCAGGAGAAATGGACGTTTCAAGCCGGGAAGTTCATGGCGAGCTAGTTTTGGTTACTCAAGGTTTCCATTTAAAGGCAGCAGCCAGAAACTTATTTCTAATCTTCTGCTTGAGGAGCGTGGATGTGAACCGAAGGGCTCTGCACACTGTCTGGGGACCATTTCAAAGTGCTTTGCTGTAAAACACAAATTCATCAAGGAGAGGGGGGCCTGAGAGGAGCGTGTGACCCAGGGGAAGACCTGGGAGCACAGGTGGTGTCAGATGACAGGGCGAGGGGTCCCCTCGCAGCCCCCCCACCGGCCCCCCAGCCTGGCGGCCCGCACCCACTGCCACCGGCCTCCACCCCAGCTTTGTGTCTGTCATAACTTGACATGCTGTCAGGTTTAAGACAAAAACATAGTTACATTATCACGCTGAATTATGGCTGGCGGTTGTAAAGATATTGTTTTTAGGTCTGGCGCTTAGAGGCCGCCCTGGATAGCTTTCAAAGAAAATGGAGCTCTCTCGGGCTCAGATTTCATCTAATATGGACTGTTTGATGAGGCTGGAGAGGGAAGACGCGACTTGGTTTCGGCCTCTGGGTGCCCCCACCGACGAGCGGGGCTCCGCACAGTCCGCTGGGGACCAGGCGAGGCCAGGCATCGTCCCCATGCCCCCTTCTGAAACTCTGGAGACGGTGGCCCAGAGCATTTTGTGACAGGAGATCAGTTCCCCCAGAAGGGACTTCGATGCATCCATGATGATCTATAAAAGAAAATAATCTACCCAAATCTAAGCCACTTCATTTTTGGTGACAATTTTACTTTTCTCACCTGGTACCTCCTGAAGGCACCCTCCCGCCCCTCCCCCACCCAGCAAGTATGATAGAGACTGTTCTTCAAACCTTAAACTAAAAATACCTTCGAAAGACAAACGTGATATTCTAAATGTCACCGCAGAAGACTACAAGAGCAGTTAGTTTCTATTTATCACAAATATTGTCTGATGCTCCGCATCTAAAGAATACTCTTGATTAGAAGGGCCCTTCCTTTTGTTCAGTGCTTCTAAAAATATAAAGACTATCGTAAAAAAAAATAAATAAAATCCTAGTACAGGTGACACAAATCTTTCCCATCAGACTTAATTTTTTTTTTTTTTGCCAGAATTGGGGTAGCACATTATGAGGAGGATTCAAAAAGAATAATTAAAGTTCTACACGGACACAGATCTGCCTCGGGGAGGACCTTTTATGTTGTTTTGCATTTCGTGTGTCATTCAAAAGGTTTGCAACTGGGAAATGATGTTGAACTAAAATAAGACAAGAACACATTGACTGAAATTATAACCTGTCCAGTGAGTTGACACCCCTTTAGACAGCTCACCACGATGGCTCTGGAGCCACCACTGCTCTACGTGTGGGTGACATTTAGACTCTGCACAGTGGCACAGGGAAGGAGCAGTCTCAGAGTGGGGACTGTGCACACAGATCCCAGGATGGCAGAGGAAAAGCAGAGAGAATCATCTGGCACCCGCGAGACGTCCGTTTGCTGGCTGAACAGGAGTCAGCCCAAGAAGCCTCGCTGACCGCTCTGGGACCTAGTGTGTTTTATTTGGTTTGTAACCAACGTACTGTTGGTTTTTGTTGTTGTTGTTGTTGTTGTCGTTTTTGGGGGGCTTTTTTTGTTGTTGTTGTTAATATTTGAGCCAACGTTTAGCAGTAATGAAGTTTCTCATAAAGATCCAGATGTCTGGCTCCGTTTACAAAATGGGCAGCTGTGGTAACACCCGCCCGGCTTTCCCTTCTGGTGTCACTGGAGGAGCAGAGTGGAGGCTGCCCATCCAGGCAGGGCATTCACTCCCTAGTCGTCCACAGTCCCTGCCACTCCCTTTTGTATGTCATCGCTGGGACTGAGTGTCAGCCAGCGCTTATCCTTGTATTTGGAGGGCTCTTTTATGTACCGTAATGAACGGATAAATATTTAAGAAAAATAGAATTGAAAAAAAGGCAGATGTGAGGCAGCATGTCTTAAGCAATTACAACAAAGACCCCTCCTTTGCGGAAGTGAAGAATGTCCCAATATGCATATATGCAAATATCAAGCCTGTATCACTCATTCGTGCCACCTGCCTGGCATCGCTGGGCATTTATTCCTTCAACAGATATTTACTGAGCGCCTGCTGTGTGCCAGGCACTGCTCTAGGTGCCAGTGATACATCAGCTAGCAAAGCAAACAAAAATGTCTGCCCCCTTGGAGCTTGTCTCTTTTCAACGAGTACAGAAAATTACAAAATAGTTGGACGTGAGAAATGAAGGATTCCCACGTGTGCTAGAAAGTGAAAAGTACTATGGGGGGAAATAGAGCAGAAAGAAAACACTGGGAGTGCGGGGAGGGGTAGCAACTTTTGATATTCATTTGATACGCATTTGAGTTTGTGAGCTTGGGCTTTGCTTTCTCTGCCTTCATGATCCCGACCGACTCACCCTCCTGCAGGAAGTCTTCCCTGACTACTTTATCTTCGACAGACCTCTCCCTTCTCCGGGAGACAACAGCACTGACCAACGGCTACACACACTTTGGCTCTAATGAAGAACATGCATTGAGCTGCTTGGGGACCCCTCGGCACCATGGAATAGCCAGTCTCTGCTTTCAGGGGGATGAATCTAACTTGGGGATGAGGCAAGTGTGGAAATTACTCTCAAAGTAAGTATGAGGAGCATACAGGAGGGAGAGAGAAAGTGGTGTCCGAAGTTCAGAGGGGAAGGCATTTCCTGAGGCCTGAGAGCGAGGGGAACAGGGGCACATGCACCAATGGTCCTCCCACTTCCTCACGGCCCCCCTCAGACCCTGGTTTTGACTCCCACCCGGAAGAGATGGAGTGGAGGCCCCTTAGTCCTAGTTCAAGGCCTCAGCCTCTTTCCAACCCACTCTCCCAACCCCATTTCCCCCAGGCCTTTCCTTCAGCAAACGCTTTTGTTAATGCTGACGCCAGGAAAAAAAGGCACCAGAAATACAACTGTCAAAAAAAAGGGGAAGAAAAAAAAAAGGATAGAGAATACAAGTCAAGAGAGAAATTTCTCCAGGAAAGGGTACAAACGTGTCAGAACGTAGCATGCAGTAATGCTCAGCTTGCGCATACAATAAAGAAAATAGAAGGTCTTTGAAACGGAGCATAAAAAAGAGACGCAAAGAATCAAAATGTAGATGATCAAACAGGAGAAGGACTCGGAAAGAAATGGAAGAAAAAATAAAGCCACTTAGCCACAATAAAAAATAAAATAAAATAAAGCCACTTTTTAGAAAGAAGTCTTGTTAGAAGCCGAATCAATTGCACAAACACTACTGACAACAAAGAGGTACAGAAGAAGCACTTGAGAAAATCCAGCAAAATAAAATTGAACTTGTCAAGAACTAAAATTAATGAAAGAAAACAAAAATGATGGGCAAGGCAAAGGAAATTCATCATGCGTGTAACTGGTGGATGTGAAGAACATGATATTTTACAAAGTAACAAAAAAAATCAAAGATATAATAAAAGAAAACTGTCTTCAAATAAAGGAATGTAATCTTTCGATTGAAACAGGACACCGAGTCTTAGGAAACCTTGGTGCATTTTAGATTTCATGAATAACAATAATGATAATAAAATGCCTGTGGATTCCATATTAAAACAACAAACACACAAATAAGCAAACAAAAAAAAATAATAAAGTAAAAAAAAAGTTTTGAGAATATTATTAAAATGTATACATGTGTATAAAAGGTAACAGCCAGAATATTTAAAACACGACTTTTCCATACTATTGGTGGAAAAATACACCATAAAAAGCACACAAATAACAAAACAAAGAAAGCTGAGATAATATAGCAGAATAAGAAACAAAATAACGACAGAGAAAAAAAACAAAGTAAAATGACAGAACTAGAACCAAATATATTTTTATATCAATAAGTGTAAGTAGGTCAATCTTACTTCTTAAAAGAGAATGGTTTATACTGAATGTTAAAAGCAAAACAAAATGTTACCCTGTATATGCAACTGACCTAAGGCAACGTGACTCAGAAAGATAAAAATTAGGATGATTGGCAAAAACTTAACATGAACACATAATATGCAAGGAAGTAGGGTTTTGATAATTTTATCAGGTGAGTTTAAATTTAAGGCAAAAGTATTTCACCAGACCAAAAGAGACACTTCATAATGGTCAACTGAACAAAACACTTTGATTCTGACTGGATCATTGAGCCCCGAAACAATTCACAAAGCAAAAAACAAAAAACAGAAACAAAAACCAAAAACGAAAAAAAAAAATAGATATATATATATATGTAGCACAATTGATAAGGTAAATCGAATAGAAATCCATCAAACTCCCTTATCTTAAAATAGAAAACACCCACTCTTGTCATGTACCTGTAGGATGTGAACACAACTGATCACAAAGAAATCTGGCACAAAACCAAAACTCGAGGCAGGTAGATCTCTAAGCAACATGGATGTCCTAGATGTTATACCCAACATAGAAAATAAAACAGAACCAAAATAAATAAACAAACAAATAAAGCATTGAAAACCTTTGAAAGCTGAAAATCACATGGGATAAGGTAAAAATTTAAAGGAACATTGCAGAATCCCTGGTTTAAAAAACTTCATTGCATATCAAAGGGGTTAAACAGGAGAAAACATAACCTTAAAAATCTAGGATATTCAATAAGAAAGAAAGTAAAAAAGTGGACCAAACATTCAATTTACAATGAAGAGAAAGAGGAACCATATACATCCAAGAAAAGCAAAAAATTTATTCAAGTAACGGCAGGAATTAATAAAAAAAATAACATCTAATGAATACATATCTTTGTAAGGGGATACACGGAATAGATAAATCTCTAGCTATATCCGTGGTTCTCAACTAGGGATGATTTGTTCCCCCAGGTGACATTTGGAGATGTCTAGAGGTATTTTTGGTTGTCACAGATGGGGAGCTGCTAGACCACTTCATGGGCAGAGCCCAGGGATGCTGCTAAACATTCCCCAGCACCCAGGACAGCCCAACGGCAAAGAATTACCCGACCCAAAATGTCAGTGATGCTGAGGTTGAGAAACTGAGCTATTGATAAAGACCAGAGAAGGATGCACAAATTCACAGAATTAGAAATAATAATATGGACATATTAATAACAGGAGAAATACTAAAAGCTAAAGTTTCATTTTATGCAAATAATTGTTTCATTTTGTGAAAATAATTTTAAGTAGATAAAATGGATACACTTTTTAATGCTTTCTTTATTTTTGAGAGAGAGAGACAGAGAGACAGAGCGTGAGAGGGGAAGGTGCAGAGAGACAGGGAGACACAGAATCTGAAACAGGCTCCATCCAGGCCCTGAGCTGTCAGCATAGAGCCCAATGTGGGGCTCGAACCCACAAACCGTGAGATCATGACCTGAGCTGAAGTCAGACACACTTAACTGACTGAGCCACCCAGGCGTCCCAAATGGAAACATTTTTATGACAGTCGGAATTACCAACATTAACCCCAGAAGAGAAAGAACTTAAACAGGCAATTACCATGGGAAAAAGAAAACAAAACAAAGCAAAACAAAACACTGATAGAGTTGTCACAGAGCCATCTCAAAAATGCATGAGGCCCAGATGTTTTCACAGGTTAATTCTGTCAATCCTTCAGAAGACAGATGATACCAAAGCTATTTTAACTGTTCAAGATCTTAAAGAGAGAAGAAAAATCTCCTAATTATTTTTTGAAGGTGGTATAACATTGACACCAAAGTTTGATCAAGACCTAAAAAAAAAGAAAGCTATAAATCAATCATACTTTTGAACAGCAACGCAGTAAGTCCTCAGGAATGTCTTAAAAAGTAGACTTCAGCAGTAGTACATTAAAAAGAGAAACAGGCCTCGGTCGAGTCGTTGATTGCTTAAATAAAAATGTGTTTTAATATAAGGAAATCTATTAAGATGATTCACTATCTTAATATTTTAATAGTATATCAAACGCAGAGAAATATCATCTTCACAAATGCATGAGGCATTTATAAATTTAAACACAAAGCCCTGATCAGAATAAATAAACAATTAACCAAACAGTCATAGAAGGGTTTCTGCAGCATGCATGTGACAAGATGCTTAGTCCTGAGACGCTCCGATCAGGTCTAAACAGGTCCAACACCGCTGGCACTCAACCCCTTTCCCAAACGTATTAGTCATTGCAGTGCAAAAGAAGAAATAGGAGGTTCTATATTTGTTAAAAAGAGGGAAGAAGATTATTATTTGTAGGTACTAAGATTCATACCAGAATACTTATAGGAAACTGCTGAAAAAAAAATATATGAGAAACAATAGGGCAATTCAGCAAGGTGGCCAGTGGTAAAAGGAATATACAAAAATCAGTAGTTTCGATTAACCCAAACAATAACCAATCGGGAAAACGCAGCTAAAGAAAAGATTTGATTTACAGTGCAGGATGTTGTGAAAGGAGAAGTGAGGGAATAGCTAGAAATGAACCTATGTGTGAATTTTAGGTCCAATAAAAACAAATGAAAGCAAACAAACAATTGTGAAGAATGACCCAGCAACGTGCATAGAAAGCCCCATTTTGCTCTTGGACATAAGACTCTAAGTAGTAACAGTGCTAATTTTCCCTCTACATTGTATTTCCTCATCCCTCCAAAAACTTCTGCTGAGTCTTTTGTGGGGAGAATAATGTTTGAACTAAGAGTAAATACTATATAAAAATAAATATGAAACTAGATGGCAAAATTCCGAGAAAGAAATATAGTAAGCTTTCATAGATATTATGCTGAATGATATACCCATTAATAAATTTTGGAACAGGTGTACAGACAGTAGATAGGCCAGTTGAGCAAAGCAGAGAGGAGAGAAACAAACATAAACGTGCCCGAGAATTTAGTAAATGATAAAGTTGCCTTTTTTAATCAGTGAGAGGAAGAATTATTTAATAAATGGTGTTCAGTAAACTGGCTAGCCACTGGGTTAAGAGGAGGGTAAAAAACCTCCTCATTCACTTCTTCCACCAAAATAAAATCAAGATTATTAAGGGCCTAAAAGTCAAAGAAAAATCAAAATGATAAGATGTAGGTTAATATAAAACCTAAAAGTGAGTAAATTACAGAAGCCATAATATGACAGATAAATCCAAGTATTAAACACTCTAAAGCCTCATTATAATTAAAAAAAACTATAAACAAAATCAAAAGGCATATGACAAATTAGGAAAAATATTTATAACACAAATGTCAGAAAAGGGCTAATTTCCTTAATATATAATACGCTCTTGAAAATCAGTGAGAAAGATATCAATCATTCAATAGGAAAGAAACAGGCAAATGATATGAAAAGGCAATTCACAGAGAAAGAAATAGAAATGACTTCTACACATATGGAAAGATGTTCAGTGTCACTCATAATTAAAGACATGCAAATAAAAACAATGAGAAACCTATCAGATGGCCAAAGGTTTCCATCTTTGAGCATTTGTGCTTCTTGGAACTTGTATGGGAGCCCCTCATTCCCTCCCCTTTTCTCTCTCTGTCTCTCTCTCTTGTGAGAGAAAAAGAAGAAAATTATGTGTATATATATATATATATATATAATGTGTGTATATATATGTATATGTAATTATATTACATTATATACAATGTAATATATGTAGATATTATATTATATTATATTATATTATATTATATTATATATGTACATACATATCTATGTATACACATATGTACATAGTTATAGTTATTCATCAACAGGGAACTGGGTAAATCATGGTAAACCCCTACACAGAAATTAGGGACTTTGCAACTATCAACAAAAATATAGAAGATGTGGAAAATACGCATGATATATTGATAAGGAACAAATCAAGGTATAGAATGTATACATAATATGTCCAGTTGTGTTTAAAAATGTATACACATACGTATTTGCTAGAAAATTTACTGAAATATACACATTTTCTCTGGTGCCTGTCAATGGGGCTGGACTAAGAGTTTAAGGTCGAGGAAGACTCACTTCCCATTATACAGGTAAATCCTTTTGTACGTTTGAATTTTACAATGTGCATGTATTCAAATAAACAAAACACCCTTCTGGAGTGCTCGGAAAGTGATGGGGGCGTGTCCAAAGGCCAGTTTGAAGGTGCCCCCAATGGCCAGTGCTCTGACAATTTCAGCAACTAAATCATAATAGTAATGGATTTATAACTCATAGAATAAAATAAATATCCATGAATCCATACTGATGAAAAAAACACACTGAATAACTAATGGGAGTGAATATCCTTTCCTTACAGAAGAATTCCAACTTAAGAAATTTATGAGAGTACAGGGGTATCTGGGGGGCTCAGTCAGCTAAGTGTCTGACTCTTGGTTTCGGCTCAGGTCATCATCTCAAGGTTCATGAGATCAAACCCTTAGATGGGTTCTGTGCTGATAGCGCAGAGCCTGCTTGGGATTCTCTCTCCCCCTCTGTCTCTCTGCCCCTCCCCTGCTCATGCTCTCTTTTTCTCTCTCAAAATAAATAAACATTAACTTTTTTTTTTAACGTTTATTCATTTTTGAGAGGCAGGAAAAGATAGCATTTGGAGGGGAGAAGGGGCAGAGAGAGAGGCAGACACAGCATCCGAAGCAGGCTCCAGGATCTGAGCTGTCAGCACGGAGCCTAAGGCAGGGCTCGAACCCACGAACCGCAAGATCATGAACTGAGCCAAAGTCAGATGTTTAACTAACTGAGCCACCCAGGCGCCCCAATAAATAAACATTATAAAAAAGAGATATTCAGGAGTACACAAAGTAGTGAAAATTAAAAAAAAACAACAACACACAATTAGAACATCATTAGTAATCATTGTTATAGCCAGGCTGCACTAATGCACATAAAAATTAGGGGGCACAGTACGAGAATCACAAGGATATTTGCATTGTCTCCAAGTAGCAACCCAGAAGATACGTTTTCATTACGAAGGAAAAAAATAGTAACTCTACAGCTGAGAAATGTGGAAGGCCCCTTCTTAACCAAGTGATCAAACTTAGAAAGAGACACATGAGCCTCACAGGCCTCCTAATATGATGCACTGAGGGGACACAACAGGATTCCCATGGCATCTTGTCTGTATGGGTAACTGCAGTCTAACCATGAAAAAATAGCAGCCAGATCCACGTTCTACAAAAGAGTCAGCCAGACATGTTAAGGTCGTGAAGGACAAAGGTTGGAGGGAGCTGAGGACACAGGACAGTTAGATGCCATGCGAGATCCTGGTTTGGAGCCTGGCCCACAAGGATATTGGTGGGACATTGGCTAAATACGAACAAGGTTGACTGAATAAAATTGAACATTAGTTAATAACTTTGGCATCAAGGTTAATCTCCTGGTTTTTGATAATCAAACTAAGGAAATGCAAGATGTTAGCATTTAGGGAATCTTGTGCTATTTTTACAACTCTTTTTGGAAGTGTGACAGTATTTCAAAATAAAAAGTTTAAAAGGTAATTTTCAAACCCTGTTCCAGGAAGTCCCGCTGGGATGAGCAATGAGAGATACAAGACGGTTGACAGATCAGCACGTCATTCAATCAGAGTGGAAAATCCCAGTAACGTGGCCTCTTTTCCCTGGGACTTGGTCAGCCTTACTCTGGGATGAGAAGCTCTGGTCACTCCCCAGCAGCACACCCCACCCCAGAGGTCCCAGTGAGGTGCAAGGAGGCGCACCTTTTCTCCGGTTAGCCAAGAGATGGTAGTGCCCCCATATTTAGGGAGGTCCCTCCGGAATAGAAATGTTGCACATGGAGCCTCAAGAGTGTGTTTGAGCCCGGCCTTAAATTTAAATACTTACAGCCCAGGGCCTCAACATCCTGTTGGGTTTGGAGAGAACGGGGCACATTCTAAAACCATCTCCTATCCACTTGAGCGGTCTTGGAAAGTGACTCATTCATTCATTCATTCATTCACAGTTTCCCATCTCTCAATCTGTAAAATCTGGAGAGTAAAGTCACCACAAGGGTAAATGATGCTCCTGAAAGCACTAAATCCTTAAGATGGACTGCTCATTTCATGATCTCCAATCCCTTTAAGAAGATAGGGCAAATCGCCGAGGACACGAGACCAGTCCTCAATTCAGTGTGCAAACCCGGGAAGCTGAAATAAGTGTTCCCGAATGCCCAGGACCAAACAGCAGAAGGTTGGTGCATTGGAGCCTTGACTCCTAGCTCCCAGGGCGCCACCAGTTCACGCTTAAGAGATGAAAATTATTTTGAAAACCAAGGGCAAAGGCCACAGGCATATATTTGCAGCAGATTATTGACACGAGTGTGCCATGGACCTAGCCAATCAGAAAGTAATTTTATAAACACTGTTATTAAACAGAAGGGCAATTACTTTAAGTACTGGAAAAATGTCAGGGTCATACATGAATTTTGTGGGTATCACATTTTATTTGACACTCAGTGGATCAATGACTCCAAGTAAATTTATTCAGAAATAATATGCACCATGTCACCAACCTTCAAGCTAAACCTCCCCTATACATATTGCCCAAATTTACAGAGGAATAATTCCTGATTTATTCAGTTTACTAAGTATCCAAAAATGCATTCAAAGCTCTTTATACATAAAAGTATGGAAGTAATTAAGGATTATGTGCTAAGTGTACAAACATGGCTTATATGGCTGCATTTTAGAAAAAGGACCCTTTTTATTTCTGTCTTTGTCAACTGAACAGAGTAGAGGGTTCTAATGTACTGTAATGAGTGTAAGAGGGGCCCGAGGGCAGCTTTTCTGTGATGCCTGTTTGTAAACTGAGTGGCCTTGAGGCCTTGGGCTTTCACGCTCCCCCACCCTGCATTTCATATTTCTGCTGGAGCCACAGGGAAGGGAGCACAGAGAGGACACTCCAGGAGCCAGTGCCATTTCACATCACCTCACAGGACAGATTTCCTCCAACGTCAAATGGCCAGGTAGCTTATTCCACCCCAACAGGGTTTGGAATGGCTCCCAGTGACCCTAGGGGTCCCCTGGCCTCCCCTCTCTTGGCAATGACTGTTCTATTTTACATGGGTGGTCTATGCATTAAAAGGTAGGGAAGCCGAGAACGGGACACACACAATAGGCCCTCCATGAAAATACAGCAAATAAATGAATGACTGACAAGCTTTCTGAAGTCATCAAACACAGTAGGAATAAATAATAGAGGTATCTCGGTGATGCCACATTTGGTAGGGCCTAAATTTTGAGAAGTCTCAGAAGAATACATTAACCTGGGCATGATAGTTCTCAGGGTTGGAGGCGGCTCCCCCCTGCCCCCCCCCACCCCCCAGGAGTGGCCTTGCATACATGAGCCCTTGTCTGCCCCTCCACCCACTGCAACGATGACAGTGAGCAGACAGACCTGCCCTTGGTTCAGGGAGAATTGTTGAGCCCTCAAAGAGGCAAACAAAACAGGTGGCCGCGGGAGGTGTGCTCTAAGGGATGCAGGTCTAAGAACCCAATTTGTCTTAAAAGCCTGAGATAACATGAAGCTCTGTTTCTTCCTGTTTTGACAACTAAGCTTCTACTCTGCTCCCCATTCATACAAAACTACATGGAAAGACCTCATCCCCCATATTGGCTGACTTGGGTGTCCTGAAACAGAATGTGGTGATAGAGCAGCCACCTATAGACTTCTCACACTCTCCAGCCCTGAGGGGGTTCCCTGTGAGTCTCATAGGGGACAGACCCAGGGCAGGTGGACCAGCCTTGCCAGCATCTTGGAACTGTTCTGCCAGATGGGAGTATGGTTGCCTGTCCCCAGCACTGCACAAAAGGCATATATTATTTAGATCCATTTTTAAGATCTAAGTAAATTAGAAATATTGTTTTTTCTCTTTTCTTTTCTTTTCTTTTTTCTTTTCTTTTCTTTGTTTTGTTGAAAAGGGAGGGAATGTATTATAACATCCATATACTTGTTTGTCTCTCCACTAGAAAGAAAATACTGGGGCCTCCTGGGTGGCTCAGTCAATTAAACATCTGACTTAGGCTCAGGTCATAATCTTACAGTTTCGTTATTTTGAGCCCCACATCAGGCTCTTTGCTGCGTGGAGCCTGGTTTGGATCCTCTATATCCCTCTCTCTCTGCCCCTCCTCTGCTCTTTCTCTCTCTCTTACTCTCAAAAATAAATAAATACTAAAAAACAAAGAAAATACTGAGGGCTGGGAATATACTTCTGTCTTTCATCTTTGTATCCTCAATGCCTAACACATAGTAGGTGTTCAGTAAATATCTATGGCACGAATGGATGGATGGGATGGATGAGTGGATGGATAGAGGCACAGAGGAAGGGAGGAATAGATGGAGGAACGGATGGATGGAGGAATGGATGGATGGAGGAACGGATGGGTAGATGGATGGATGGAGGGATGGATGGAGGGATGGATGGAAGGATGGAGAGATGGATAGAGGGATGGAGAGAGGGAGGGATGGATGGATGGAGGGATGGATAAATGGATATAGGAATGGAAGGAAGGAAGGAAGGAAGGAAGGAAGGAAGGAGGAAGGAGGAATGGATGGGTACATGGATGGATGGAGGAATGGAAAGAGGGAGGGATGGATGGAAGGATGGATGAATGGATGGATGGATGAACGGATGGCTGGATAGATGGATGGAGGAATGGAGAGAGGGAGGGAGGGATGGATGGTTGGATGGAAGAATAGAAGGAAGGAAGGAAGGAAGGAAGGAAGGAAGGAAGGAAGGAAGAAGGGATGGATGGAGGAATGGAAGGAAGGAATGAAGGGTGGATGGATGGATGGATGGATGGATGAACAGATGGGTGGATAGATGGATGGAGGAATGGAGAGAGAGAGGGATGGATGGAGGGATGGAGGGATGGATGGAGGGATGGAAGGAGGGATGGAGGGATAAATGGATGTAGGAATGGAAGAAAGGAAGGATGCATGGATGGATGGATGGATGGACGGATGGAGGGAGGAACAGATGGGTGGATGGATGGATGGAGGAATGGATGGGTGGATGGATGGATGGAGGAATGGAGAGAGGGAGGGATAGATGGAGGGATGGATGGATGAACAGATGGGTGGATAGATGGATGGAGGAATGGAAAGAGGGAGGGAGGGATGGATGGTTGGATGGATGGATGGAGGGAGGGATAAATGAAGGAAAGGAAGGAAGGAAGGAAGGAAGGAAGGAAGGCAGGCAGGCTGGCTGAGTGCATGGATGAGCAGATGGATGAATGCTTTGAGGCACTTGCCTTATGTGACAGTGTAGCAAAACCAGTTCCACTGTCATAGCTGATGGCCAACCTAAATGTACAAGCCTCATCTCAGACCGCTACCATGAGCTGCTTAATCAGTTAAGAAACAATTCCCTTAACACGTTTCATTGGGCCCTCACAATAGCTCTGTCAGAGAGGCCTGGCAAGAATTATTTTGCCATTTGTCAGATACAAAAACTGAGCATCAAAGATGCCAAAACCTAGCCACACAACTTTTAAGAAGCAGAGTTAGGAGGAGAACTTAACTCTACAAAAATACATTTGAAGCTCCTTATTTACAAACTCATGAAAAGTAGTTAAGAATCACATGGGAAGGAGCACAAGATGTATTTCATGGATCTTAGCGAACCACATACTTAATCATGTTTCCATTTTCGTATTTACTGCTAGAAGGCTCAGATCCCAATATGCAGCCTACCTCTTAGAGGACAAAACCTCCTGGTTTGGGGTGCCTGGGTGGCTCAGTCGGTTATGTGTCTAACTCTTGATTTTGGCTCAGGTCATGATCTCACAGGTTGTGAGTTCGAGCCCCACATCGGGCTCTGCGCTGACAGTGCGGAGTCTGCTCGGGGTTCTCTCTCCCTCTCTCTCTCTGCCCCTCCCCTGCTCCAGCTCTTTCTCTCTCTCTCAAAATAAATAGATAAACATTAAAAAAGACAAACTCCGGGTTTAATTGTGTAAACTACCTTAAATCTTCCCAAGAGCCAGGAAGGGGCCGGGGGTTTGGGTATGTATGTGGGGAGTGCTGAGACAGGAAAGGAAAGCATGCAGTTACACTGTCATGGTCCAGAAGCAACCCCTTCTCCAGCTGCTCTGTCCATGGAACACCACGAACTGCGATGCTGTAGTGAGCAAACCAAGAGGTCAGACAGGGATGGGGCTGTCTGTTTCCTGGCCCTCACCACTTCCGTGGCTGACTCTGGGCTTTGATGCGAGAACCCACACCCCTCCCAAGGGGCCACATGACAGTTTTAGTCCCTGATCATAGCTCCGAGGTGACATTCAGACTCCGATGCCCACTCCTGAAGCATCAAGGAAACTGGTCACAATGTCAGGGGGAGGGAAGGTCCTGATTCTTCTTTAGAGAGGGTCACGGCAGCTTTCTACAATGGAAGTCATATGAATGACCTGTCCTGGCCCCCTCAGAAAGCTCCGGAGAGAACTTTGGTGATCAAGTCTCCTGGTCCCCAAACTGCCCAGACCTAGTTCCTCAGAGGCAGAAACAGCACCTGACCTGACTGTGTCCTGCACCGGCGTCCTCCAGAGCCCCTGGACCACGAGCCAACACGGCCCATTCTAAACCACAGGTTGGAGTCCTCTGGCCTACAGCTGGGTAAACAGCTGGCACCCTGTGAATGTTCCAGAAGCTGCATCCTGGCTGAGTCCCCTGAAGGCCCACTGTGATCCTGTCCAGCAAACCCACTCTGATGCACATCAGATCACCCATACAGCCCGCCATGCCTCCTGCACCTACAGATGCCCAAGCCAAGCATTCGTCTTCCTGTTACCCCAGGAAGTGTTTACCTGCAAAACTTGGCCCAGGCAAATACTTCCTAGAAATCCATTCCATCTGCCTGATAATTATCTTCATCAGGTTTCAAGGTTCCTTCTGGTCTGGCACTTGATGAAAAAGTCCCTTTTCACGTGAGTCGGACCATTTAAGATTTTGTAAATATTATTCCAAACAAATCCATGTTAAAAATCAATTGTAATTTCTCTTCTATGAATTTGTTGTACAAATACAATTGTATTGTACGCAAAAGATATTTGGGGTGGCCTTGTTCCAAGTAACAGAAACTCGCAACAACTCAACACAATCCTGTGTGAATGGGCATCGATCCCAGGCTGGTTAAATAGATTATTGCACATAAAAGAATACTATACAACTGGTAACATTGTAACTTGAGTCTAAAGTCAATACTTCTAACATCTACCTCATTCTTTTTAAGTGAAAAAAGCAAATTGTGGAGAACATCTATTGTGTAAATATTGTATGATCGCATTTGCAAAAAAAAAGAATAAGACTGCACAGTAACACATAAATATATGTTTGCCATATTATCTATATATATAATAGGAATTTTTCTCTATTTTACTATTTTCTATTTTTATGTTACTTTGATTTTTTAAATATAATTATAAATATAAAGATAAAGAGAGGAGGTGAAACAGTTATTGATGAACAAAGGAGAGCTTAATTAAAATTCACAATGAAAATAATCACAAAAATATCTTCATCACAAACTATCAAAAAAGCCTCACTTTGCATGCCTAAAACAAAGCAAATTACCCATAAATGTAAAAAAAATCATTTGAGAGCACGTTATAGCTCCTCTCAGTCACAAGGAATGTGTGGAAAGAATCTAATCGTGTTTTGCAGTGTGTGCGATTCAGGAATCTTCTGTCAATAATTTTGACAAAAATCATTACACTGCGGAGCTTCAAGAGGGTGAGAGGATCATTTTATCCAAGTTGCTCAGCTTGCAGATGAAGAAGAAACCCAGAAGGTATGCATTATGCAGACAGCAGGGCGATGGCTTGCCCTGGGAACCCAGATACCCATGTTCTGGCCAGTATGCCCGGCATTGCCCTGGGGGACACTTGAGGCGGCCTACACATCCACTCTGACATCCTCACTCTCTTTTCCCTCTTCTGTTCCAGCAAGTGGCCCTACTCTGGCCCCTCCTCCATTTGTTTCTGGGCCCCCAACTGACAGCTTCCCCCAACATGTGATGAGCACTGGCCGGACCCTGGCCCAGTGGCCAGCACTTTGTACCACAGATCCTTTCCCTACTCAGCCACATCTTCCTGTTCACAGAGGAGGAAACTTAGGTATAGAGAGACCGACCTTCTCAAGATCACAGAGCTGGGTGAGGGTCCCAAATGGATTGGAGTCCAAACTAATGGCCTGCGGAGCCCAAGCTGCTACCACCCTCCCTTGTGGGTGTGGACCCCAATTCCATTCACACTCAGGACTGTTCCTCTCTGAGCAGCACTGTTCCATCATGGATCGACGGCCATGTGAGAAAGGAGACAACTTCCCTTGCCTTCAAATGGAGTCAAAATTGACCAAAATTCTCCCAAGTAAGGTGTCCCCCAGCCCAGACGTGGCATTGGAAGAGACAAGATGATGTGGCCCCTCTCCAGTGGGGTGAACACTGCCAACGTCAAGGATGCAGCAACACTCTATGCCCTTAGGATAAACACTCCATTCCAGCTGGACAGGGCTGGGCACTGCACAGCTGTGATGACAGAGGCCACAGGGCACCCAGGAGAACTGAAGTCACCCAGCACTTGAAAAGAGGAGGATGCCTTTCAAAGGCCGTGAGAGATTTCCGTGTCCTCGTAGGCACATTTTCCTAGAGATACCTGCTCTTTCAATTTGCCAGCAATCTGCACGTGATCTCAGCTTGGGATCCCAGAGAAGACTTGTCGTCTGGAGTCTTGGCTCCTTTCCCCCAACTTTGGGCTTTTCAAATAGCCAACCTCTTTTCCCTCATCAGTTGCAATTTGACTCCCTCGAAGCTTGAAGCAACCAGGGTCAGTCTAAGCTATTCTGAACTTGTCTTTTTATGGGAAGAAAGCGGGGAGGGGCAGTCACAGAAGAGGGGTAGGCATCTGTCTGGTGCCGTAGCCTATCTGCTAAGCACTCTAATGGCAAAAAGCATCCTCTAGTATCTGCATTTCTCTTGCTACAGCATCAACAGCCAGAGTATATAACTGCCACCTGGTGGGGAATGGGCTTTCTCATCTGTAAAATGGGGATAAACAGCTTTTACCAATATAGCAACGGTGAGGATTAAACAAGATAATGAATATAAATTGCCCAGCAGTATGAACTGCTTTTGAAATGCATGAAGTCCTGCATGGGAAAGACCGCTGTCTCCTGGGATGGGGCGTGGGGTGGGAGGGGGGGTGGAGCATCAAATGGCCTCCCTGGTGTTCCTTGTCCAGAGCCCCACCATGCAAAACTATTCCTGCGTGGAGAGCTGGGGTCCAGGATGTCCTGCCTCTGTCTTAGGTTTGCTGGGCAACATCTGGCCGATCAGCAACCCTCTCTGAACTTCAGTATCTTCATGTGAAAAATAAGGGTGTTGAATTACCATAGGGGCATGCTACTTTTGGATCGACATCGCCTTGGTGCATCCCCAAGGCCCACAATCTCAATTTGTTGGCTGATCTGTCTATCAGAATAAGTTAACCTGTTATGTACTAAGTAGCTTATTCTCCCATGCTGACTCATCAAAGGCATATGTGGTGACCCCTTAGTGCCCGTGATAACAAAGAAGAAACCAATGAAGCTGATATAATTCTCACCAAAAAAACTTGACATTTCCGTAAAGTTCAGCAGCCTTCTTTTTAAAGCTGCATTGTTATTTTATTTTATATTTTCCAAAATGAAAAGATATTCTCCTTATTATAAATGTAATATACACTCAATATCAAAATATAAAATAATACCCAAGTGTGTGAGATAGACTTGGAATATAGACTTCAAACTATTTCCATGCATACATATTATAAATGTGCATATTTTTACAAAAATGAACTCTACTATATATATTCTCTACAACTTAAGAAAACTTAATAGCATATTGCTGGCAACCTTCCATATTTATCCCCAGAAATGTATTTTACTGTTCGAGTGCCTTATCAAATTCCAGTAACCCCCATCACTGGATGCCCGGCTTGTTTCCACTGTTCTCCTCTTGCATACAGCACTGTGTTCAACATCCTCGTGGCTTTCTCTGGGCGCATATTAAATTATTCACTCACATTCATTTCTAGAAGTGGAAATGATGCTTCAGATCACACGTACTTTTCTAAGAAGTATTTTACTTTTTTCCCAAAAATGTTACCGTGTACACTACTGTTTTATGAAATCACCCTTTGCAAATAACACACTCATTTCTACTCCCATCGTCAGTGTATGAGATCAGTGGCACCTCCTTGCTTCCTTTTTGAAATTAATCTTTCTGTTATATATTTAATAGATAAAAGTAATATCCAAAATGATCAATATGATGGTAATTGCAATAAAATGAATATCTGGATACTTTCCACCTGGCTTAAGAAGCAGACAGTACAGTATTTTTACAGGTAAATGCGTGACTCTTACTTGTTAATTTAAAATGACCTGAAATAAAATAATAAAATAAAATAAAATAGTAAAATAAAACAAAAATCAAATGACTTGAAAAGTTGTGAGCCGTCTGTGCTATCTCTACAGGGTCAATGATGTCAGAGAAGATAGGTTGATAATCTCTGTAGTCACAAAATACTCCTGTTTGTCCATCCATCCTTCCATCCATCCATCCTTCCTTCCTTCCATGAATCCATCCATCCATTCATCCTTCCATCCATCCTTCCATCCTTCCTTCCTTCCTTCCTTCCTTCCTTCCTTCCTTCCTTCCTTCCCTCCTTCCTTTCTTCCTTCCATGCATCCATCCATCCATCCCTTCCTTCCATCCATCCTTCCATCCATCCATCCATATTCAACCATCCATCCTTCCTTCCTTCCATGCATCCATCCATCCATTCATCCTTCCATCCATCCATCCATCCATCCATCCATTTTTTATTCATTCCTTCTTCTCAGCATGTCTCTGTTAGTATCTCCTTTCTATTTCAGGCACTGACCAGACATTGAGGGTTCAGGGGTGACCAAAGCGAGGACAGCCGTGTCCTCCTGCAGCCTTCAGTCTAGGGGACTTGGCGGACACTGAACGTGTGTTCCAGCCACAAGCTCCTGAGTGGTTATGATGATCCTGTGTGCGGCTAAAGATAGAGGTCAGAATGGCCGGAGAGCGGAGAGTAGGAGAATAGTCCGGACACACCCAGCAGGCCACACTGTCAATGGACACCTGACACCATGCCTGACTGCGGCTTCTAGCTTCTCCTTGTTTGTCTGGGGCAGGAGGACAGATGCCGATCTTCTCCCAACCATGGTGAAGATTTATTTAGTAGTATTATTTTTAAGCAGCTTTTCAAAGGCAGGATTAAGGTCTCTCGAGAGCACCCAGGCAGCAACCTGCTCTCTGCATCCCAGGTCACGGCAGCTACATTCTACACAGAGGCGCTTCTCTGCCTCTGCGCAGAGTTGATACTGATTAGCGAGCTCCTACCTGGGCTCCCCCAGCCTGCTCCTGGAGCCCTAGCCACACTCCGAAGTCAATAGCCCGGCTCCTTTGGACCAGGTCCCTAAATTTAAGCAAGATAATTGTATGTGTGTGCACAGGCTTGGTGGCACCATGGGACCTCTGAGCTCCCAGCATCACTGATTTAACCTTTTTGCACAAGCTAATTAACTACATGGGGGAAATAGCATCATGTACCCAGTCATGACTTTCGGCTGTCCATGGGAATTTGGTTGTGAGGTGCTCTAAATGTAGCTCTAAATATAAACAAATGTATTTGAACTGGATCAGCATGTCACATAGCTCACAAGAATATGGGCTGCCCAAGGCAGGGACTTCTCTGCCTTGTTCCCGTTTTATCCCCACTGACTTGAGCAGAGCCTGACATATAACATATATTCAACAAATATCTGTTGAAGGAGAGAATGTACATAAACAGCTCATCTGTGAGCAGAGGTGAACATCCACCTGCTTTTCCCCATTCTTCATGGCTTCATCCAAGGGAGCACCTCAAACCCCACCCCCACCCCAATGTATGTTTTTGTCACCATTGCACAGAAAGGTTGTGGGGGACAGAACTTCCCAACAGAAGCCTTCAGTGTATGCAGCAGGCCCTCCTGCTTGGAGGTGAGTTGAGGATAAACGGGGACCAACCTGATGACCATGGAGAGGTGACATTTTTAATGCCCTCTGTTTCCTTCTTTGGGCCAAGGAAGTTCTCTCCCTGGTAAACAAGTTCTAGAATGGAGTTTCTGAGTTTCTCAGGGACCCCTGATCCTCATCCATTCCACTGCATCACCACCCCTGCCCTCAGCATTACATGATCCAACAGTGACCTTGGGAGAGCCTGGGTTCTTACAGCAGGAACTCTCCGACCCACGTCCTTTACCATGAAGGCAACTTTACAACAGCCTTCTGGGTCCCCCTGTATTTACTATGGCTATTTACTATTTACTATGGCTAAATACTATTTACTATGTCTTTATCTATGGCTACCTGCTCTCTCTTGAAGAATAAGATGCTCACTTTGTTTTTTGTGTCTCAGCAACGGGTCCCAGAAAGTGATTCTAACTCCTCTCAGGAGTCACGACCCCATTGGGAGTCTCAGCCATATTTGTGGGTTCGTTTGCATTACAGAGATGCCCATACTCCGATTTTGTATTCAACTGAGGGGGGTCCTGCCATCCTGGGGTGAGGGTTCCTTGGGTGATTCAGGTACGTGGGACAGGGCCCTCTTCTCAGGAGCTGTGTCCAGCAGGCTGAGGGAAAGAGGTCCTGATGTGCCTCCAGTCTGCTGCCCGGGTGTCCCTGGCATGTGACTTTGTAGAATGTACCCTCCCAGAGAGCAATGGTCTTGTATGCCCACTGATAGGTTCTCAGCGCCTAGACTACGCCTGGCAACCGGTAACAACCCAGCAAATACTCTGAATGAGTAGAGAATATGGTCATGGTTTCTGTATATGTTAAATAAAAGTTGCCATTTAGATGAGCTTTTGGAGTAACTTCTTGCTCCCAAAGTTCATAATTTTAGGTTATAGTGTCCTCACCTATGGAACATGGAATGTGGGGGGGGAGGGTCCCTCTTCTAGTCAACTCTTTCCTTGGCCTGGTCTGATAATTTCATGGTTTAGACCCTTTAGTTAAAGACTTTCCCCAGAAAGTGGAGTCAAAATGCCAGCTACACCCTGCTTCAAGAAAACCTCATAAGTGAAAATCAGAAAGGAGTTGCTCAATCAACAACAAAAACAACCAATAAAAAACATTTTACTTTACGAAGAGTCGCTGGAACCAAGGAGCTCTCCTTAATAGGCCCCACACTCGGTTCTTAGCAGAATAAGTACTTAAAGCCAAAGCCTCTGGTGCCCGATCTTTCTGAGGACACTTACAGAGTGTCACTGAAGGGAGGTGGGAACACAGAGTGGGGCACACACCTGAATGCTGACCAGCCAGGGGCACGGCACCTCGGCTTGCTGGGGGTGTGGGCCAGGGAGTGCCTGAATCCCAGGCCTCCATTTGCTGACATGCAACATGCTGGCTGCTAGCCCTCCCTCCCGTGTACTCATCAAATGCATGTTCAGTCCATGTGGGGGACAGACGGGGGCGGGAGCAAGGGGGTGCTGGAGCCCTAAAGAACCTTGTTAGATGCATTCGAGAAATGATGGGCGAGTGGTCCGCCCCCTTCATCTGGCCTTGGACAGCATCTCAGATCATGTCTGGGTTTGCATTTTTAAAACCAGGATCCATCAACAGGAATATTTCTGAGTAAAATACAGGCCCAGAATCAAAACCTTTCCTCCAGTGACACTTGGCGAAAATTGTCATATCACCACTATGACACGAACAAGCTATGGCCAAGGATCAAATCCAGAGCAGGGATCTGTCACTGGATTTCTGAGGCGACCCACTGGCTTTTCGGGGAATCGTCCCGTGAGTCCACAAAACGGTCCATGAATAGGGCAAAATGCCTCAAGGTTGCCAGGGAAAAGGGAGACAAATGTGCTTTGTGAAATTTATAGAACCTCATCAGGTCCTCGTCTGTCCTGCCATTGTTGTCCAAATTCAATGCCTCACTTGTAACTCTCATTTTTCATACTATGAGAAAAGAATCTACAATTTCTGCTTTGTCTTGTGAAGGGATGGAAATGGCCCAAGTCTGAAGAGTTAGGTCAGTCCATTCTCTGGGTTATAATCCGAGGCCAGGTTAAATTGGAAAAGTTTACTGAAAGGATATAGGAATGAATAAACAAAGATGAGAGGGAGGGAGGAGGGGAGGGAGGGAGGGAGGGAAGGGGGGTGAGGAGGGAAGGGAGGGAAGGAGAGGGGAGAGAAAGTGAAGGAAGGAAAGGAGGGAGGAAGAAGGAAAGGGAAAGGGGGGGAGAGGAGAAGGAAGGGAAGGGGAGAGGAAAGGAGAGAAGGAATTCTAGTAAACCAAGGAGACAAACCACTGCTCTCCTTAAGTTTAAAAATAAAAGATAGAATTTTTAAATTAGAACTTCAGATTAGAGTTTTGTTGGTTTATCACAATGAATCATAGAAAATAATGTTCCACTGGGTAAAATCATCATGTTTATCCAGATCAAAACATGGTAGAGTGAACAATTTTTCTGTGGATGGGAGTTGTCTGCATAGATGGAGTGGATAATTATGCTTTATTCTCCCTCCCCACACCTAACCATTTGTTTGCTTTAATTTTGCCTTAATTACCCAGAAAATTTAGACGAAAGTAGCGTCCCTAGGTTTTTGAATAATCGAGACAAGGATATATATTTGGTGTGGCTTTAAAAAGGGGTTTCCAAGATCCTCATGTGGTTCAGGATGGAGGGGTTTGCATGGGCATGGGGGGTCTCGGGAGTCCTCTTCCCACGATGGGTATGCAGGCACCCACATCTTCCTTTTTCAGGGTGAATCACATCACAGCGACACCCCGGCTCCCAGAACTAGGTAAGGCCCCAGGGAATGCCCTCTCACAGATGAAAGTGCTGGAAGGTGCGGTGACACTTATCCTGCACTCCAGTGGAGTCGCCGGACGAGGGACAGCCCGGAAGCCAAAACGCCAGGGACACAGCCCAGAGCCCCCTTTTACTTTTCAAGTCGGTAAACTGGTGGGCGTTTCACCAGCTCCATCAGTGACGCACGCCTCCTGCACGCGCACACCTGTTCTGCGTATGGCGTGTAGCAACGACAGCAGTAGCTACGTTACTGGGCACTTACCGTGTATTTTGCATACGTGGGTTCACTCAACTCACAAGGGTGACCGACGTTTGTAATTTAGAAACCGAGGCAGCCGTGAGCAATGCACCCAAGACCACGGAGCCGCCAGGTGTCAGGTGCGGGCGTCCGACCCCGGTCGCTACCCTCCCCCGCCTTCGTGTGCACAACCAAGAACCAGGTAAGCTCGGAGGTACCGAGCATCGCCTAGGGGGCCAAGCCTGGTGCTGTGGTCATCACTCCCATCACCTCACAGAAGCTCATTTACTTCTCAAAATAACCCTGCCAGGTGGGTGCTGTTTTCCAGAAGGGGCAACCCAAGCCGGTCAGAGCCATGAAATCTGTCTCCAAAGCTTGCGCCGTTCCCTCCCGGAGAGCAGGCACGGGCGCCGTGCATCCTGTTGTAAGCAGGGGGAGACGAGACCTGAGAGGGCAGCATTTCAGGGGCCGAGGGAGACCACTCCACAGAAGTCGGCAGAAACCTGAAGCTCCACTCCCTCGGAGAGCCCTCTTTCCCCGGGTGTTCCCCACCGCTGGGGTGACCGACCGTCCAGGGCCAGGGGTCTTGCAGGACGAGAGCCCAGCCTGGCTGGCCGAGGAAATTTAGGGGATCCAGTAACAATGGAAAGGCCCTCCCCCACCTTTTACTGAAGATCACAGAAAGCCAGAGAGCTTCTGCTCTTGAGGACTTGCAGTCTGCCTTGCAAGAGGAGACAGCCCCAAAATGGGAAGGACCCATCAAGAAGACCAACCAGGTGGATGGAGGAACCGGTCCAGTAACCGGGAGAGTCCTTCTTTCGTAGGAAGATGGGTTTTCGGCTAACAACAAAAAAAGAGACTGTAACATATGAGATCTGCCTCATCCTACAGCCTCATCTAACCTATGTGGTCATCAGACCAAAAAAAAAAGAAAAAAAAAGAAAAAAAAAGTTTCCTTAAATATTGCACGGCCAACGACTTGCGGAGCCATGGAAACATTACTAGGTTTTTTTTTTCCCCCCTTCTTCTTTTTGCAGCTTTAGAAAAATAGATAATTACTTCAGTTAATTTCAGCAAAACAGTTCAAACTCATCAGGGCTGAACAAGTATAATTTACTGCTCCTTCTGACTTATTGTTGTGACTGGTTGTGGATTGATGATTAAAGTGGTAAACAGTAACATTTCTGTAAAATGGCTGACTCGGCTGCCAGCGTGTCAGGGGAGACACCTGCCCCAGTGGCTGTGCGGGATTGTGCCTGCGCTCGAGGCTGTCAACAAAGAATATAAGTATTTGACAAGGTGTTATCTAATTGTGTTTTTAAAAGCCGCGATACATACATCTTTTAATGTGTCACTTTAAGCAGCCAGAGAATTTCCTTTATTAAAAAGTACAAAGGAAAAATGAATGCCTTGCATTTTCTTTTTTTTCCCCCCTCTCCCTCTCTCTGTTATTTCCTTTTTCCTTTCGCTTTCCAAGCTCTGCCCTTTTGCCGTCATTCGGGGGAATATATTTTGCTCTTTAGTCAAATTGGCTTTTATTTAAATGGTTGCCCAGAATAGCTCAGCCACATTAGGTCTGTGAGGAGAGAGAACAGTATGTCCCACAGACGATCTTTGCTCTGGTCCTGGTGGGAATTCGCTGTGGTAAAGGAGGCAAGGAGCAAATCTTCTCTGATGCTCTGAGCCCTGAAAGCGAGGGGTCAGTAGGGGCTTCTTCAGACCTTCAGAGGCCCCCCCCCTTCCTCTTCTCAGGGCTCCCCTCTCACAGTCCCCCGGGACTCCAGGCTTCCCTTCCCCTCTCCCCCATCCCACAGAACGTTGAGCTCCAGAGAACACAGGTCCTCTTGCCCAGAAACGTGGGAGGCGGCCAGGAAAGGACAGTCAGAGTCGGGTGAGGCCCTAGGCACACCCAAATACAACTGCCGGGATCCACGGCGCCCCGCAGAGTTGGGGCTTTTGAAAGAACCAGAGAGAGCATTCCAGCAAAGAAAGTGCTGGGAGAAGGTAATGGGAGGGCCACACAGCCATGGTCCCCCACAAACGAGCGAATGGACGGGTCCCAGCACCGCCCCCGGGGCTGTGGGAGGGCCGACTAGAGCCCCGTCCCTTCCCGACACAGGGGAAACCCAGCCCTCAGCTACACAGGCAGGGTGGACGGCCAGGTCTGCAATTCAGACAAACCCAACTCCTCAGGCTCGGCTGGCCCAGCTGCATTCTGACCCTCCGGTGCTCGGCCCCACTTGGGGACTGTTTCTCTCTGTGTCTTACCGCACCTGTCGTTCCCTGGGGCCCAAGCAGGAAGCGCTGACAGAGAGGGGGTAGCCCTGGATGAACTCCCGCCCCTGCCCCCGCCTCAGGCAACACCGAACACACATGGGCCCCTTGGCAGAACTATTTGGGGCACATGAGGAGAAAGGTCTGGGGGTGGGCACCTTGAATCCCACACTTCAAAGCCACCCTCAGGCCTGTCTACACTGCTCCTCTGTGCCAGGCTAACTCAGAGGTTGGCTTCAGTTTTCACTGAATTGAATGCAAGGCCTGGCGGTTTCTCCCCAGAGAAAGACAGGAGAAGGACTGGGGAGACAGAAGCAGGGCAGGCCAGCTTGCTGCCATGGGGGAGTGGGCAGGTCCCCCCAACCCAGGACTCTCTGAGCGTGCTCCCTGCATCGCTCCAGCTGGCTCCACTGGGTATCTTGGGCACGAGGGCCTAACGACCAGGTCAAGGCAGCTATTTAATCTATCATAGTCAGTGTCATGTGGTGAGTCAAGCAACCTGTGACCAGTTATGCAAGGAAGGCAACAGCCAGCGACGGAGGGAGCCGGTGGCAGGTCATAGGGCCCACCCTGAGAGGAGGACTAAGCCTGGGGAGATAAGGAATTGGGGATCCCCATAGCCAGGCTCACAGATGTCTGCCCAGGCCGTGGCCGAGAAGGCAGCCCCAGAGACGGGAGTAGGACGGGCCCTAGGCCTGATCTTTGCCTTTCTACAGCCACCCCAGGTTCGGTAAGGAGCACTGACTGGTAGCCACAGCTGGATAGAAGCTGGGAGGCCCAGCCAAACAGGCATTTTGTGTCACTGTGCAAGGCCAGCAGTGGGGACGGGTGAGGTCTGGGACAATCCATGGAGCGCTCCTCGATATCGAGTGCCTACTGATTGCCCTTCCGGAGAAACTCACAGAAAGGGCTCTGGGTCACTGGCCAGACTTGGCGTTTGACATTTTGGGGTCAGCACAGCTCACAGTAGTCCCGTGGAAGACGCTGCGTGTGGCAGAGACCTCTTGCAAGACCGAGAGGAGAAAACCGAGAAGGGGCCATGGGACGGAACCCGGGAGGCCGGCTGTTCCCTGAGGACAAATGATGGTATCTTCCAGTCCAGCCTGTTTTTGTCCTCGGAGTCTCTGTGCCTCTACTTTGAAAGATTCGCTGTCTGCAGCTATCTCATGCCCTCCAAATGCTCTGAAGGCCTGCCAGGCTGGCTGACCCCAGATCTGAAGGCCAAGGCCATGTGGGAGGCCACTGCAAGGTAGCTCAACACTAGCCCTTGAACTGATAGCTGAGCTCCCTCCTCAGAGTCACGGAGTCCCAAGGAGGGGTCGGGAAGCAGTGTGTGCGGCGGGGTGGGGAGGACAAAGGAAAGCAAAGCTCCGTTGTCTACAAGTTTGCTCAGCGTCAAAGCTGGCCTCGCCAAAGACTAGAAGGGTTTTGCTTTCCCAAAGAGTCACCACCGGGTTCGTTCTGCCTGCCTGACTTTTTAGGAAATGATCCATTTCCAGAAAGTAGAAGCCATTCATAAGAGATGGTACCTTTGGGATGCTGGCCAGGGTTGGCCTGTCTGCAGCAGCATGGACAAGAGTTCACTGGACCACCCATGTAGCAGTTCTGGGGAACCTGCCCCAAACCCCCTCCAGTCTGGAATATCAGGAGACTCGGTCACAGGGCAGCAGATGGCCTTTTCATGATGACTCACAGGGTTCTTCCCCAGACTGTCCTTTTCTGCTGCCCATGGACCAGTGGGAGCCTCCCTGGAGTTTCAAGGAAGTGGTGTTTAGGGAAGAGCCCAGTAAAGCTGGGATTGGCCTAGAATTGGATGAGACACCAAGAAATAGAAAAGGAGCAGGTTTTGGGGAAAGGAAGAGAGCAAGGAGGCCCCACTGATCCATTTGGCCAAAGTCTGACTGTTCCCACCCTCACCACTGACAGACGCAAGTGTCTCTGACCAGTTTTATGCTGGGTGGTTTTCACACAGCATCTTCTCTCTGATCCGCCAGACTGTAGTTATAAATACTTGATAGCGTTTGCTCGAAAGGATCTTTTTACAACAGGTTTAATGAAGGGCTCTGCTCCAGATATATGGGAGAAGATGCTGAATCTGACAATGGCTTCTAAATGGTATGAATGTGAAAAACCTCAGCAAATAATAAACGCATTTCAAGCTTTATACCTGTTTATTTCACACTTTCTTTAATATACCAATTATTCATGTAACACCTAACTGAGAAATGTGTTATATCTAGCAATCACTTATAAGAATTTGCTAAACAGTAGCACAACGGATGTGTCCATCACCAGATCATTTATCAGCCCTCTATAACCATGAACTTGCTGGCAAATGGGGGGTAAAGTTGATTTAATCTTTGGGTTTAGAAAAAAAAAAACAGAAGATATTTGTGATTATGAGACATTTGCTTTTCATTTCCACAGCCAGTTAGGATTCACAAACATGAAAATCCATTATGGAATGGTGTATAAAGTGTGACCGCATCTTGTTCAGTCAATTAGTGAGCGAGCCTGAGTGTGCTGCTTCTCTGATAATCTGCATCTCCAGTCTGGCAAAAGTAAAGAAGATATTCAAAGAGATGGGGTACAGGTCCAAGGAGGGCTCGATTCATCCAGTTGCACTTTGTATCCAGATGCCCACCTGCCTGACTCCTTTTCATTCCACATCCTAAGAAGGGGCTCGGGGAAAGAAGAAAATCAGACAACCTGCTGGAAGTTGCATTCCCAGGGTGTTGGACACCTCTTGAGTTGAAGTCTCTCAAGTTCTACTCCTGGAAATCCTTTGTGCCCCCCTGCCACCTTTATGCAATGCCAATGGATAATTTATCCCAAAATGGATGCTATTTTTGCTTTGCAAGGATTTGATGCATAGTGACTTGTGCATGGAAATTACCTTGCACATCTGTATTCTGATTATGATATTTAGTGCAAGGGTCATGAATAATAATATTGCTAAATATGCTTATTGCCATCTATAAATAAAGGTTATCACACCAGAGAAGGTTTTGTTATGGAGTGGCAGAACAAGGCAGGTTAGTTGCAAGACAATAGAGCTTTAATTTTAATATGAAAATAAATACTTAAATTTATAAATATTCAAATGATTTCCAAAGCAGCAGGAGAAACAGATCTCTACCTGCTCAGCAAGTGAGTACTAGGCTTTCCAAAGGGCGCTAGGAAAGTTTTCCAAGGCCACCTGGCTAGTGTTGACACAGAACTCTGAAGGGTGTGACCCTCTCTGAAGATGTGTTTCTCTTATATCTTATTTATTTTTATTTTTATTATGTATTTATTTTTATTTTCAAAAGAGCGGATGAGTCAGGGAGAGAGGCACTGGGCAAGAGAGAAAGAGAGAAAGAGAGAGAGAGAGAGAGGAGAAAGAAAATCTTAAGCTCCATGCTGAGCATGAAACCTGACGCAGGGCTTGAGCCCGTGACCCTGGGATCATGACCTGAGTTGAAAGCAAGACTCAGACACTCAACTGACTGAACCACTCAGGCACCCCATCTCTTATATTTTCATAAATTATAGTTGGTGATTAAAAGCCCAAAACAGCCTATTGTCTCTCTTCAAGTTGCTCCAGCAAACCCATCAGAGGGACTCAGGGGAGGCTCACTGCAAGAGAGGTGAATGGGCTGGCTAAGGGAGGGCACTGGACAGACGGAAGTAGCAATCCCGTACAGAGCATGAGCAGTGAGCGCTCCCCGGACCCCCACCTGGCACCTCAAAGCTGACCACAGCCTCTGCCAAGAGGAATGGCCATTTCTCTTCTGCTGTCATCTGCTTCTGGTCTGAATTCTCTTCTACACAAAGAGTGGGGGCACTTGTCTTTGCCTTCCCGGTGAGTCATCCACGGTCTGGCAGCATGGTCTGGTCAGGCCCAGCTGAGCTGAGCTCTCCCATCTGTGTATATCTGGGCCCCGCACAGGGCAGTGTGATTCCGGACACACCAGAAGACCTTGGTCTTCTCCCACCACCTGCCAGCAGCCACTGGCCACGTGCCAGTTCCCTGCTCCCTGGGAAGAATTCCATCCATTTTTCTTCTCTCTTTTTTTTTTAATTTTTAAAAAATGTTTATTTATTCTTTGAGAGAGAGAGAGCACAAGCAGGGGAGGGGCAGAGAGAGGGAGACACAGAATCTGAAGGAGGCTCCAGGCTCTGAGCCATCAGCACAGAGCCCAAAGCGGGGCTTGAACTCACAAACCATGAGGTCATGACCTGAGCCGAAGTCAGACGCTTAACCGACTGAGCTACCCAGGTGCCCCTCCACCATCCTTTCTTCTTGATTCCCATCCAGCCTTCCCTCAAATAGCCAGTCATCAAAGAGGCTCTTTTTGGTAGTTGCTGGCTTAGGAAGAACCACCGAAAACAAACACTAGACCTAGAAGGTCCCCTGAGACACTCCACGGTCCTCAGTATGCAGATGGGAAACCGGCCTCAGACAGTAAAGGGACTCTGTGAGATAGCTGATAAGGTGAGGCCTGGGTGCATCTTCTAGGCCATGTCTCCTTCCTCCTGGTGCTGCAACGTCCAGTAGAAAGAGGGATGCCTACTTCCAGCTCTCAAAGTGGATTGTAGCCTGCAGTGCAAGGCGATAGCAACATAGGGCAAGAAAAGTTCAAAATCCACTGTAGGACCCTTCTCATGGAGAAGACATGGAAAGAAAAGCTGGTAGCTCTTGCCTTCCCAAAACCAAAGGCAAAGCAAAGGCTTTAGAGGCCAAAAAAGACATGCTTAAAGACATTCGAAGCCACAAAAAGTTTGGCGTGTCACCCACTGCCCATGCTGCGTGGCCCAAGTGCCCTGGGAGGAGGGCTCCTGGAGGAACAAGTTTGAGCACGAGACTGCAGTCAAGCTTCCCCAGTGACAAGTCACTAGGAAGACAGGGTGACACTCTGGTGTCCATCGAGAGTGTCTCTGCTCTCACGCAACAGATCAAACAGCCTGTGGGAAGGTCCCCGGTGTTGGCATGGCCCAAGTCAGCACTGACCAGGCCTGATGGGGAGAGGACACATTCACCCCACTTTCCCAGCAAAAATGGGTTGTCTGGATGGACCCAGGGGCAGACTGTAGGTCTAGCCAGCTTTTCACCATCTTCAGAGAAGATCCTTTGTGGCAGATGCCCACAGCGCCCCACCTGTAGTCCCCTCCTCACTCACCTCTTCTTCCAAAGGCTGCTGGGAGGGAACAGACGTGGAGGGAACATACACGCTCCACCTTTGTGCAGAGCTGCCTGGACGTGTCAGAGGATTATCCCTGGAAGCAACCCTCAGCTAATGACAAGTGGAAGGTAGGGGGTAAACACCCCAGAACTTGCTCCCCAGTTGAGACAACTCTGAAGTACATTCCACATTGTCTCCTGGTGTCCCCTACAGGTATGGAGCTCCAGTTGGCCACCATGGTAACTGGCTTGGTAACAGAGCTGTTACTGGTTTCCCTCCCTTCCTTGCCTCACTTCCCCACCCCCTACCTCTTCTTCCTGAGCTCACCCCCAAATAAACCACTTGCACACGATTCTCAGACATCTACAACCCAGGGAAGATCCCTGGAATGAGATATTTGGTTCCAGAACGACTTCTCTGAACAGCAATGAACCAAAGCAAAACAAGCATTGTGGTTGGACCCCTCCACTTCACAAGAAAGTAATGGAAACTTCCCACTGTTCAAGCCGTCGAGTTCGCCAAAATGTGTCTCTAGGTGTCACCCTCGGCAGGAAGAGTCAAGGGCGCAGCCCATCGCTGCGTGCAAGAACAATGCACAGAATTCCTGGCGCCAGCGGTGTCCTTGGTGGCAAAGCTCCACCTTTCCCTCCACCTCCCGCAGACCAGCAAAGAAAGCGTGCCGCGGCTCCCAGCGAGGGAAGGTGCTAAGAAACAGGTCGGTTCCTATTCTGAACCATAAATGGAAACCCAGTACTAGTGGACTTCGCTAGAAAGTAGGCGCACTGATGACAATAAAAATGAGAGGGTTATTCAATTCCAGCTGGAAGCAATTGCCTGAAAAAGGCTCTGAGACTTAAGACCTTCTCTCTCTGGGTTAAAAACTGTGATTAGCGAGTGTTGGAAAGGCGCTAAAGACAGAGCAGCACCAAACGGATATTTTCTTCTTGGTTTTAATCAGAACGGTCAGAAGGAAATTGGAAAGGGAATTCACTTTCCATGACGCTTCTGCAGGCTGTGCGTCTACTGTGGAATCCTCGTTGAGAAGTGTGTGTCCTGCTTTGGGAAACTGTCCCTCCGTGGGGCTCCAGCCTGTTGATTATCTCCCTGGGCTGACCTCCAGCCTGCCAATCTGACCCCCAAATGGGGCATCTGGGACCACAAATGGGACGCCCTGGTCCTATTGCTGACCACTGTGACAAGGACCTTCAGGTTCTTTTTCTTCTACTTTTTAAGTTTATTTTTTATTTTGAGAGAGAAGGGCAGAGAGAGAAACCCAAACAGGCTCCACATTGTCAGCACAGAGCCTGACGTGCGTGGGTGTTGAACTCATGAATCGTGAGATCCTGACCTAAGCCGAGAGATCAAGAGTTGGACACTTAACTGACTGAGCCACCCAGGCACCCCAAGGACACTCAACTTCTATCAGTGCAGTCATGACCATATTAGTGTCTCAAGAGAACCTGGCTCAGGGCCAGGCCTGGCACACTGCCGCCGTGGGAATACCCACAGTCAGGCGACAGGACACCCGCTTGCTTGTTCTGCACGGGTGCTGTCCACCAGAAGGGCCTTGACTGCTGTGCTAGCTCCTAAGATCTGTGCTCTGTCTGACCTGCAGCCCAGCAGGTGAATCTGTGATTCCAGGCACAGCTGCCAACCCAGGGAGCTCCCCGGGAAGCCACTTGTTGCCGCTGGATGAAGACTGAATGCACCCTGCAGCTGGGGCCTCGGAGACCCAGTGGGGCTCCCACAGGAGGGGGCAGAGTGCCCTGAATGGCAAGGCCACGCATGCACCGACAGACTGCAGTCAGTAGTAAACAGAAGTACCTCTTTAAGGCACAATCACGGAAGCAACTTCAACTTAACCTTGTGAACCTCAGAGTTAGCACGGCTGCGGGCTGCACATTTAGGGGGGAACAGGCAGGTCAGAAAGGGTTTGTAGCATGTGCAGCCGCGGGGCTTCTCCTCAGTCCCATCTGAAGGGAGACTCCAACCCGTGCACCACGCCTGCAGCCTCCTCCTGCAGACGGCAGACGCACTTCTCCCCCAGAAGGCTGCCACCTAAAACACAACCTTGTTAATACTTTAGGAGTGAACCCTCCAGGCTATGAGGCTGGAGATCAATAGCTCAATGGACAATAAAGGATGCAGGCGACCACACGCCGAAGGAGGCTGCCCAGGACAGTCTGGCGTGGGCCCTTACCTAATGCCATGAGCCTGCCATGCCCGTTATGCCCGGAAGTAGATGCCAGATGGCACTCGGAGGGGTGAGAACCTCAAGAGCTACACAATGGGTGGTGGAGAGCGCGCTCGCCATAATTAAGAGACTGGGAGAATGGGGGAGTAACGCCAACTGATCTTGATTTAGTTAGAAAACACACACCCTAGCATTTGTTGTTAACTATTAAAGTCGTTGGAGCCCTTCTGAGAATAGATCTAACATCGGGGTGCTTTGAAGGTTTGATATGTCTTGTAATCCATAGATTATTGAAGTTAATTTCTCTGCTGAGATCCTGCTATCAGTGAAATTGCATGCATGCTCAAAAATGGGAGGAAAAAAAAAACAAAGAAAGATTTTTAATTGGATTTCTGCTATGCCTCAGTCTAGAAGAGTAGCAATGGTGGAGATGGCTGGTTGAGGATCTAGAAGGAAAACGGTATCCTAACTCCCTTCCGATCTTTCCCCAAGATCTACGTGGACAGAGCCGTGTTATTGGTATACAAATTTGTCCTTCTGTCATCTAGGAATCTTTTTTGGTTGTTTTTAGAGAGCTCCCTTATAGGATAAAGCAGGCAATAACAATGTGCTGATTTATATCGTTGTGAATCATTTTTTCCATACTTTAAATTAATTTTAATTGAATCTCATCCTCTTGACTTTCATTTACTTTTAAATGAGTTTCAGTTGTGGAGTTACAATGCAACCGGCTCCAAGAGTTGACAAGTTTTAGTGTTTTGATCATAGATTATTATATAATGTTGACAAATGTTTCTTGGACGACAATACTGCATATTAAATACTATACAATACTCATGGTACTCTCCATCCACACAGTATGTTACAGGTAGGCAAAAAGCAGGCTAACTGTGAGAAAATGTAATTAATTTCCAGAAGGTACCATTGCCTCAAGAAGTGATTGCAAATAATTTACCCATTTATGACCATCCTCCAGAAGTCGGCGAGCCGGGAGAGGCTTTTTAAAAATGATGTTCAATAATGGAAATGATACCAAGTGCCAGAAGGGGAAAGGAAGGAAAGAAGGAAGGAAAGTGTGTGGCTTTCTGGGTTGGTTTTGAAAGGTGCTCTTGGGCCAGCTACTCCACCAGCGCCATGAATTTGCCCTCTAGGCTCTGAATTTCAGGTGTGTCCCTCTTTGGAAGGTTGGCCATAGGAGCTGAGTCTGGAACGGTCCCGAGTGACTGTGGACTTGCAATGGAGTATGGTAGCCAAGCGTTCTTGCCAACCAGCCCATGCTGGGGCCAAGTATGGGCTTCCCACTTCCCTTGTTGCCTCAACAGATATGCAAGAGCATTACGGCAGCCCATTTGCTCACCAGAATCTCTTCTGTTCAAGTAGAACCAGGGTCTGCATGTTTCTAGGGTTGGGCCCAGAGCGGGGCCCATGGCACTCTATATTTCATAACCTCTCTCATAACAACCCTGGAAGAGAGATGTGGCTGTCAGCTCATGCTATGGATGATAAAACTCAGCCTTAGAAATACCTTGTAACTTACCTAAAGACACTTTGCTACCAAGTGGTTGAGCTGGGATCCAAACTAAGTGTAAGCTCCCAGCAGGCAGGAAGTTTTGGGGGGAGGGGCAGTCTAGTGGGGCTTGTCTTGCTGACCGATTTATTTCGGTCAGCATCTGGAGTATCTGGAACAGTGCCTGGCACAGAGTAGGAACCCACTGCATATTTCTTGAATAAATGAAGAAATTAGTCCCAGCTCTTTCCAGTGCAGCATGACAAACGCTGATGTTGATGTTTCAAATGTCAAGCTACGTGGTGCAGACAATGAGAGAATGTTCTATGGCTGGCATGTGGGAGAAGATGTGTGTGGCCTAGGGTCAACAAGACAGGCTTGCTGGAGGACAGGCCTTGAATTACTGGTAGGCGGTGAGGTGAGGAAGGGAGGGCGTTCCCAGTGGGACGCAGAGGTGAGGACGGAAGAGGAGTGGGGGGTGACAAGGGTGAGGCTGGCCTGCTTGGCAGAGGTCTTACAGTTACCTTGTGCTGACTCTTGATTCTAGAAGCACAAAAGCCCGGGTGACACCAAGCAGCCCACTCGGAGCCAAGGGGTACTTTCTGTGAGTCACCACGGGGCTGCTTCCCCAGTTTCTAGTGATATTCCCAAAGATCTACCAACGCTCCCTGACCACTGGAGCCACAATCACTGCTCTGAAGTCCTCCTCAATAGCCAAGCTTGCCAAAGCTGAAGAGTTGTTTATTAATTCGTTTGTTCATTGCTTTGTCCATCCGTCCGTCCGTCCGTCCCTCCATCCATCCATCCATCCAGTCGTCCATTCCTTCATTCATTATTCTGCCATACTTTTTGAGGGCCTACGGCATGCCAGACTCTGTGTTAGGAGCCAAGAATACATTGGTGGCTGCCCCATGATGATCACGGTCCCTCCAAGGGGCCACGCGTAGGAAACACCACCATGCATTCTTGCTGACCTCGGGATTGCTGTCAATGCTGTAAGTTGCTTAAACTGTGTATTAAAGGCAACTTAGATCTGAGAGAAAAGATGAACTTCTAGGCTACAGACAGTTAAACAAAGATGCAAGTTTTTCACTGTGCAGGCTTGAGCAATTCTGAGCAGGAGGCAGAAGAGAGACCTTTGTGGTTCTGGAAGGCTTCATTAAGGAACAGAAAAAGAGGGTTAATCTCGAAGGCTGGTCATGGATTGGCAGAGAGGAGCCTGGAGGCTGTTCCAGGCTGGGTCCCCAGAGTCTTCAAACGCTGTCTGAACTGTACTTTGTGTAGGTGCTTACCCGCGTGTAGAGATATTTGCACACTTCCATTTAATCAGGAGTGCTGTTACACGGCAGGAGAAGAAATTGCAATGGCCGGGCCATGGGGGAAGCCACATTTTCCACTGTACCCAGACTAAACATACAGCACCTTCACCAACAGCTTTCTTACCACTGATCCCTTATCCTCCTGCTGCTGGGGATTTGCGAGTGTAAATAACACAGAAGCTACAGAGGTGTTATCTGCCTGAGTCCCACAAGGAGCAGTGGAGAGCTGGCCCCTCCACCTGCTGGAACCACTGGCGGTGGGCGCTGCACTCAGGAGGAGCCCGGCTCGGGGCCAGCCCTCCCCAGAGCTCCCGTTCAGGAAGGAAGCGTCCACGGGCGCTAAGCAAGATCCCCGTGCAAGTACCCCTCAGGTATCTGGGTTGAGTTGCATGCAGAGTACCCACACATGCATACTCCCCCAAATCATTGCCCTTCATTAGGAAGCCCTCCTGCAAAATAAGGTATAGCACCTGTCCACCACCCCTGTCCCAAAAATGGCCTCTCCTGGTCTCAAATACATGACTCTAAGTCCTGTAGCCAGGCAGAAAGACCGCTGTTGAGGCCCCCAGTGGTATCTCCCCACCAGTCCAGAGAAAGGCCCCAAATGCTGGACCTCTTTCCCCTAATGACACCATCCAGTGTGGCGCTGGCTGGCCTGGGGACCCACACACGCCATTCCCCAACTCCTGTCCCATAAATGCCACTCAGTGGCTAGAACTTTCCCCCAACAGGCCCCGTGACCATCGGTGCTGCTGAGGCCCTTGGGGAACACCTAGGTCCACCCCCCTGTGGCATAAGCGGGGGCACCTGTGGCCTCCAAAGGACTTGAAACTTACCCAAGGTCAGTCAAGGAATTAGTAAGAGAACCCAGGTCATTAAACATTGTAACTTTGGAAGCCACACAGCGTCAATAGATTATTTTCTGCTGTTTAGGCAACAGGACCTACCCCCAACACGCTCCCTCAGCAGTAGGTGCCCCAAAAAGCTTAAGTTTCTTCCCTTTGGTTTGGTGCATATTGCGGTCACTGCCTTTGTTCTCCTGAGCTGCCACATTGCATTGTTTTCCCAGACCCCAGCCAAAGCTTTTAGGGCCGATAGTAAGTCTTTACTACCAGAGACAAGGCCAAAAGCCACCTGGTCCCTGCAGAAACCCAACCGTGGGCTCTTAGCCTCTTTCCCATCCTTTTTCTGTACCTCAGAGAAGTCCTCTTGGAATCCTGTGGACACCCAAATGCTTTGGGTTCTTGGGTACCTGTCTCTCAGAGGCAGCTTCTTCATTGCCCTACCGTCTTGCTTCTAGTCACAAGAGGCCCGGAAAAGCCTCCTAAGAAGGGACACAGCCCTGTCAGCTGGCCTCAGCCTCTCTCTGGCCCCTGCAGGGGCTGTCTCTGGCTTTGGAATCAAACCTTCAAACCACCACAAGCGACTGTAACTTTCTGCTCTCGACATCGAAGAGGGGGAAGTGAGTTGAACTTATTAGTTGGTTATTATTTCTTTCCCTAAAGAGCTAATTTCACCTGTATCGTGGCCTGTATAAGATCTGCTTCTCTAAATTCATGTAGATTTTGGAGGTTCCAAAGCAAGCTGTTAATGCTCATAATTCCCGAAGCTAATATAAGTTATCCA
The DNA here is from genome assembly GCF_007474595.2 of Lynx canadensis. Lineage (NCBI taxonomy): Eukaryota > Metazoa > Chordata > Mammalia > Carnivora > Felidae > Lynx > Lynx canadensis. The sequence goes on along the minus strand of NC_044317.1, from coordinate 39,729,647 downwards.
GGGTGAACCATTTCTAGATTAAATGAGGACTGACAGGCTCACATGGGTCTTGGAAAATGCTGAGCCCACCTATGACCACAGCCACCTACCTCCTAAGGGCACAGTCTCTGCTCCCTGTCTCACCTGCCTCCGGAGACCTATGCCCAGGGCTCCGGGAAAGGCACCTGTGGGGGTCACACAGCAAAGACAGATTGCCAAGAGAACCAGGCAGCCAGGAGCTGGCATTGTCCTCATCACAGTGGATACCCAGGTGAGAGAGTCCTTGGGGGAGCAAAGAAAGGACACAAAGCCTAGTTTGAAGCCTGGGGATAAGCTGGAGTTTCCTTGAGTCCCCACTGCTTCAGAGCCCCTCACAGGGTCCTGAGAACCTGAACACAGAAGATGCTGTAACTGCTATTCCCTGGCCCGAGCATCTGTTGCCTGAGAGCCTGTGACCGTCCGGGCCCGGGGCCCACGTTCTTTGGAAAAGCAGGTGAGGGGCCTGCTTCCCCACCGGTCCAAAATGTGTCCCGCTCCACAAACAAAGCTCCTGCCCGTGCACGCACGGGTGTGCCCCTCTAATCACTGTTTCCCGGGGGTCAGACCCCAGCTTTCCTGGGTGAGCCCACACACTCACTGGGGTCAGACTCCCGAAGCCAGTGTCCCAGAAGACACCATTTCCCACCCATCGGGGACTGAAGGTACATTCTATGGACCTGCTGCAGAGACTCTAGGTCTCTTAAGAGCTGGGTCTTTATTGACCCCCAAAGTATGAGTAGAATCAGAGGTCAGATGAGGGTACCGCAGGGAGTGGTTCTTTGTAGCCTATCTGAATGCAGCCGCAAACCTAGAATCGCTGGGTCAAAGTGAGTCCTCCCAAGGTCATGGCAGCAAGGGAGTAACTGGAGAGAAAGAGGGGACCCAGCAAGGGGTGAGGGGGAGAGAGGACACCGGGCTTGAGACTCAGTGGTTGCACCTGCCCAATTCTGACCACATGCCTTTGGAAGTCGAGAAGCCACAAAATCTTCCCAAGCTGTCTTTTTAAAAAGACAATGTCTGCCAGCAGAAGGAAGAAATGGAGGTTCTTTCACGGGAGGATGCGTCCAATGGTGGCAAAGCAGGCACTTCAAGAAGGAACTCAGAACACACCAGAGAAAAAAATCTCCCCATAGTGGTGTCCTGGGATCGAAGGAATTACAATATCTTCTAAGGCTTTTGATTCCATCCCGTCCACACCACTTGATGTGCCCCTTGGGGATTTGGGGACAGAAATAGATTGACTGATTGCACACTGGCTGCAATTTTCCTGCCTCCCTGCATCCACGCCCTTTGCTAGCCTCCTCCCCGCACTGACTCAGCTTGGCCACATGGCATGCTTTGGCCAATGGGACAAGGGTAACATAACGCAAGCAGGGTCTTGTCAAAGGGCTTGTGCCTTTCTGTTTGCTCTCTTGGACCTTTGCCTCTGACATGAGAACCAGCTCCAGCCAGCCTGCTGGAGGATGAGACACATGGGACAGGACCGTGTGACCCCAGCTGAGTTCACCCTCGACCAGCCAGTCCCTAGCCCATGTGCTAGCCAGCCAGAGGCCTGAGCAAATCCAGCTCAGATCAGGAGAGCCTGGCCTGGCTCAGCAGAACCGCCCGGCTGACCCAAATACCTTGTCATTTTCACCACCCAGTTTTGGCGTGGTTGGTAGCCCAGCAGCAGCTAATGACTATAGCTGTAGTGGGAAAGACGCACTTACTGGTCATGTGATCAGGGGCAAAACACATTGCTTCTCCTTGTTTTCACTCCCTAAGCTGCCTTGTACTCTGAGGATGGAACTCAGAGGGTGATTTTCTGGATATGACTAAAACAACAAATACGGCCACCTTCATGAGCCAGTAGCTCACACCTGATGATCACTATCCCAGCCCCAGACACGGTGCTGAGTCCTTTGACACGGTTGTGTCAGGCAGACGTCAGTATTATCCCCAGGAGGGATCCGAGGTGCAGCAAAGCAGAGCAACCTGTCCAAGGTCACACAGCTACAAGTAGCAAAACCAGGGCACGGAGTCAGTTCTGATTGGTGCTGGAGTGTGTCCTCATCAATGATGCGCTAAGGCACAAAGAAGCCTGTCCAGGGTCTGGATTACCCTCATTTGATTAAATGCCGGATCCTAATAAACAATAAACTAAGCGTGGTTTTAGGAACAATCTGGCGAGAGGAGCCCCCTGAGAGCCACACCTACAGTGAACGGCGTCAGCCTCCAGGCACCCTTCCTTCACTGGGAAGTGGACAACTTTCCTACCTAGATGGTTCTGGAAGAGGAGGCCAGTATTTCACAAGCTCAAGGGGCATGCATTAGTTTTCTGTGAAATTGGGACTTCTAAGCAATTCTACCGCTTCGGCAAAGATTGATGTGAGAAGAGATCTTCTCCCGTGTCCTGTAGCCCAGCACCTTCGTATCAGTGGGATCAGGCAGAAGAACCCAAATAGGACCTGGCTATACCCTCAGCATTCAGATGTGGCCGAGAAACAGGCAGGAAGCCCAGACTACAATTGAGAAAGAATTTGAATGGGAAGACCCAAAGACATTTTCTTTGCCACACCAGGCACTTGCTCCGGCTCAGAATTCTGGGTCTCGTTGTGTCACACGTCCCCAATACGTGACCTAGCCGAGTCTTAGGTAAAGCTGGGCATCTCCATTTCTGGCTGCAGCCCAGCGTTTAGCCGGCCAACTCCCCCCACGGACGCAGGAAACCCCCTTCAAGTGACTCAGTTTCTAAACTATCGGGTCTCCGAGTCAGATTAACGTTTTTTGTTTTTTTTTTTTTTTAAATCCGAAATGGCAGAGCAGATTTAAAGCTTTCCTCCAGAAACCCCTTCAGATTCCACCTCTGAACTTTAAAACAACAATTTTATTTAGAGAGCTGATTTATTCATAAGTAAATAGGATACAGTGTGGGTGAAGTCAAAGGAATCAGGAGGCAGTTATTGGATCCATAGCACAAAAGCCGCACTGTTGCCCGAGCGGAGGCTCTGCCGTCCCCGTACCTTTCAAAACTAATATGTAACCATATCTGTTTTAAAAGAGTGATTCATTTTCCTCCCATTGCCTGAGAAACTCTCTTCATCCCCACCACAGGAAACTTGAGTCTGATTTTAATGAGCTTCAATTGGAATGTGGCCTTTGAAAAGTAGTGCATTTGAAAAGATGGAACATTAAATTTTGTAATGATGTAAAACATCTTCAATTTTTGACAGGACAATGGTGCTTATTGTACTTTATGAGTCCACTGGCGATTCAAAGGTCACTTTGTATATGACTCCACAGACAGGGGCAGCACGGAATGAAAATTAGGTTACATGTGATCAGCTTTATTATTAATCAGACGAAAATGGATTTTTAACATTTTTCTAATGAGCAACAGAGAAGGAAGAAAATACCACGAATAAAACTACAGAAGAACAAGAAGGACCGAGGCTAAAAATGCTCCACGGCCATATCTAAAAACGCTCTTTAAATCTGAAATACTTAAATACTATCTCAAGGAATAAAATGCAGCCGCATATTTTGGTGTCATAAATACACGGAAAACCACTGAAATACCTACTCTAATTTACTATCTCTGTCCTTTGTTTATAACTAACTAATGAACTGATTTCTCCGCACAGTATATTACCACCGTCCCCAAGAACACCAGGCTGGGTGAGGCGGTGTCACTATTTCCATGATAAATCCTGTTTTTCAGGGCTTTATAACTCAGCTGTAAATATGTAATTCAGGCTAAAACTTGGCATACAAGGCCTCAGCCAGGAAGCAAATTTACGCTACAATCACCACTCCACCCCCATCTAATTTTTGAAGCCTTTCTATGTGTGATATTTTGGTATTAAAGAGACGGGGTATTGAAATGAAAAGGGGGGGAAAAACAATAAATAAAAGTTGAAGAGTTGGTGATTTTTTTTCAATTCTTATTTAAATCAAAGGGCTATCTTTCAAGATACTCTCTGCAAAGCATATCAAAGTATTTATGAAATAAACAGGCTTCACATCCCAAGCAAATAAAAACAGGCCACAGAAGCGTGTTTAAAGTGCAGCTCTGAGGGGCGTGTGATGAAGGAAACCGAGGCAGGGACGTGCAGGCTTGGGGTGCGCTTTCCTAAAGAACCACACCAGCCCGGACACGGCCAGGGCCTCTGCTCCGGCCGCTGACCTAGGAACATGGCGGAGTTATACAGAGCATTGCCTGGGACGAGAGACGGGTCCTACCGCCTTGCAGAGTGGGCAGCTTTGCAGGAAGTGAACCCCGCGGACCTGGCCATGCAGCCAGCCCGGGGCAGGTGTGCACTGGGCCACGGAGGGGAGCTGAGGGGAGGGTGTGGCTGGTGCGGTGCAGTGGGGCCCCACTGCTGGGGACAGAACCTAGCCACCTAGCCCAGGGGGTCAGGTATGAAAATGGCCGGTGTAGACGTGGCCTTCCGAGACCAGAACAGAACCTCCCCATACCCACTGGGCAGCTGTCTATTGCCGGCAAGGGGAGGAAGAGAAGGCAAGCAGAGAGGATGGCTGAAAGACGCCGAAGTTAAATGGTGACATCGGGACTCCCATTCTTGCCTCCCACCCTGCCCAGCAGCCAGCACAGTGCAGACGGCACCTCCGTGTCGCTCACACCCTCCAGATGTAAAGCTGGGATCAGGACCACTACGTATCTTGCGGTGCCCCCTGCAAAGTAAAAATGCAGGGCCCCCGCTCCCAACATCGGTCAGAATTTCAGGACAGTGACTGAGGCGCATCACACGGCACACAGGGCCCTTCTGAGCTCGGGGCTGCGGGACCGCGGTGGCTGGAGTCCTTAGACAGCTCTACAGGTCCATGGCCTGTCCCTGTCCCCTCTTCCGCGAGTCTCTTCTTTGGCGTCCCCCCAAGTGTACAGACAAACTCGCAGCCTCAGGGTGTCAGCCCTTGCTGTTCCCTGCCTGGCTTGTGCTCCCCAGATCCCCCCAGCTAACCCACTGGCCTCCTTCATGGCTTTGCTTGAATGTCACCTTTTAGGCATCCCGTGAAAAGTAGCAACGCCACCCCCGTACTCCCCAAATTCCTATATGCCTTATTTTTCTCTGGAGTCTCACCCCTCTGACTGACTAGTTATTTGATTTGTTGATTGCCCACCCCCCCCCACCCCCTAGAACGTGAGCTCCCTGAAGGCAGGGCTGTCTCTCCTCTTGATGGCTGGCGATCCCAGCGCCTAGAGAGGGATCTGGCTCGCCAGTACCCTCAGGAAATATCTGCTAAAAGAATGAATGCAGGAAGATGTGGCTGCTTCCTTGAGATGATTTCGCTCTCTGTAATACCTGACGCGCACGGGGGCTGGCGGAACCACGTGGGGTCACAGCCAGCGCTGGGCTCTGGATGGGAGGACAGTGGCCTCCCTCCACGCAGGAGTCAGTGCACGATTCCAAGCTACATCAGGGAGGTCTTATCCCTTGAGAAGGGCCCTCGGAGGAGTTACAAGCCCAGAAGGCAGAGAAAAGTGGGGTGAGGTTCACAAGGCTAGGGACTGTGGCCATTTGGTTCACAGCTGTGTCCTAATGCCTAGGGAGTGACCAGTATATAGGAGACACTCAATAAATACTCGTTGAATGGAGCAATGAATAAATGCACGAGTCAGTAAATGAACGACTCCTGACTCTCTTTCCTGCAAACTCAGTAATCCTCTGCACAGACTGCAGCAGGGAGAGGTTGCGGCTGCACAACTGGAGGCAAGCCAGTGTAGACCCGTGCCCGTATAGACATGTCTTTGCAATGCTGAGCCCAGATGACAAACCACAGCCCACAGCCTTCCTGCTACCACTTTTGAACGGAGGGCTGCACTTGACTAAACTCAAGCCAGGTTCTGTCTTCATTTCCCACCTGTGAAATAAATCCAGCAGGATTCAGCAGAAGCCAATGAATCAAATTCATTGAATAAAAATATTTGTATTATCTTTGTATTTATGTATTACACTATATGTGTGTTAAAAATACACAGACATATACTTGATCCTGGTAAAGTGTCCACACTCAGTTTCGTTCATAAACGACGGCCCCGGCCTGTTATGAGTGCTCCCCAGCATAGCACCGAAGGGGCCTGTAGCCAAAAGACCTACTTCCGTGTGAGCACCCGTGTAACAAGAGCTCTGCAGAACCCAGAAAGGCCTGGCAGTGATGCCTCTCTACCCTGAACCCTCTTGCTGTCGTTCCAGCCCACTGACTTTAGGTTGACCTTTGGCAGCAGTGAAGGGGGCAGGTCTCAGCTGTTAGGACCAACCATCCACACTAGGGTTGCACTCCCCAAGCCAGCCTCCCCAAGGCAAGGCGTAGACGAACGGCGGAAGACAGGGGATTTGGGGGGTCATACTTCTGGGCCCTTCTCTGCAGAGGAACCCACCTGGGAGCTCTGTCCCCTTCCTCAAAGGGTCTTTTCCCCCCACTCTTTGTTCATGCTTATCCTGGTCCTCTGGCCCAGCTGCAAATCCACCCTTTTATGTAGAGAATATCATAAATAATGCTAGGGGGAAAAGGCAGCTTTTTCACTTCCCTTCTCACTTTGAGAGCAGACAGGGTGTCTTAAGGTTGCTATAGTTCCTAATTTCACCTTTTAATATTGGGAAACTGATAGCATGGCAGCTAATACGAAAGGTGGGCTACCTCTTGCCTCCCATGGAGGCCAGAACGGCATGAGATGCAAATAATAGAGCAACCAGCTGGGAGAAGAACACTAAAAAAAATCATCCAGAAATAGCTATTCATTTGAAAGCAGTTTGCAAGAACAGGATCCTGAAAAGACAACAGACAGCCAGTCTTGGCAATGGTTCTCCCCGCACCTCTGGGTAGCAGCACCTGCCATCATGGCCCCTGTGTTGGAAGGTATCGAGGAGAAGCTGAACCCAGTGCCGGTCAAGGTCGGCATGGGCTGGAACTTCACAGCCGCAGGCTGGTCTGAGCAGCAATCATTAGTGGAGATGCATCTGCCTTTCTCCAAGGAAGCTTGACTCAGATTTCCAAGGGATGGGCTCATGTTTCCAGGTGAATTTGTTGGGTGTGGCCATTATGAGTCTGGACTAGCTCCAGCTTTCTATCCATGGGATACCCAAAAGGATACTGGGCAGGCTGTAGTCAAAAGAATGAACTTGGCCATGGACAGATTTGTTCTGTGGAAATGAGAGACTCCTCTCCTCTCTGAGGAGTTGTGGGATGGCTCTTTTATCTGTGGCGCCATGTTCCCAAGGTCATGTGACAAATTCTCTGAGTTTCCACCGCTTCCCTGCTCACGGTGCCTCCCTTAGACCCGGTGGTCCTCCAACATGGCTGGTCAGTCCCAGGAACAAGAAGGTGCTCTGGGGCACCAGTACTGGGGAAAATAAGGGGAAAAGACCCAGTCCCAACTCTGTTGACCGGTCAGCGCCAGGGAGAAGCTTGAATGAAATCTCAGTGTCTGGAGATCCAAGACGCCCCTTGATGCTCTGTCCCTTCTCTGTCTCCGGGTCTTTGTCTTTGCTCTCCTCTCCTCAGGACATGTATTCCCTGATCTTTGCAAAATTGGCTCCTTCTTGTCATCCAGGACTCCCTCTAACGTCACCTCCTCAGAGAGGGTCTCTCTGACCTTCACGGTGTATGACACTGATCTTGCTAATTCTTCATCACCTTGGCGGCCACTTATCAGAAGCTAAACTTATATTTGTTCTTGTTTATTGTCAGTGTTCTCCCATAGAATGTGCCCGACAAGGGCCATCATCTTGGCTGACTTGTTGGTGACCAGCTCTCCAATCTCTGGAACAATTCAGCGTGTGCTGAATAAATGAACCCATGATGGCACACATTCCCTGTCCCAGAATCTTCTCCTTTTCAAGAAAGTTTGGGAAAACACTGAACAACGCCGGTGGCGAGTGGAAGGTGAGGTCCGGGGCCAGAGGACATGGGAACCCCCAGAGTTTCTGGCCTTTCTGTCCTTTCCCCAGAGCCCACATCTGTTTCCCCTTTGGGCTTCTTCGTGCTTTACAGCCTGCTCCTAAGTCAGGGGTCCGGCCCCTTCGCGTGGCTGGGAGTTGTCTCTCCCAGGGCTGTGCACCCATGAACCTGCCTTCCCAAGGCAGGCTGCAGAGCTGGGTCCCCGGCAGAGCAGAGCAGCCTCAGGTAGCGGGAAGGAGATTTCTGTTTCCAGAGGAGGGTTGTTCTCAGCAATTTTGCAAGTGGTACCTGGTTCTAGCCAGAAATGACTACAAATCTGAATGCATAGCCCATTTGACCCCAGGCTGCATTCAAAGCCGCCTCCTCTTACCCATGCTTCTGAAGTGGCCAAGCCCACTGCAGGGGAAGTTTAAAAGGGGTAAAATGTGCCCCAAGGACAAGGACAAGCCACAGGAACATTTCCCCCGCTTGGGTCCAGATACCCAAGAAGGGGAGGCTGCCCAGGGCTGCCCCAGAAGGCAGAACGATGGCCAGTTACACGGACCTGCCTGGACGCTTGGAAATAGCACTGACCCTTGTCTCTCACTCAACAAGCAAGGGCAAATTCTTCCCCTAATTTGCATCTCAAAGATGACCTCTAAGATTACCCATAGCTCTGATAGTCTAGGAATCTTTAATTTCATTACGGAGGAACCCATTTAAGCCTCACCGAGCTCCAAAAATAAAGCAGTCTGCCTAAGGGGCACCCAAGATGCTGCGGGGTGACCTTTGCATCTGATGGGACAGGCCTGAGACTCTGAGAGGAAGCCGAATGCCAAGGCCACACTGGCCAAAGAGCACGGAGAAGCAGCAGGAGAAGGAAGGCGTGGGAGGACCAGGAGAAGCGTGGGGGCCGCACCAGGCAGGTGGCCCAGACACAGCCCCCACGAGCGGCCCTGCGTCCTGTGCTGACCTGCCCTGGCAAAGGTTGAGCCAGTCGAGCTCAAAGGCCTCGTGGTTTCCTTGGGTCCTTCTTTGGGAAGCTCCCGACTTCTAACCTCAACAAAGCCCGGAGCAGACCCACAAAGACATACCACCCGCAGCTTGTTGGTCGCTCCCGAGCCTCACACACGCACCCCCACTGGAGGCGAACTCCGCTTCGCTGGGCCCACGGCGGGAACCAGACTCCCGAGAGACCCAACCTCCCCGGCCCGCTCCTGCTTCCTCCCCGGGAGGGACGCTTTTCTTAGAAGAGAAGCCACAGGGCTTCTTCAAGAGGGAAATGTGCTACAGACGTGAAAAGGCAAGGACCGAAAACCCGGGAAGGCGACCGTAAAAAAGAGCCTGACTGCAAACAAGGCCGCGGGTGTCGACGTGCAGGCAGTTAGAGCTCCGCGGGCCCAGCGTGAGCCCCACTTGCCTTCTTTTGAGGAGCAGGGGGACAGCTGACCGCTTGTCCACGGGATGTGTTTTGATAACTCCAAGAAATGAGAGGGTGTTTTATGGGAGGGTAATTGGGCATAATTCCCTTCACGACTTGGAGTCAACAGGCAGCCTCTACAGCTGGCCCTTATTGGGTACCATCAGCAGCAAACGCTATTTTCATGGCCAATTTATTAAAGACTCCGTGTTTTTGAGGAGACGTCACAAACACAAAAAGGGGTATATTTATTGATATGTTTAAAATATAGGTTTTTAACTCGATTCCTTCACCCTTAAAAACAAAGTAAAGAGATAGACAGATACAATTATGTTCTGACTAGTTGCCGCCGGCCTGCCCAATGGGAACGTTTGTATATAGTTCTCAGTGGCGCTGAAATCTGCTTAGGAAAGCAACAAGTCCTTTGTTCTGTTGACAACGGTTATTACAATTAATTCATTTCGTGATTGGTACTTGCACTGAGTGACAAGGTGTTATTTTACCTCAGTAAAAGTTAAAGTGGTAATACCTACATGCACAACACCACTGCGGGCTTGCTATCACTCACCGGGGACAAGCTGACTTCCGGCTGTCGGCTCAGCTGCCGCCCTCCCCGCAGCCCCCCTACCTTGCTAGTCTGAGTTGGGGGGGGAGGGGAATGTGCTGGGTTACTCGACTGGAAGTTTCGATCTCCCAGCCCACCGGGTCTCTTGCAGAGATTCTCACAAAAGCGTGAGCGTGCGCACAGGTGAGGGGACCTGGCGGGGAGGGTGCTCTGGGAGCAAGCCGGATGCTGGCTAACCCTTGTCACTTGGCTTGTCACCATTTACCCAGCTTGGAATTACACTCGAAGGCCTGGTTCTCCTACCTGTGTCCCAGGACTTCTCAACCCTGGCACTAAGCTGACATCTTGGGCTGGATAATTCTTGGCCTGCCCTGTGCACCGTGGGATGTTGAACAGCACCTTTAGTCTCCACCCACTAGATGCCAGTGGCACCTCCCCAATGTCCCCAGATGTCCCCTGAGGAAGAAAATCAGGCCTGCTTGAGCCTGTAGGTTGGGGAGTAGATAGACGGCCCAAGAACCCTGCTCTGACTTATTCTGTGTTTAACCCAGAGGCAGGCCAGGTCACGGCCGCCCAAAGGAAGGGGCACAGGAGGACAGTGGACCTTTTGTGCCATGAAAAGGGTGGGGGCAAAGGAGAGGAGCCAAGCAGACGAACTCGAGACCCAAGTAGGGATGTGGCCGCATGACCCATTTCAAAGGATGCTTTTCCCCGAGAGCCCAGACTTGCTTAGGCCAGGATGCTCGAGAAGGGGCAGTTTCCGATTATAAGCCAATTCTGGTTATCTGAGTGCTCTGGGCTTCTGGATAATCAGAACCTCTTCTCTGCTCATGCATTCCTAGTGATTAGTTATTTGACTCTCTGCTTAACTTTCCTACGGAGACACTACCATGTCACATGGAGGAAGGGGTGCCGGTCTGGGACAAGGTCATCCTGGTTCTGGCTGGGAGCGTCTCGGGGAGGCCCTGGGAGCAGAGTAGAGGCCCTGAGGAGCAGAGCTGTTCACTCATCACCTCCTTCTTTAGGGTGGTCCAGATGGGTTTCTGTAGCAGAGACACATAACAGGGAAGTGCTAAATAAATCCTTGGCTGCTTAGCCTGGGTCCCCATGCATCGGGACTGAGGGCCTGTCATCTCAGCTGCCCCCGAGCACGGCTGGATATTGCCAGTGTCCCCAGGCAGCCCAATACGAGTGGGCTCACCTCTTTTCAGTGTGACCGACTCGGTAGAACTCGGCTTCCTCGTACGGTCTGCGTTGGAAAGCCACTGACGGCGAGCCATGGAAATCCTCCCAATTTTTTTTTTTTATTAGCAGTATTTATCACCTTCTCAAAATCAATTGCGTATTTTAAATGAAAACAAATGACTACTTCTAGACTAATCAATACTTGCATCTTTGCTTTTCAAAAAGTAAAAATTTGATGTAATGAAATCCTTATCTTTGCTCCCCTCGATCCAATTTTAATATATAATTCAATATTTAGTAAATATAATCCTCTTTGTGCAGAACAACGTCATAAAAAATGCAAAAGATTTCACGGTATCTGAGACTTTGTGAGGTAGCAAGTGTTGCCTCTGTCGGCTCACCTCGGGGCTCTCCACGTTCTGGCCCCTCCATCGGTTATCAGGACCTGTTTATTCCTATTAAGCCAAAAGAAAAGGGTTTATATATTTAATGATTCTAAAACCCAAATGCTACCTACTATCTGCACAATTGCCATTTTATCTCTTTAAACTTCTCCAGCCTGACGTTTTTAAAAGGGCAAAAGCAGAAAACCCTTATATAATACCTAATTTGTACATCTGCGGTTCCCTCTGACTGGCACAGGCACCATATGTTTTTAATTATCATAATAGCCCTAAAGAACCTGTTCGGTGGGAAACACATATGATCCTTTTATTACTGGTTTGTAATTTAAACAGTTTTAACAGAAAAGGTCTGGCTATAGGGGAGTGACAGGCTCAAAGGCCTAAGATCCCAGTCACGGACCTCTGGAAGCTCAAGTTCAGATCCCACCCACCGAGGCGGGACCTCCTTCCCCCCCGCTTGACAGAGGTAATTGGTCACATGTGAGGCGGCTCTGTGGGACCTTAAAAGACATGATCTGTGATCTCCAGCGATGCCGGGGTTTGGGCAGAGCCTGACACAGTGAGAATAAGGTTGATAAATATTATTCTAGTCTGACCTCTGCTGCTTTCGCAGCTGGGGGCTGGGCCTGAGGCAGCACCGGAGGGAGGGCCCGCTGGTGCCCTGGGCCACCCACTCTCCGCTCTCCCCCACCTGGACCCCGGGGAACAATTGCAAGGTGAGGGGTCAGGTTTCCCTGAGGCCCGCTCATTTGCGGGGGGAGTTTTTTCCTGAGGCTGAACGGGACTGAATAAATACAGTTCCAAGAATAACTGGTTCTCGGGCTGGGAGATGAAAGGAATCTTGGTATGGTCCAATGCTACGCTGTCACTTAGCGAGAGGTGAGGACACCACGGGGATGGGAATAGGGGTGCTCGGACAGTTCTGGGCCAGCTGGGTCACCTGACCCCACCCCCCGGCACCCTGTGCTGCCTGTTCCCGGGGGTCAAGTCCAGGTTCTGGGATTGAATCTCTGCTTGCAATCACCCTCCTCCTCTCCCTGGCCCCAGAGTTGGAGTTGGCAGGAACGAGCTATTTTTGTGTATTTCTTGGTTGTGTTGCTCATTTTCAATGCATCTCAAACAAGGATGACAGGCAGGGGAAAGCACCGGCCACCCACAAGGAGAGGAAGCAGGAAGGTCACGCTCGGGGATGTCCACTGCCTGGCCTTGACTCTCAGCGCCCTGACGTGCTTGCTGTGTCAGCCGGGATCAGCTACGCGGCCTCTCTGTGCCTCTACCTTCCCAGGTGTAAAGTGGGTAGAAGACTAAGTGCTTTTACCTCGTGGGAGTTTTAGGAGAGTTCAATGGAAGCATCTTGTCTGTATTATCCTCTCTCAGGTACTTAGAGTGGGAGTGGGTCCTGACACACAGTAAGTAGTTATTATTTTAAAACAACCTTGGCAGATGGAGGGATAGCTCAGAGGATCGGATCCTGCTGCTAACGTTAAGGGGGTCATCCCCTGGGCGTGGGGAGATTACAGGGGGAAAAGTCATCTTCCTAAACACTCGAGCCAACCCGCTGGGGCGTGAATGGGACGAAACCTTGGGTGGTGGCCGATTTCAGGGAAACTTCTCTCAGGAGCCCAGGGGCTGAGTGCAGGGTTAGGAGCGACGGCCACCTGACTTTTCCTCTTCGCTGTCCAACTAGCCGGCCTGATTCCACTTGCTTGCCATTGCAAGCATCCTTCTCTTCTCTACCGCTGGTTGGTTTTCGCCTCCAAAGGTAGCGATTTTTTGTTTGGTCACGGCCTGATGTTGGAAATGCAATTTGTACAGGCAGTATGATGTAGCTGGTACTGGGTGGTGAGCCTGTGCTCGTCACCAGACACAAGCATTTCACTGCATCCCCCTCCCTGATGCTGCGGACAGCTACCCTCATGCCCCGGGCACAGCTGAGGTTCAGAGGGGGGTGGTCCCGACTGGAGGCGTTGGAAGGCTTCTCCACCGAGGAGAAAATGGCCAAGTCACCCAACAATCCTTTGGCCTCAGTTTCTCACTCAGAAGGTGGGCTCTGATGACGCAGTGAACTAGGTTGGGCAGAGGTGGCTGGTGTGGCTGGTGACCCTAGAGTGCCGAAGAAGGATCAGCTGGCCTCAGGGGCTTTACGTGAAGGGGGTGGCACAGGTGGGAGCCCAGGGCGAGGCTGGGAGCCCACCTGCCTAGAGGGCGGGTGAGGCTGGGAGCCCCCCTGAAACCGAGAGACCCCGCCCCATCTTTCCTCGTTTGGGACAAGTGGCTCCCCAGGCCAGTAGGGGAAACCAGCATTCATCTGGCCATCCGTGCCCTTGGAGGAGGAAGGACGGAGTCACAGGTCCAGACCTGGCCCCTTGAACAGGGTCAAAAGCAAGCTCTCTCGTCATTTAAAAAAGAAGAGGTAGAAGGGCTCCAAGCCCCTACCCCAGAGGGGCCGCTCTTTCCTTTTGGCAAGCAGAGGGCCAGATGGCCACCCTCATTTGCGATGTCAGTGGTGACCTCTCGACTCAACAAACAGCAAGTGCACCTTAATCAGAGTGCGCCCTTCCTGTCCACCAGACAAGGCGATTGCACGGGCCCGCCCCCCAAGGAGACAAGACCTTCTTAATCACAGGCTGCTTGGAGGGGCTACGGGGAGACCAGAGGCCCCGCCTGGCCCACGGCCGGCAGTGACCCACCTCCCCACCGCTGATGCCAGCCCAGCTCGTTTGCCCAGCCGAGCCCGGGCTGGGATGAAGGCGCCTCCGACTTTGCAGTCCCTGGAATAATAACTCACATTACTTCGATCCCATCTGCACCGAGTGAAGGCAGAGCAGGGGAAGGAGCATAAAACACAAAGTTCCCACAGACAACATCTGTCTTAGTGCAAACAATGGACCATTATCTTGTAAATAATTCTGATTAAGCTGCAGCATTTCCTCCTGAATCTGGTGGTTTGGAGCCCCGGAAGGAGGAGGTGCTGTTACTCCGGGCCTCTGCAGCCCCCTCGGCCGGCCCCCTCAGTGTTCCCTCTAGAACGGGGAGAACCGCTGGCCCAGCAGCCAGGCCCTTCCCATCAGCACAGTGCCACCTGCACGCCTGGGCGGCTTCCCGAGGGTTCCCCTCGGCCCGGACCCGCTCATTTCTGCTGGCTTCTCTTCCCCCCCCCCTTCCTCGAGGCTTTCCTCCGTCTGCCCTCTCCCCTCCGGGGGCTTTTCTTCTATCATTTTCTTCTGCTCTGTTCGCATTTTCTCTCTTGGCTTCTTTCCTTCACTTCTGTCCTCCAGGCCCAATTTCTGTTCTGGTTCTTCAAATCCTCTCCCATCATCGGGTCCTTCCGGCTCCCCATCCCTCTGTCCACCTTCATCACAGACTAGGCCCCTGGGGCTCCGCCATCCCTTCAGACTCTCTATCCCGCAGACCCCTGATATAGTGGGCATGGTGTCCAGTCTGGGGTCCCCAGGCCTGCAGGCCCCAAACCGCTCTCTGGCTCTCTCGGGCTGTCACGCCCTGGATGCCCTGGGCCCAAGGGCATCCCTCTTTCCCCCACTGGGAGGGTCCCACATGCCTGGCCCCAAATCCAAAGACCCTCTCCCTCTTGGGGGTTCCAGGACAGGGAGGCCCGCCTGCTTTGCATCCTCCTGCCTCGCTACCCACCTCCTCCGCCTCCAGCATTTCATGAACCCACCCAATGCTAGGGAAACCCAGGCGCTCTGCCTATATGAATGAAATGCAAAGGCGTCTACCCCAAAGTCCTCAAGGAAATTCCCCTTGGGATTTAAAATTAATTGCCCTGAGTGTGATTTAGAGACGACACTTCAAGCCCAAAGTTTTCATGTAAAGCAAAAGCCACTGGTACCAGAATCCTGTTGACGGCGAAGGGATCCCATTCTAAATCTCCTAATTGTAAATCCTGTGTAGCCTTAGAACACAGGCAAGATGGCTCCATTGGAGCCCACGGGGGTGATTTCTGCACATCCCGGGAATGCGACCGCCGAACCTGAACCGAACAGTTTCCGCTGTGGAGGTGTCCGCTCTGGGATGGGAAGACCGCTAGCCCGGCAACTTAGACAGAACCCTGTCCAGTGGTGTCTTCAGACGGGAAAGGATGAGGGACACCATACCTCGCACTTGCACTGCCCTACCCAGATGCTCTAGCCACTTGCGAAGGTCTTAGCGAGCTCTGAGTGTTCATGGTAGCCCTGCCTGGGTCCTGCATAGCGGCAGAAATCCTTAAATAATTGAAATGTGGGCGACTCGCCAACCTCCAAGTCACTCGTTCATATTCGCCTTACTCTCTAGAGGGTGCATAAGTGTGCCATTTCATGGCAGACAAAACTGAGGCAATCAGGTTATATTCAATCGAAAACAAGAGATCAAGGGCTTGCGGGGTTCACACTTGGAGACAGCACATACTGTCCCAAGTTTGGGGGGGGTGTGGATGGGTGCGGCTTGCTAGCCAACAGCAACTTTGAGTGGCCAAGAGAGCCCTGAGGGTAGAAGGACGGAAAGGCCCCCCGCATGGAGGAGGATGTGCACTGTCCCTGTGCCCCAATGGTGCACGACAGAGTATGATTCATACCACACTCGGCACCTCCTTTCTCTGCCTCTAGGTGTCACCAGGTAGGAGTGCCGGCTGGGAGCTGGGGGTTCCCAAGAGGGACTACTGTCCGAAGAGGGACACACTGGATTATCAAATTGGTACCTGTAATGTGTTTGAGGAAAACTTAATCATGGAAAATACTACCTTCACAAGCTCCACTGTGAACACAAGAGGTTGAAAATTGAAAAGGAAAAAAAAGTCAAATGATCAAGTGTTTCTTGCACTACCATGAACTCAAAAATCCAGTTGTACTGACTCCCCCTTTAGAAAAAAGGAAAGGGAAATTCCTCAGGGCTCTTATGATTTAATAAAAATGTCTTCACGTTGAGGTGAGTAGTCACAGGCCCCACGCCCTCGAGCAGTAAATAGTCTCGGTCAATCTGAAGTCCCACGTGTTCATGCACTTGTGGGGACACCCGCTTGGCTCCCACACCCAGGGCCCTGCTGAAGTGAGTGTTCCTGAGGACTCTAGGGCTGACCAGGTCCTACAAGGTCTCCTGAAAAGTCTGGGCTAGAAAGGACCGTGAAAGTCAGAGTCTGAGACCCAGGAGGTTACTGAGGGGACGTCCAGGCACCCCTTCCTTTCGCCAACGGAGAAATGGTGCCCAAACTAAAGGATGAGCCGTCGGAGCTCCTTGGAGCTCGACTGCTGGTAGGACGCCTGGTCTCCTGACCCCGAGGCCAGCCCTCCCACCTGGCCTCCTGTAAGTTTGTGTCTAAGCTGAGAGGCCAGGCACTTTTCAACATTTAAAATGCACAGTTCACTTCCCACAGGGAATCGTGGGATGAGTCTCTGTCATCCTTGGTGACCTTATGCAGTAAAAACTTTCTGGCCAAGGGGTTCCCACTTGTGGCACATGTCGTTGGTGTCCTACTTCTTCCTTTCCACTCGGCATGCCAGTGGCCTCTTGTCTCTCTCTGGATGTAAGAAGACTGCTTGGTCATTGTGTGGGCTGCAGTGACGCTCAACTAAATACCACAGCTTCTTCAACCCTCAGTGGGGTAATTCCAAGATGAGCTCCACACAATGCCTTAGAGGGTCCCCAGAGGCACTGAGTGCAGACCCCAACAGTGGCAACTTTCTCATTAACACACCTGGGCAGCTTCCTCCCTGCCTTGTCGCCCTCGCCGCTCCCTTTCTCATGGCTCCTGGGGTCTCCGCCCACATACGCTACCTCCCCCTGGGTTCTTATCTTATGGTCTGCTTTTTGGGAGGCCCCAACTAGGTCACCAATGGGATCTCGGGAGACCGAGAAGATTAGTGGACTCTCCTTGACAAGAAAGAGCCAAACATACCCCGGACCCCTAAGCACCCACCGAGGCCACTCCACGAGCCCACAGAACATCTGCCTGCGGCCCTGCCCCAGGTGTGTGAACACCTGGGAGTGGCCTGTCCTGGGGATCCGCCCAGCCCTCCCTCCAGGACATACAAAACCCTTGAGTCAAAAGAGAAAAGCGACTTGTCCATCATATAAAAAGAGCAATAATTTAGGAAATTAATTGCAAATTTACTTTCCCTGCTTGGGCGCCTCGCTCCTTTTATGTGGATAATTGAGAGCATATTATATTAATTTGACAACAACAGAAGTTCAAAAAGAAAACGTAACCTCGCGAGCAGCGGGTTACGATTAGATGGGTGTGCCTGGACAACGCCACAAAAAGCACGAGAGAGAAAGTCGTCAGAAAGCCAGCCGGCGTCTGGGAGCACAAATGGGTGTTTTTGCTAATGAAATAGCTTCGCAGAGTTCCCCAACTTTAACCTTGAAAACGCACACTGTTTGCTCAACAGGCGGAATCTGCTCATGCAGAGACGACGCTGCCAGTGTGCGACTGCGTACTCAGGAAGGTAATTTAATCATCATGACATCTCTGAGAAAGTGACTATACGTGAGCCATATCACCTCCCAAAGTTTAGATTGTTTCCCCCACCACCAGAATATCCGTATTTCATCAAAGCAAACATACTTCCCCACGTGTGTAGATGAATTAGTGGATCTGAGGACTCTGTCTTACCATAAGGTGCAGACCACCATCCCCTTCCTCCGGCTATCACGCCTCAAGGCACAATCACCTCCTCGAAACTTCAGTCTCACCTACCAAGGGGGGGGTCCCGTTCACCTCAGATCAGTGGGCCGGCCCCACTTGGGAAAGGTCAAGGGCAGGTCCAGGAGGTGATGCTTGTGGCTGCCCCAAGTGGAGTGCAAACAGGTGGGGCTTGTTAGAACCCCATGTGGGGATGGCGGGGGGGGGGGGGGGGGGGGGGACAGCAGGGAACAGAGCTGTGAAATGAAGTCAGCTCGTTCCAGAGACCCGAACCCACCCAGCTCGCTCACAGCAGACAGGATGTTCCCAAGAACGCTCAACGGGTGAGAAGGGAGTTCTTCCCCCTAGGCGGGAAAGAGGGGGAGGTGAGTGGGAAGCAGGGGTGCCATGAAGGGAGAGGTGGGAGGAGGCTGGGACTCGGTTCATAAAAGGATGAGAATCCACAAAGGTCTCCTCTAAGCTTGAGAAGTCCCCACTGGGGAGAGACTCAGGAAAGACCCCCTGCCTTAGACGCGGAAATGGGTAGAGACCCCCATTAGGGGATGGGCCCAGGGAGGGAGACAAAACAGCAGATGCCCAGATAAGCAGCCCCAGGAGCCCTCCCACTGTCAGCGTGATGCTTTGTCCCTTTCAGTGGTACTCCGTCCGTACCCAAGGCCCCCGGCCACTCACTGGACCCCTGAGTCCCTGCTGGCTTGGCAAGGTCAGGGCTGTGGGGTGGGCAAGGGGTCCTGGAGCATGCAGAGTGGCTGTGAACGGTGAACAGTGCCTCAGGCAACGTGTTCAACCCTGAGCAGAGGCACTGAGGCCCAGCAGCCTTCCAGAGCCCTCCTTCTCCCTGCCTGTGCCCCCAGGCCTAACGCACTGGTCCAGAGGGGCCCAGGGGTGCCCCTTGCTGCACAAGGTGGGTGCTGGTGAGCCCCATCCTGGGAGCTGCCTATGCGGCTTCTTAACCCAAACAGGGCTTCAGGCCCCAAGGAGGGAACACAGCACCTCCTCACAGGTGCAACGTGCCCACAGAGGTGATGCAGGCCCCGTGGAGCCCTCGGGACTCGAGAACCCAGGAAAGGGCACAGTTCCCCAGACTCAGGGGGCACTAGAGATACAGACAAAACCCTCCTGGAGTCCTTCTTTCTGTCAGGCTCAGGGTGGCCACGTGGGCCTGGGGCCTGGGGCCTGGGGCTGGGGTCACTTCCCTTTACCTTCACTGGGCATGGTGGGGTCCATCATGTTTTCTACCAGTACCCACAGTGCGTGTTCTCAGTTCACCGTGAACAAAGAATCAGGAAGCGGTTGTGGGCAGAGAGCTAGTAAACCTTCTTCAAGATCTACGCTTTCCATGTGGGCTTTGTCATGTGTTCTCAGACGCAGAATCTCTCCCTTCTCTCCGCTTCTCTCAGATCAGAGACAATCTCCTACTATACATGGTCTTTGGGGTCGGGATCACATCAACAGTTCACAGGAGACATACTGAAGAGAATGTTCCAAGCAGTCAAGGTGCTGTGACTGTCCCGTTGCTAAGGCCAGGGCTGTTCAGGGGACATTCCCAGGCTTCCATCCCCTGGCACACACGGGACGCTTGACTTATTTGGGAGTGTGGGGACATTGTCAAAATGATAATACCTCCCCCCCCCACAATAGGACGAATTAAACGGGGAGCAGGCGTGTGCGGGGAGTCTAGACGTTTCCAAAACAGACCCAAGCAGGAAGGCTTGGAAACGCTGAAGTGGCAGGGCCCTGAAGCCCAGCTCATGGACAGAAAAAAATCTAAGCAACAAAAACAGGAAGCAAACTCCTTCCCTCCTGTGCACCACCCCCACCCCCGCCCCACCACCATGATATGGAGTGGGGCACCAGGCAGGCAAAAGCCTGTGACAGCAAATACAGGCACAAACCAAAAATCTCCGCGGACAAAAATATTCCAACTCCAACAATTCCCAGCGCCTTTCCATTTAAAACTACACTTCACGGGGGGGGGGGGGGGACCTGGGTGGCTCAGTCGGTTAAGCGACATGCTCTCACGGTTCGGGGGTTCAAGCCCCTGCATCGGGCTCTGTGCTGACAGCTCGGAGCCTGGAGCCTGCTTCAGATTCTGTGTCTCCCTCTCCCTCTGTTCTTCCCCCGCTCACACTCTGTCTCTCTCCATCTCTCGAAAATAAACATTAAAAACAAATTTTTTTTTAAACTACACTTCACAGGATTCAAAGCACAGGTGGGGGTTCGCTGGAGGGAGGCTGGGTGTGAGCAGTCTCTTCCCCACCTGGGCTGGGGGACAGCAGCCTGCGCGCTGCGTGCCTCAGTGTCCCTGCGCGCGGGGCCTGTGAGCAGGCCTGGGGGGTCTCGGTGCCCAGAGTCACTTGTACAGAGACATCCGCACGTGTCACCCGGCGGTCACCCACCCACCACCACGTCACCTCACCCAACCTGCAGGTGCCTTGGCATTTGCCCGTTCGGGAGTGGTTACTAGTGGGGCCCGCCTAAAGGTGAGCCGGGGCCGGAGGGGGTGGGTGGGAAGCAACCAGTTGCCCCGCCAACATCCCAGTGGAGCGGCAAACTAGAATTCCCTGAATGCCCTGTGGACGCTTCCGGCAAGGGAGGATGTCACGGGGTGGGGGTGCGGGGGGGAGGGGGGAGGGGGCGTGTTGTGGAATGAATTAACATAATGACTCAAAACTGCACTAATGTTTCACAGCTTTTTTTTTATTAGCAATACCAAGATAAGTTATTGAAGCATTTTTAGTATTGTTTTACATTCCATTCATAAATGACCTAACTTGTAAGTCAGCATACAGCACACTTAAAGATATAGTTTGACACTTATTCAGAAAGCTACAATTATTATAACTTACATGCCTTCATTACCAGGAACACCTTAATATAATCTTCTAATTACTTCAACAATACTCTAGTCCAAAGCACACGATAACCCAGCACAAGTTTTACACATTTTTTGCTTCAGTCACCATTTTTGAAGTTATGGATGCCAACGTGCCTGTACCCTGGGATTTTACTGTCGTCTGTTCCCGGTTAATAGGACAACCTGACACAATATTCAACTAGCAATAGCACTGCTTAAATACTATGGAGAAAGAGAATTACTGCACTTTTCTGGAGTCTTCTAAAGTGTTACAAAATACAGGACAATCAGACACAAGCAGGAATGCCAACGAGACCCTCAGGGCCCGCCCCTGGAAGCTCGGCGAGCTGGCGTAGCGGAACCCCCCCACCGCCCCCGCCCCCGGCCCCCAGTCAGATTTTTCACAGGTGAAGGGACCTCCAATCCACCAGCGTTTGTCACTCAGGATTCACGACTCGGAGGGAATTTTCTCTCGTTCAAGTTACTAAGCCTTCGCGATCCATGACTAATAGTGGAACATATGGGGCAATATTTTTAACCTCCCTGATTCTCTGCTATATATACTGTGGTGGGGTTGATGTGTCGTGTGTATACACATACCTGTGCCAATAGTAATTATTTATTCAACACACATATGTGTATACATTCTTCTCTTGACTTTACACAATTAACAAGCTGCAGATAGCCACCGAGGAGCACGAACAGACAAGGGCAAGTCCAGCTAGACCGACTAGAACGGGGGGGTGTCACTTACCTGCAAGAAAATGTGCAGATTCATTAAACAATCCAGAAACCACGTAGGCTAGAGGCATTCAAAAGTAAGGACAGGGCCACGCTCCCTAATTGTTTAATGGAGGAATGACAATAAAGCAATATTTATAAAATTTGGTCCTTCCGTCTCTGGCTAAAGCAAGAATAGGCTATGTGATTAGAGCAGGTTGGCAATTAGGCGTAGAGGTGCTGTTGATCAGCGCTAAGTAATAGGAGATAATTACTACTTATTTGAAACCTGGGCTTTGCACACAACATCTGAATATAAAAAAGAAAAGAACCTGATTCCTTCAATAGCTAAGATGTGGCCTGTATCTACGTGGCTGTCAGTGCCAAGCATCACTCCGAGTCAGCAGCAGAAGGAGGGAGAAGCCAAGCTTAAGCTCAGGACCCCTGCACTCAGCGCAAGACAGCGAGGGGGTCACGCTGTTGCCGTATCACACGGCAATGGCCAGCGGGCGGGCTTGGAGAGTCTGCACGTCCCCAGGGATGTGGGTGTCTGGTCTGACAGCACTCTCTTCCCTCAGCTTTCTCTTCCTCCCTCCCAGTCTTAAGTCATTACTGGGGAGAAAAAGATGTGTACGCTGTGTCTGAGTCTGTATATGTATTATTGTTATTATTATTTTTGAACCAAGAGCTCGGTTGCTGTCTTCTCTCACCCTAGGCTGGGTCCTGGGCAGTACGTATCGAGCAATCGAAAAAGAATATGCACACAGAAACCAAGGTGAAAGCTACCAGACTTTTCTCCTGCTTCGGAGGCACTGTTGATTCAGACAGTAGCTTTTGGAGCCAAAAATATGCAGCAAAAGGAAAGGAACATAAACAAGGCTAAATGTCACCAGTGTTTGCCGACTTACAGACACCATCCATTTGTTTGTTCTGAAATGACGAGTGGACCATTTGGCAAATACAATGGTATTCACACAACAGTTCTGTCATCCTGCAGTGCAAACGACATCACGTCAGTGGCATTCCCATTTAATCTACAAAGAGGGAGGGGGGGGGAGGAGGAAGAGAATGCCCAGAGAGTTTGCAGAGGCTGCCATCCAAAGAGGCTGCCTTTTCGTCAAGACAGTGCACACAGTGAGGCTTTGGACGAGGGAAGAGGAGAGCCCATCCGTGGGTGCCGGTTTCTGCAGGAGATCCCAGGGGACAGCACCTCCCCTGTGTCCCGCCAGAATCTGAGGGACAGGTTCTGTGGCTGGTTTTGGGGCAGCCAGCAGGAGCAGAGCGGGCAGCATGGAGTACTGTTCTGCACTAACTTAAGAAGGATGTGCCCTTGGACTTCAGCACTAGCCAAATGGTCCTCCCTACTGGGGTCTAACATCAGCCCCTGGACACACACTGTTCCTGGGAGCAGGCTGGACTCTGGAAGCCAACGACCAATCCGTAAATGATGAAATCAGGCAGAGAAAGCAAGTGCAAAGTTGTGCTTTATCAACAGTCTCTGCAAGCCAATCCATTTTAGAATCAGCTCATAAAGAAGAGAAGAAGGAGGAATGATTGCTCATCTGGCTTTAAATAAAGCATGGCAGCTTCAGAGACAAGGCCCTACAGTGGAGACGCCCAGGATCTTCTAGGCTAACGGCCCTCCTTGGTGTTGGCTGAACATGGGCTCCTATACACTTGGCGGATTTCGATTTTGTGGTTCTCTTCCTGTGCCATTTGCCTAATTTAACCTCCTTCCTTTATAGGAACCTGCTGGCTGCTAGGCCACCCCTTCAATCTTAGGATCATCCATAAGACCAAAAACCCTGGGCTGTGCACCTGTTGCCTATGCTTGGGTGTCTTCACACACATGCATGTGCACACACGCATACACACACATGGGGAGCTCTCACGGTGTTTCCACACACTCCAGCCAAGTCCCCTTGGAAATCTCTGACCACAGACTTTAGCCAAAGTTTGGTCAAACGCTGAGGAGGAGGGACCTACTCCCTATGCCAAGCACCTGCCATCTCACAGGAAGGAAGATAATTGGGTAGAAATTGAAAGGGTGGGGCCACTGCAACAGGTATCACAAGGTCACCAGCAGCATCTCCTTGCTATCCATGACCTGTAGTGGCAGATGTGAGGAAGCAAAACGTATCTCTTAAACCTTGATGGGAAGTGAGATTTGTACTTGCTTCATGGCAAAGGGAGACTGCAGCCAAAAGTCATCTGGACGTTGGCACCACTCTGTCACGACAGCCCCACGTAGACATTCACTTCCGCTATAAAACACCAACACAATTGAGAACCATTTATCCAACCTCTTCTACATCCATCGTCTTGTTTCATCCTTCCATTTCTGCCCATCACTGAGGGAACTGAAGCTTCCACAGAGCAAGCTCCCTTCAGAGCCAAGCTCCTGTCCCTTCCTCCTCTGCCTACACTGGCCATGACTGGGGAGACTCTGGGACCTCCATGAGGCACGGAGGAGTCTTCTCCTGCAAGTCTCTGTGCATAGGCAGAGATGTGACCTTCTGGGAACAGGTATGCCAGGCCATCGGGGTCTACAAAGCCTCTCTCTCAGGAAAGTCTCTGGTGTCTCTGGCTTTGTCTCGAGTGGCAGTAGGTGGAGCCCCACAGGCACTAACCTGGGCCTTCCCTGCATCATCTCACTGGCCCTCGAGGCAACAGCAGACGGGTTCCTGTGTGTCTTCTCTAGGGACACACAGCAGCACCTCCTTCCTTACGCCTAGTTGTTTAATGATCATTTGTGGCTCCTCCTCCTGCACTGCAGGGCAGGGTGGGGTGGGCATGACAGAGACCACACTGCCTGCAATCCTAATGTATTTCCTCTCGGGCCCCTTAAGAAAGTAGTAGCCAACCCCTGCTTTAGACTGTGTAGCTGGTAAGTAGTGAATATTTTCAGACTGCCGACACTGGAAATCAGCGAGGTTTGTGGAGGACGGAAGTCCCATTTTAACAGCGTTCAGCTCAGATGTCCTAGTTCATTTCATCACACATCTTAGCATGGATGATGGGAAGAGGTTTCGATGGACCCCACATTCTTTTTTTAAGGAGGGGTCCCGATTCTCTCTCTCACTACTGCGGGAGCCCAGGGAACCTTCGGTCTCAAGCATAATTTGGGTTAGGAAACCAGTTCCCCTACAACCTGAGAGTAACAAGTTAGGACTACTGGGGCCTCTGTTGCTAATGACCCCGCCTTCCCAATAGCTTCTCCTGGGGCCTGGTGGGTGCCTCTGTCCAGAAGCCACTGCGCAAGGCCTCATGCCCATGACAGACACGCTGGTGGAGTCTCCTCGTTCAGCCTCGCTTCCCTGCGTGGTGGTAACTCCAGAGCTTCGGGGGACAAAGTGTGTCGTCCTTCTCGCTGCCTTTCCCTTTAATGCTGCCCATCAGCCTTGCCTCTGGGCTCACCAAAAGACACCGAGCAAACCCTGCTTGCCGGACTCACACACGATGACCTCCAGCCATCTGTCTCAGGTTTGAAAGGCAAAGAGTAAGGGTGATCTGTGGGTTGCTTTCCAAATCCACAAACTGGGGTTAAATGTGCTCTGTAACCCTGCCATGCAGCCAGCCCTGCAGGTGCTGTGCAGACCGGCCTTTGTGCCGTCTGGGGCACACAGAAGCCCATGCCGTCCATGCTGTCTGACCTTCGCGCTGCTGGCTGACTCAACAGTTCATCCAAGTGTTTCAGCCTGGACAAGGGGATTGCCCAACCTTGTCCTATCAGTGGATGTGAGCACGGCTCCGGCCTGCCCTTGCTCCCTAATTAAATACTCATGTGGCTCCTGTCCCATTGCAGGACCAAGGTCAAATCCATTCCAACAAACTCCAGGGCACATCCAGGTTCTCTAATGACCCTGAATGACCCTGTACGCCATGTTTCTTCAGCAGAATAAAGAAATGTGGGCTATGCCTGGAGTCTGAAAGACACCTCAAGAAATGGAAGCTTTAATTGGAGTGGGATTTCACCCAACAAAATCAGGTCCATAGTGGGATCTGACCTACTCTAGAGCCAACAGTCCATATCCTCCAGCTTAATCCAAGATGGCTCCTTCTCGGGATCTTCTGTAATACGGCTTCGACAGGCAAATGCTCTATTCTCTATGGAAGGACCTTTAGAAAGTTCAGGCACGAGCTCTCAACCATGGCACGTACTACAGGAGTCTCCTACCCAATGGGCTGGGTTGGCCCCCCTCCTCATCTCTCTCTTCTGAACCCGAGACAGAAGTGCACTGGCCAGGCACGGGCAGTGCCCACTGGCCAGGAACCTAGGTCCGTGAAGCCACGCAATGGAAGACCAGAGTTTGAGCAGTTAGGAAGCAGGCATGCAGAGATAGGGAAGCACCTAGAAGTACAGCCTACAGCATGAGAGTCGCCCACAGACTTTAGGGTTAGATGCCACCTCCTCCAACTCGCCAGCATGTGTCTCAGAGTTGCTGCTGAGCTCTGTGGGGAGTCTGTGTGATCTGAACAAGATTTTGACTGATGCTTCTTCAAACACTTTCACATCCCATGAGAATAGACACAGACGGACATTAGCTCCTCCTACAAGCCTGTTTCTGGGGGCATTGAAGTGGGGAATTGGGTTTACTAACTAGACAACCGTCAGACCCCAAACTCTCCTGAGATGAGGAATACCGGAATAATTCTTTGGTTTGGCAAAGCCCAGCTTCTTGAGGAAACCAGATATCAAGCTGGTGGTTCCATTTGGAAATCCATATCCACTTTGAGTGGAGCAGAGAAGAGGGAAGAAACGTCAGGAATATTTGATTTCCTGATGCCAATATCATTTCCACTCTTGCAAAGTCAAGCCAATAAGGGTTGGAAGTTTTCAACCATCACTTGTGCTCCTTGCAATGCTAGAGAGACGGTGAGCTGCACCGTGAGAGAGATGCCCCCAAATGCCCATTCTGTAACCAGCGAGGCTCCAGTTTTCCTCCCAGATACCAACTGGCAGAAAGGGTGAATATGCCTACCTCGGCCCCCCATCCCCAACCCCCTGGGCTCTGGGACACATAGCAGCCAGTAAGAAAATAAATCAAGATAAGAAGATTTTGATTATGGAGGGCCAGAGATGGGAGCGGGGAGTGAAGACAGGGCAGGGGCAGGCCCCACCGGGAGGAAAAGGGACAGTGCCTCCGGCCCACCCCAAGCAAACACAAGGGCCAGGGGAGGGCCTTCCCGGCTGCTTCCAAGCTCGAGCGAGAGGACACAGAAGAAATGAGGCCCAAGGAAATGCAGAACCTGTGCTCTCTAAAAATAGGCAGTTTGTGGCCAGAGTTCATTCTGGCATCTTACCATGAGTGCAGGGTAGAGCTAAGACCCGGACCCCGACCTGGAGAGGCAACCAGGATGCCTGTTGTTTTCTTGCCTGGCTGGCCCGAGGGTCTCCGTTCCCCTTTTGAGAGAGGAGCCACAACTTAGACCCCAGGATCTGTGGCGCAAGGGCTGAAAGTGAACTAAGCAAAGTGTTTTGCACATACCCTGGAGCTGTCAGGGGAGCGCTGTGGGCTGCTGTTTGGGAGGAGGTGAGAAGTGCTCCGTTTAGAGGACAAGGGCTCACGAGACACCAGGCCCACTGACGCTGCCTCCCCTCCACCCTCACTGTGCAGGACACCAGTGGGCGAGCTCCTCCAAGGCAGGCAGCCTTCCTTCAGCATTGATAGGAAGACGGGAAAATTAATAGGGGTAATATGAGCTCATTTCAAGAAGAATGAGCTTATGAACATGCCAGGTTTTGATCTTTTTCTGATGCATGGATTCCTGGCAGGAACTATGGTCCTACATAGGTATTTGAAAGAGCTGAAAATAGACTTAAAGAAAAAAATACCAAACAACAATAAAGGAAGAAAAGTCACAAACTTAAAACAACAATGAAAAAAAAGAAAAGAAGACTTAAACATCGCTCCCCCAGAAAAAAAGAGAAAAAAAATTGGACTGACATAAAACCCCTTTCTCCTTCTTTTAAATATTGTTTTTAACAGCTTCACACGCAATGAATTATATGTGGATAAAAATAGATCGGGGGGTACTGGTTAATGGGGCCTTGTGAATCATTCAGCGCCAGGAACCGTCAATATTGTTTTGAACTGTCAGAAATCCATTTAGTGATTTTTGACAATTCAAAAAAAATATTTCTGACTGCTTGATCCAGTTCTCAGTGAATGAGGGAAGGAGAGGGTAAAAGAAATATATCAATTTAAATTGTGCACCCAGTCCAGCTTCCTGAATTCTGCTGTGTGCTCAAAGCAACATCAGAATTTGGAGGTTGAGAAATAACCCCTTCCATTATCCATCTTTTCTTCCTTCCTTCCTCCCTTCCTTCCTTCCTTCCTTCCTTCCTTCCTCCCTCCCTTTTCTTCCTTCTCTCCTTTCCTTTTTTCAACAGGTGCAGTAGAGTCACAGAAATCCATTCATAGATTAAACGTGGAAAGGTACCACAATCATTTGTCTCTGGCAAGGCTACGTGGGACTAGATACAATACACTGAGCTCCTATTCAGAGAGAGGCTTTCAGCGAGGAATATCTGGGTGCCAAGAGAATGTCTTTGATCCTCCCTGCCCACCCTGACATTCATTTGATCCAATTCTAGGCTCCAAATTTATTATTACGTCTTTAAGACCTGGAATTACTTTGGGGTAACCATATTCTTTCAGGAGGTAAAGAAGTGCCAATTTGCTAACAAGATCAGGCAGGCATAAGTCCAAGACACACAGGATCACAACACTGCTAACCAGGGATTTCACAACGTACATTGCTTGTTAGAACATCAGACAGACAGGTGAAGATACAAAGGGACAGAAGGCAATAATGGAAGGCCCAGGTCACAAGTCACTGCCGTTCGGAATGTCTAAAGAGGAGTCACAAACACCCCAAAACAATCGCCCTGGGTGGAGAGAGGATCACTTTATTTCTACATTGTGGTTAGTGTGATACGATTTTTAGTAGCCTCTAAGTCAATGTAAAGAAAAGTTTAAGAAAGCAGGTCTGGCTTAGCAAAGCAGTAAGGAAGGAGCTGTCTTCAGCCATCTTATGCAGAAGTTGAAAATACTGAAGGGTTTGCAAGTTACCATGTCTTGTTGTCTGTGTTTCCGTTCTTAAAAATATGTTCCCCCTCAAGTTACAGATTAAAAACAGGAGCAGTTCGCACGGGGAGACCCCACCCCCCCCCTCCATGCCTTCTGGACGGGCATCTCCGATCACTGGGGTGCAAACCGGGACACAAAAGCGTGAGTTCTAAACCTTCGAAATGAAACGGACTCTCGTGATTGTCTACACTGCATATACAGCATTGTCGGGGCGGTTAGTTCACACATGTGCTCACGGAGGAGTCTACCTCATTTTTTAAAAATGCACAATTCAGCACTGATGTTTTGGGAAATGAACTGAAGGAAGACGATTCTAAAACTTACCACACAAGTCTGGCCTCTTGATACATCCAGAATTTGCTGTGCTACTTGCCAGGCCGTTAAAGGCTGCTAAGCCATCAGAACTGTAGGCCCTGAGGACCGACAGCATGTTCATTGGCTTCTCCAGGCCCGGGGGCCCCCGCTCCGGCTTGGGCAGGCCCGCCGAGGGGTCCTGGGCTGGAAGAAGGCCCGGGCCGTGCCACTGCTTCTCGGGCGCCTGGGGCAATGGTGACACGAGTCCCTGGACGGGCTGAGGGGCGCCTGTGGGCGGCAGGCCATCACCACCGTCGCCGGCGCTGTCCTTGCCGAGGGCGGACTGTGGCTTGCTCATCATCTCCGGCTCCGTCTCGATATCCTCCTCGTCGTTGTTCTCTCCCTTGGAGGAGTCCATGTCCTCCGAGGAGGCAATGTCGGAGAGGTCGTCGGTAGTATTCTTGTTTGCGGTTTCGGGGATCAGGATCGGGGCGTCATCTTCCGAGTGGGCCTTCCCATCGGGCTCCTTGTTGGGGCAGGAACTGGAGGCCCCCGAGCCGACCATGCCCGGGTACACGCCAAACTGCTTGTAGAAGTCTGATGGGAAGTTACAAAACGCGGGGTCCACCAGGCTGGGCCACGTGCCGCTCTTCTGCTCCCCCAGAGTCTCCTTGACCGGCCCTTGGGCCGTCTTCTCGGACGCAGACTCTAGAGGCCCAATCACACTGGAAAGCGCCAGCTCTTTGTTTGATTGTACCGAGGGCAGCAGGGCCACCTTACCGGCCTCCCGGGCTTGGTCTTTGCAATTGAGGGTCACCCCGACGGCGTTATCTTTGCGTTTCGCTTTGCCCAGGTGGTTGGCCTGCAGATGAAGAGCCATCAGCTCCATAGACGATGTCGTGAAAGCACAAAACAAGCAGCCGTGCCACGCGATGCTGTCTTGCACGGTCACCGACGAGCCTGGGAGCGAGGCGGCGTCCGGCCGCACCGACAAGTCTAGGGGCTCGTACTGAGATTTCTCCGACTTCCTCGTGACCGCCTTACCGCCCGCCTTGTCCTCACCACCGTCCGGCCCGTGCACTTTCATGGACGGGGGGTCAGACAGGGCTTTGTCCTTCGTGTCCTTCTCCTTCTTCAAGGAGCTTAGGACAAAGCTGTCCATGAAAGCTTGCAAGGACCCGTGGAAATTCACGCCGTTGTTCACGATACTTTGATAAGCTCTTCCGATTTCGGAGAAGTGGGTGCTTTTGGAAGGAAGGTCGGCACCTTTCAGGGTGTCCGAAGGAGCCTCGGAAGTCATGCCGGTGGCCTGCCCCGAGTGATCTGCGGACGAGAGCACTCCCGCTGTCCACTGCTGAGAGGCAGGGCCACCTCTGAAGTCGATGCCGGGGAGACCCTTAAAGGCCCCCCTCAGGATGTCTGGCCTGATAAACAAAGCAGCTTTGTTGGGCAGCTCGTCCCTGTGGTCTTGGTTTGGGGGCTGTCCAGACAGTGGCCCGGCTCCGTTCTGCCGCTCCCGGTGGTGTCGTTCTAAGTGGTATTTTAAGGATGCTGACTGGGTGCCGGCATAATCACAGTGGGGGCATTTGTAGGGCTTCTCACCTGCAAGATTTCGGTAGAAGGAGAAAGAAAAAAAAGCGTTTATCTCATTTTGGTGTGCTGAACAAGGCTAGAAGGATCAACATTTGTTCTTGGAAACAAAGCAGCTCAAACTAATAATTAGTTAGAGAGCAACTGTTTTTTAATAGAAGAATAATTCGTACTCTTAAGCTTTTTTAATGATTTTGTACCATTTGGGACTATTCAGGAATGACATACTATCTACACACAATTAGCTATCTTTTTCTTTATCTAACATGTGAAAACGGCTGTAGATTTAAAAGCTATGATTATGAAAATTAAGCATAATAATTTCAACCACAGTGATCATTAAAAGTAGAAGTTTAAAAAGACAAAGTATGTAACAAATGGGTGGTTGCAATATTTTGTGTATACAATAGCTCTAAAATTTGTTTAAATTATACACATGGAAACCATTTTTAAACCTAAAAATTTTATGGCACTGTTACGCAAGACCGAAATGAATGATTTAAGTCTTGCTCTGCAGTAAATCATGGATATAATTAGCAAATGGCATACTGCACAAGTAATTTATCATTATTTGGAGGGCACCATTCCAGACGAGCTCAGATATCTGCAGACCTACTGCATTGTTTCTAAATAAAGAACTATAAATACCGATTCTATAAAATATTAATACCATTACAGTGCATTATGATTGCAGCATGTAAAGACATATAGTTAAGATAAAAAGCAGTCAATAAAACTTAAAAGAAAATGAGTAATAAAAAAGGTACAAAATATATTTAGTTTCTGTATTTGAAATTAACATTATCTACTGGTCTTTGTAGTGCCTTAAATTTGTACTAATGGCAAACCTAATGCTCCGGTAGTAAAATGTGTAATTTACCTATAATAAGCGCTTTCTAGAGAATAAAAATAGCTTTAAAGAGTGTTTTAAAACATATAAGATCATTTTCATGAATTAAATATTTATTTAAATTCAACACCCAACTTCTTTGTTCTTTCCACCACGGAAAAAGATACCGTAACATACAACTTGGACCTGCCCGCATTGTGGGATAGAGGAAGGGAGGAGGATAAACAGATGTGGATTTCAATGTATTCCAAGAATTTGTTAGCAATCCAGGGTCTCTTCTAGACTTTGGAATCAAAAAGCTCTCTGGAAGAAACGGCATCGTGGCAGTCCGTTAACTTCTTCACAATGGCACCCTGTCAATAGCCACGGTCATTTCTCCCAGGAAACTCAGCGGCCCCCACCCATTCCTCTGTTTGTTGGTAAGCCACACTGATATAAAAAGCAACGGCAACTCATTGGTGAGTGGTGTATCCCCAAGACATTTTACCGTGTCTGTCTCAGCGGATGCTCTGACTCCCAATCTCTAGGCGTAGGGCACTTGGAGGTAACAACACTCTAGAGGTGGGGAGAAGGATTCCTTGACTGAGCAGGGGACTCCACATCATCTCCAGAAATCATGCCGGAACCTTGGCGGAACTATTGTCTGCATCTTCAAAATGGTGGCTATGGGCTCCCCATTCACTCGTGCAAGATGCTAAAGGTCACCCCTGGACACGTCAGAGATGGGAAGGGAGGCCGAATTGGGAATGTATGTCTCTAAATTGAAAAGTCCCAATTGTCTCTGGCTAGACCAATGACGTGGATCTAGCAGGAAGAGTATCCCCTTTGAGCTAAAGGCATAAATGGCCTCGGGCACCATTTTCCCACTTTCTGGAGTCAGATTCACTCCAGCCATGCTATTTGGACACCTCATCAGAGGTCAGGGAACCCTCAGTGGGACAGACGCTATGGACAGGCACTTCTGGGCTGACCCAGCAGTCCGGTGGCCGGTTGGAGCAGAAGCAGGTTCTGGAGCTGAGGGGATAGCAGCCAGACTTGTGACAGGAGACCCCAACTAGGAACTCAGAATCCTGGCTCCCTAGGTTAGCAGGAACGTAGGGGAGGGCCCTGCAGTGAGAGCTGGCAGAGGTGAGGCCTGCAGGTACTGGGTGAAACTCAGGATGCATTTCAGAAATGCACCTGGAAATGATTAAGTGCATCTGGCAAGGGGTTCGCAGAGGATGCATGGGCGTTCATTAGCAGGAGCTACAGAGGGAGAATGTGGACTTTTGCCTCCAGGCCTCAGTGGGGGTGAGGGGGGTGGGTGTTACTAGGTGGGGACTGCAGTGATGCATAAGGATGTGTGTGTATATTTCCAAAGGACACACATTTGAAATTCACACTAAAGCAGTGGTTCTCAAACCCATTAGAATCACCAGGGGATTTTTAGACACTAGTTTTGGAACACAACGCACAGCACTTCTGATTCTCTAGGTCTGGGGTGGGGGCCAGAAGGCAATATGTTGAACAAAGTGTCCCTGGTGATTCCCATGCAGCGTAAAGATCGTACTTTGAAAAAACCCAGGTGAAAGAAACTGCTTGGGGGCTTTAAAAAATGCCGACACGTGGTCCCTCCTCCACGGCCAGAAATTCTGAGTTAATTTCCAAGATGAAGACTGGGATTCAGGTCCCTCAAAGGCCCCCATGTGGGCCTCTGTTGAGCCTGGGTGGAGAAGCGCCCTTGTAGGTAGACATTGTGGGGTGGCTTAGCAGGGAAGGTAGTCCGCTGGGGACCCTAGGAAGTGTTTGCTAAGTCTGCAGTGGGGACCAGAGGTCCCATGCTGGTTTGCACTCCCGGGGACACAGGACCCATCTTGGGGACTCGACTTCCTCAACCTGTCATGTGCGAAGTCAGCGTTCTTAGTGCTGAGGCTCACGTCAGCTCTGAAGCCCGTGTCAAGAGCAAAACCAGGTCTCCCGAATGGGGCCATATTGTACATGTACAAACACGCGGGCACCCACACACACCCAGAAACGTGCAGATCTGTTCACACACAACGTTTAGATTGAATGCGTGAGCACCTTCACCTTTCGCCTCCCAAGTAGGGAGGGAAACTGAGTGAGGAACCAGAGATGAGGCGTCAGCACCCATTGCTTGCAGGGGACACAGATCATACGCCACTAAGGCAAGTGGAGTCCACACACATACACGCCACATAGACCTACACGCACACACGCATTACAGCCCGTCACACACTCACACAACATTCATACACACACGCACACACACACATGTATTACAACCAATCACACACTCACACACACATACCACACCCAGCACATACCCAACACCCATATACACATCACACACACACATCACACACTCATATACCACATGTGCATACTACACACACACACAACATACACACCTATCACACATACACATACCACACACACACACACACATACGCCATGCACACACAGTGTAGGAAACTCTTCTTTGTTCAACCCACTTCTCTTTTGCAGCTCTTTGGCCTCCACTGCTCCAGGAGAAACAGGCCGTCGCTGAGAAACGGGATTTGGGGTCTCCAAGGGTCTAGGCCCTGCTGGATTGGGGGCTACTTAGTGAGTTTGCAAAGGTGATTTTGACTGCACGTGATACACACAGGCTCTAGACTTTCTCTACCCCTTGCCCACGCTGACCGAATGGTTCTGCATGGTTCCACGGCCTGCCTCGTTCTTCCTATCACCCCACTTCTGCAGACAAATGCTCCACAGCAAATTTCCAGGGGACAAATCCACCCCTCTGGATTTATGTTTTAAAAAAAAGATACTTGGGGCGCCTGGGTGGCTCAGTCGGTCGAGCGTCCGACTTCAGCTCAGGTTATGATCTCGCAGGTGACCAGTTCAAGCCCCGCATTGGGCTCTGTGCCGACAGCTCGGAACCCGGAGCCTGCTTCGGATTCTGTGTCTCCCTCTCTCTCGGCCCCTCCCCAGCTCATGCTCTGTCTTTCTCTGTCTCAAAAATAAAGATAAGCATTAAAAAAATAAAAAAAAAAAGATCCTTGATTTTATTTTCTTTATAACGCTTAAACGATTTGCATAAACACTACTGCCCTCTCCTTGACGCCCTCTCTCACCTCCTGGGGCCTCGTCTCAGAGAGGGTACGGGGGACGCTTCAGACCCCAGCTAGTGGTGTGTGTTCCTGGCCAGGCAAACCCAGGTATGGAATCATCTGGGATGAGTGTCTCCTGGCAACCCCAGGCAGCCCAAGGGTCCCACTGCCCACTGGAAACATTCCAGTGGGTACACAGACATGCCTTCCCCCAAGGGTGCATCTCAGAGTGCTTGGGAGACAATCTCCCGACACTGGCCTAAACAAGACGGAGAGAAACCTGTCAGCACCTTTAGTAGGCTCTGAGGAGAGGGCAAGCCCTTCCCTTGCGTTTGGTGACCGCGGACACAGAATCTACTCGTGCCGAGAGCCGCTTCACAGTCAGGGTCTCCGTATCTGGCCACGCGTTTTGACCCGAGTGTGCTGGGCTAAGTCTCACACAGCCCCAGGCTCCTGCCCAGGACCGAGTCAGGGAGCCAGTCAGCCCTCTCCCACCCAGCATTCCCCATATGACCCGGTGGCACAGGCGACCCCAGACCCTGCCTGCAGCTCTGTCTAGTTGAATGATTGGCCACTCAGGCCATCAATTGGCCCGAATCTACTGGGAGGATCACTCAGACTGCCCCAAGCTTTCAAGGGGGTCATGAGTCCTCCAGTTACCTCCATGACATTTGGGACGCTGTCTTTTCGTCTGCCTGATGTTGGAGGCAGACACTCAGATGCCGTCAGAGCCAGGCGGATCACAGAAGTGTGCGAAACAGCAGGGTTTGGGGGGAGGGGTGGGTGGCTCTCCTAGAGAGCAGTCGCCCCCGACTACAGGCAGCAGGGGCCATGAGGACCGCTGACATTCTAAGAAAAGGCCCTCCGTCCAGATTTCTACATGCAATATCCTGGTTCTTAAATATTGGCACCTGCTTTAAAACTTTTTCCAACACCTGGAGGACCACAGTACCTTAGTCTGCAGACTGGGTCTGGACTGGGCGGACAGTTTGAAACCTGCATCTGGGGAAAGGATGCCCAGTACTGAGCTATTCACCCAGGGAAGAAAGCAGGTCAGAACACTGGGGGCCCTCCGCGGGGGAAGCCTCTCCCAATATTTTAAAGGAACAAGGTACGGGCACAGACAATACACTTGTAGAAAAGAGAGCTCTGCTAGAAGAGCCATGCTGAAATAAAAAGTCATCGGTTCGTCATTCCAATAGACTAATGAATTACTGGAAACATCTTACATTAAAGCAGTTCCTCCCCGACACGTGGTACAAGATGTATATTCAACTTTGGGATACCACTGATAACTTCTCCCAGGCTCTGTACCATAAATTTTTAGAAATATATGACCAAGTGGTTTAATTAGTTCATTGTACCTATTTTTACACGAGCACGTCTTTCATCGTTCTGAGCCTCCACTTTGCACTTCATGGGCCAAAGGAACCCTCACTGTTGGGGGGAGTTATTTTGGCATTATTCGATGGAGCCAATACCCCAACAGCACCTCTCCAAAACTAACAGGTGGATTCACATTATTCTCTCTGGAAATCCCTTTACCGAGCTTTTAAGAAGTGGCTCATGCTTCTAACGTGTGTGTGTGTGTGTGTGTGTGTGTGTGCTAATTCTCCAAAAGTGTTTTAACTTTTAAGGTGAGTAACTGGATATTTCCCCGTATTTGCATCCTCCATTTGATATTTATTTAGTCTTTCTACATGTCTTTACTTAGTTAATACCAGGAGAGATAGATATGGTGGTGCCTTTGCAGCCAAGCTTCAGTACATTAATATAAATTGTACACTAATTCCCCCAAAGCATATATATGTTGTAAACCTGAAGACTTTTCACACAGCTGCTTATTGCTAAACAGTGCCTTGTCCAGAAGGGGACAATCTGTGTCTCTAATTGCTGTCACTGAAGCCGAGATTCATTATGTGACTTTCCCATTAAAATGTGAGCATTAATTTGTATAATGAAATATCACCCACTGCAGTGTTCATTAGCCATGCCCTACTGTATACGGCACATTGTTAGCTACCTAGAAACTGTAGTTAATTTCACTAATGGATATTTCCCTACTTAGTGTTTGGTAGGAAATTTATACTGTAACATTACCTCTTAAACTTTTAAGGAAATTTAAATTCAATCAATTATTTTCAACAAAAGTTTGGGATGTCATTAAGGCAGGAACAGCAAGGTTGGAGGACTGCGGAGGGATAAAATGGGCTTTTAGTTCATCTTAGAAATACAAAAATGATAGAATTTTAATTCAAAACAAAAAGTAAAAAAAAAAAGAAGAAGAAGCAAAAGAAGAGAATCATGTTTTGGCAAGCCGATCTTTTTTTTTTTTTTTTCCTTCCATCATTATTCAGGTGGCTGTCCCCCACTAAGGACAACAACACATGCTCTCCTTTTAGAAAAACAAAATGGGAAAAGCACTCATGTTAACCAATCTATATTTGAAAATCTATTCAATGTGCTTTTATAAACATTAAAACAGCCTGGTCACCTTACCTAGGAGAGGAATCGGAAGCATCGAAGGTAAGGTATGTGTACATCAGGCATTAGGCACCTGGGTTAGGCCCACTAAACTCTCGTTTCCACCCAGATCTATACACCAGTTGGTGCTTCGGAAGCTCTTTGAAGATGAAAGGCAGTTTCCAAAACGGCATGAGTAATTTATCATCTCCTGATTCAGCGAGTAATCCCACCCCACCTTCCATACCTCCATGTGCCACAGTGGCTGCTTCCCTGCCTCACCACCTCCCTAACCTCTTCGCGCTGCTGGGGAAACTGAGGCACGCGGGGTCAAGGAGGCGTGGCCTCAGGCCATTGTGAGTTGGGGGCAAAGGAGGAGCCAGGGTGTAAGGTACTTCCCTTTGAAATCGCCGGGAGGCTGCGTCAACACACCTTGTGGGTACAAGTCACTTCCTTTCCTCCCGCTGGTTATGGTGTGGACACACACTGTCAAAGAAATGTCGCATTAATTCCCTAAAACAAGCCAAAAAATCCACCCAGAAAAGTAAAAATACCAACACAGTGCAGCGGTTAAGAGACAGATCTGGGTTTCACCCTGTAAGCGATGTTGAGCACCCCAGAGTGGGTAACTTCACGGCTCTGAGGTCCCGTTTCCTCCTCCCTGCCAAGGGGCAGGGCGCAGCCTGGTCACTGAGGCGCTGGGACAGAGAAGGAATGAATTCAGGTGCAGGGATCAGCACGGTGCCCGCACCTGCGAGTGTCCACAAAGTGGTGGCTACTGTTCCTATTATTGTTATTACATGATTCCTACTGGCTGCATTTTTCTGCCTCCAGCCAGTAGCCCCCATGCAGTGTGGACTTAGCCTCAAGTCAAGAGGTGAGAGAGTCCCTGACCCCGGCTCCCAGCTGGGCACACATCCCTTTGACGATGGTACTGCACGACAGAAGCAACTTCCACACTTCTCTGTGGTCCTATCGGGCCAGGGGCACCTTGCCTGGGGATGAGCATGCGAGCAGGAGCCAAGAAGAGCACCCCAGACACCCCACTCAGCCAGCGTCCAGCTGCTGCATCACGGAGGCACCCACCTGGCAGGGGTGAGCCGAGCTGGGCGTGCCCCGCACGCCCACCCTGACCACAGCCCAGAGCCCTGGAAAGCCACCTCCAGCTTCCCTGTACAAATCCATTTTCATAAAGAGGTTCTCAACTCAGGGCCGGACCAGTGCACGCAGCACATCAAAACCAGATTAATAAACCACTCGCATAATTTGAGAGGGGAAAAAACTAATGAGATTTATTTTTAATTAGTCCCTGAACTTTCGTGCCTCCAAGTTTTCATGAGTGAGGTTGCTTATTACATTTCTCTACGATGGTCATTCCTGAGACAACAGGAGCCTCCTGGGAAACCCAACACACAGGTAAGCCACCTGAGACGACTCAGCCTGGGGTCCTGCAGCCACTACGTGGGGTGTCACACCCATCTGGGGCTTGTGTGGGGAATACACACCCCTCCAGCCTTCCGGAAACTGATCAGCACGTGCCTACCTCCTGTACACAAAAACAGGGACCCACGGAGCCCTGGAGGGTATCCCCAAGATGGGGCTAGAGGAGGGGGAAGCGCATTTTCAGGCAGCCCATAATGAAATGATTGGCCAGCCTCGGCCGGGGGCGACCTAGGGAATATCCCTGCCTCCCGTTGCGCGTTAGGACTGAATGTCTGCTGCTGCAGCCCCGTGATGGTTGATTTTCTACGTCAGTTGGGCCACGTGGTACCCAGACATTTGCTCAAATATTATTCTGGGTGTGTTTGGGAAGGTGTTTCTAAATGCGATGAGCATTTGAATGGGTAGACTGAGGAAAGCAGATTGCCCTCCCCAGCACGGGTGGGCTTCATCCAGTACACTGGAAGCCTGAACAGAACAACAGGCTGAGTAGGGGAGAATTCACTGTCTCTGCCTGCTTTCCAGCTGGGACATCCGCCTTCACCTGCCTTTGGACTTGGGCTTGGGCTGGGACTTAATGCCACTGACTCCCCCGGGGTCTGCCGTCTTGCCAAATGCACGTCTCGGGACATCTCAGCATCCATAATTGAGTGAGCCAATTCTTTATTATAAATCTATTTACTTATTTAAAGCATATATATATATATATGCTTTATCATCTACAATATATATTGCACATACTTAGAATATGAATATATATATATATATATATACACACACACACACACCATTTCTCTGGAGAACCCTGATGCGATCTCCTTTCTGAGCCTGCACTGACTGGGTCTGAATTCAAATCATCGCCATATGCTCTAGAAGACAAACCATACACATTCAGTGATTGGGTCCTAATCCGCTCATGGTAATGTTTGAAACAGGAAAGCAGTTCGGCCTCCCTGGGTGTCTGTCATCAGTTTCTGCCCGGCAAGAGCCAGAGTGGAGTGGCCTCTAGGATTTGAGGGCCCCTCGGGGCCCCTGGGGCCCTCCACACGCCTCCCTCGGTCCCGCATGGGTCTGGCTGCAGCTCGGGGGGTAGCAGGGAACGTTCTGGCTCCTGTAGGCTCTCCCCAGCCCCCAGGTGTTCAGAACACCCTGGGTTCTGCATCTACTCAGCACCTCCCTAATAAACAGGTGTTGGTGGAAGGAGGGCAGTAATTGAGTTAATGTAGTGGAGTTAAAAAAGGAAAGTGGTTTTTATCAGTGGATGCTCTATGATCGAGACGGCTCATAAAGATGGAGTGGGATAGAAAAACACAGAGAATGTACCACCTCATACGCTGACCAATTAAAATATATTTATTACACACTGGATTTTTAACTGTGCTCATATGGGTCCATTACAGAAAAACTTCAAAACATGGTATTTTGGAAAACGTGGATTCTGTCTCATAGACTGCTGTCCTCTGGCCATGTCACTTGGAAATACAAGAACACAGACAGAAAGGGGGCAAGGCAGGACAGGACATCCCCACAACTGGAGCCCCGTATTCGCTCGTTTATTAACAAGTAACTTGATTTGGATTTTTAATTACTCATGTAATCTACACTTTAACATTGTCAAAATGGATGCTTATTTTGGTGATTTGGAACATGCAACACTTTCTGTTCTATTCAAATGCACGAGTCTAAGCATTTTCCAACTTCTTTGTTCTTTGATAAAAAGGAAATTGATCTTTATCTGGTAACCATTCTGACTTTTAAACACTGCAAATGCTGTTTCCGAGGGGGGCTGGCAGTGTGATGTTTCCATGGCTTCTTTCATTTTCTCCCTTATTCTGGGAAGTTTCCGGAATGCCTCTGTCCACGGCCTTGTCTTGCTTCTCTCAGTGTCTCCAAAGACTACTGGTCACAAACCTCAGAAGTTTGTGAAGCACAAGAAGCAGAAATTTAGGGGGGGAAATAACCCTTCTCAAGCTTTAAAACCTCAAAAAGCGGAATCCATTTGCTTCCATCCACGTGGTCCTAATTCACCCAAAATATTCTGGGGAGTTTCTCCCACGACCACGTTTGGGCCAGCTGATGGGAGCTGGGCCCACAGGGTCAGCAGGGCTCCTGGCGGGGAGACACTGCCCCTTTCTTTCCTAACCCACACTCCCTGGCAGGGAAAACCTCACCTGCGGTGAGCCACCAACCGCCTGGTAAGCTTGGCCCAGAGACCTGTGTCTTCATCTAATAAACGGGTGCTATCACAGGACACGCCTGGCCAGGTCCCCACACTCCCGCGGACAGCCCAACGGTAGATGCCCTGGTGGACTGCCTCCCACATCCTGGCAGTCTGTGTCCCCCTCCAACTACCACCACAGCCCAAGGGGACCCGGCTCCAGCCTGGGGAAGAAAGTGGACATCGGCATGTTCTGAGAAAGCCAGATGTCTGAGCTACTTCGTCCTGAGCCTGACCACTGGGAAGACCTCACTGAGAAGGGGACATTGGTGTCAAACTCTGAAAATAAAGGAGCAAACCAATGCACCTATCTGGCAGAGAAGTGCAAAGACCCTGAGGCAGGAACTCAGGAACCCCTCCCTGAGCTCCTGGGAGGGGTCTTCTATCTGAAACCAGGACTTCTATGTGCAACTCACAGCCTAGCTGGCACACTGTGGCTTCCAATGGGTTCTCGTGTGCAGGCTGCCTTTCTACAAGGGCCACAGGTTCCCTGGGGAAGGGTCCATGTTCCTCGCGGCACTTGTCCCCTCCATGCCGCCTGGCACAGTCCAGAGATTACAGGAAGAAGTTCACTCATTCTCAAATTTGTTCTGACATTCAAGCTTTCAAATGAATCCACTGTGCCCCTACTACATGTAAAGGGCTCTTAGAGACCCTGGGGCTCTCGAAATTATAGCAATTAAAAATATGGACAATATCGCCACCGTCACATTCCACTTGGAGGGAGACGAACAATGCGTAAGGAAACGAACAACCGGACTGAACAGGATCATTTCAGAAAGTGCTAAGTTTAGGCAGGGAAGTAAGACATGGCCTCTCTGAAGAGCTCACATTGAAGTTCTGGGTAAGCCCCCAGTACCTACCGGGAGGAAGGCCTTTCCAGGTGGAGGGAACAGTGGGTTCAAAGGCCCTGCGGCAGGGACTGGACCTCTGCACTGGAGGAACCGGAAGAGGCCCGTGCGGTAGGAGAGAGAGGAGGAGGAGGGTCAAGAAGACTAGGATCCCACAGGGCCTGGGGGAGTGCTTAGTTTTAGAAGCTCCCTCTTTGCCCTGGGATGACTCTAGGAGAGA
Organism: Lynx canadensis; assembly: GCF_007474595.2. Taxonomy (NCBI): domain Eukaryota; kingdom Metazoa; phylum Chordata; class Mammalia; order Carnivora; family Felidae; genus Lynx; species Lynx canadensis. The sequence continues at coordinate 39,687,848 of NC_044317.1, read as the reverse complement.
AGTGCTCCGGGACAGTGGTGGTGCTCAGCTGTGCCCCAGACCATGAATAAAGACGGCGGCCCCCTGCCACCTGTTCTCGGGGCTCCTCTCGGTGTCAGGGAGATTTGCGGGCACCAGGTGAGGTTCCAGGTGAGGGGCTCCTTCTCTTTAACCACACGCTGCACACAAGGCCCTCGTGCACTAAATATCCTGCACAACCCTGAGCTTTATTGATTCCTTGGGAAATAGACCACAATTATTTTTGAAAATAGATGGCATATTTGTCTATCCTCTGAAGCAGCTCATACTCCAATAGATAAAGTGTCAGGAGAAAAATCAAAGAAAATGGAGGTGTCCATATCTCAGATAGATTTTTTTTTTTTTTTGTATTGGCAATGTGCAAACAACCAACAGAAAGCTAAGGAAAAAAAAAACATAGATGACCAAGGGACAAGGCAGACAGACAAAAAAAAAAAAAAAAAAAAAAAAAAAAATCCGCACTTGTTCGAGGGGCTAGGATGGCAGGGAAATAGGAGAAATGACGAGCGCGGTCCAGCAGCCACTTCCAGTGTTTGCTGAAGTGTTTCCTCACTTCCTGTCTCGAGCAGACCCCGCGGAGAGCAGCGATGCTCCAGCCTGTATAACGTGAGGGGCTGACACCATCAGTCGGGTCCCAGCTGTGGGCACGTAACCCCAGCTGGGCCAAAAGCCCGTCCACCTGAACGTGGTCAGGGAGCTGCCACACTCAGCTCCCTTCGCACTCAGAGCTGAGCTGGGCTCCTGTCATTTGCACCCCAAGGGCCCCTGGTCCATGAAAGGGGCACAAGAGGCCCCGCTTCATTAAAGACAGCGGCGAGACGTCCCGGTGCCTCCCACAAAGCATCATCCCCCCAGACCTGGACCACAGGAGACTGGCGTCTACAGGCCCGCGCGTCATCTGGGAGGCTGGCTGTGGAGGACCGAGCCGGGACGCCAGGGTCCCCCGGGGACCCGCGGAGAGTGCGGCGGGGGCCGGTGATGACACAGTGGTGGCCCCCAGCTCGATGCCACGCACCCGGCCGCACCCACGCGTCTCACCTGTGTGTATCCGCAGGTGGACCTTTAGGTGATGGGATGTCCGGAAGGTTTTCCCACAGTACGGGCAGTCCTTCATGGCCGAGCCCAGGCTCCTGTCGCGAAGCAGTGCGGGCTGCTGGACGCCGGCGGCCCTCCCAGCCTCCTCGCCGAGGTCTGCAGCGGAGGAGAAACGTTCTCACATCACTTCCGCACGTCAGAAGCTGTTCGCACCCAAACTGCTAACACCGCACAAAGTGAAACATGTCAATACTACACCTGTCTATTTCATTCTTTCAATCTGACAGAATGCTGACAATTCATGTATTTTCTTGTTATTCTCTTAAATTATTTCATCTTTCCTATCATCATTTTAAGCAGCATATGGTACCTTTATATTGAACTGAATTAAACAAGAAAAGAAACAGCTGTGTCAGCAGCTGGTTTGATTTCTTCTTTCGCTTCGCTCCTATTAAATATTTTTTTTTTCAAAAGTTTAAAAATGGTGGTGTTTGTTGAATCTGATTAATTTGTAATACGGACTAGCCGGAGAGCTCACTATGGGACCGACAACACATTTGCATTATATCTAGCAACAGATGAGGGGGGAAAAGAAAATATGTCTTGGCCAAGTCCCTAAGACATGCAGACATACAGCTATTTTGGGACAGGAAAGAAAATTATCCAAAACTGATCATTTCTTCCTTGCCGAGTCTTGTATCCACCGCTGGCTGCTGTAATCTTATGAAAGGGAGAAGAAAAAGTATGAAAATGCAGTTCCACAATTAGCCCATGATAAACATATAGTGACATATTCAAAGTCATGTGCAGAAACTCAGCTGCTAGACTCCCATAAACTTCGAGCAGAGCAGTTAAATCTTTGTGCAGTGACTTGAGAACTTCCTCTGTAAAGTATCAATACAAATTTTCCTTCCTGCTGTTATTTGTTATGTAACCCAAACCATTAGAAAATGGAATAAAATTTACATACGGCTGCCTTCTGCACAGAAATGATGGGACATAATAGTAAATAAAACCGTGAAAATATCTAGTGGTTGGAGGATATGTTATCGCAACACCCGAGGCCCCACATCACACTGCCAAAGAGGCGACATCAGGGGAGCAGGGCAGGAGCTGGGAATCTGCATCTCCGGGGGGCCGGGGGTGGGGGTGGGCACCGGAGCCCTCTCCTCTGGCCTTCCTGCAGAGCTGGAGGCTGACCCCCTGGCAGAGAACGCAAGCTCCTGAGGCTGGCGGGGCCCTCACTGCAGCTCTCAGCCCACCCTCTAGGCACCATGGTAGATCCACTAGGGGAACAAGGGGACCTTCTGAGATAATAAGCAGACCTGTGACTTCTGCAGAGAACAGAATAAACAAGATTTGTACCTTCCAAGCAATGGAAAATGCAAATTGCTTTTATTCTGCAACATCCGTTCCTGGTGTTTCCTGCTAACAGCCAAAAGGGACAGACTTATAGGCCATGCACAAGATGAAGGCAATCACATTTCATTCTCATTTGGATGTTTGCTCCAAGCAACCGTGGAAACCCTGGGCCTCAAGCATCCTCTCTGCGTTTGGACTAATGCACAACGATATCGTCACCCTGGCAAAGTTCTTTGAAGGCTCACTTTTGATCCCACTTTCTCTCCAGCTCCTCCAACCCTCCTTGAAAGGGCCATTGAAAGGGTTTATCTACCCAGCATCTTTTTTTTTTCCCATAATTTTGCATGGTGGGAGGACCACCATGTTCAGCCGCATCTAGAGCTCAACCCACCTGGCACCAGCTTTCTGATCATCCACATGAATGTGGAAAGGTTGCTATCGAATAAGGCAAACGCACAGGAGAGTGTTATCACTTCAAGGCAAACAAATGCCCCAGTGCATCACAGCGGGGTGCTTCACACCCCACAGGTTCAACCCATCAGGGGCCACGGCCAATCAGGGGCCACGGCCACCAGTTCGCTGACGGCCCAGGAGAACAACGGCCAGATGCCAATTTCAAGTCAACCAACCACATCCTAGGTTTAAGTACCTAGGATGCCATCTCCTACCCATTCTCCTTCCCGCACACAACCCCCCCATCCCAAACGTGTTGCATTTGTCCCCCCAGCGTGACTCGGCTTTCCTTTTGTGGGACCCTGAGGTCAGCTTAAAATCGCCAAGAGCCTGATTCAGATTCTGCCAAGTGCTCTGTGCAACAGAGTTAACTAACATACCCTATTTAAGTTGGGAGGCTGATAGCTGTCAGTTTGTATCATAAACAGAACTAAGTGCCCCGGACGTTGGCTTCAGGACAGAGGTAGTGGGCAGGTGTGGACCTGTGACGTTAAATTCCTGCAAAGCCCCATGTTCCGCGATCTGCTCATGAACACCTTCCCCAGAATCTTCCTCCAGCCTTTGTGAGCAGTGGAAGGTGGAGCTGTCCAATGGAACAGGAGGGAGAGAGCGCGGAGGACATATTTCTACTGTAGCTTTTGGTGAGTCCTTGCTCAGGGCACAGCGTCGATAAATACATGCGCCACTCTGGAAGGTTCTACAGAAGCTGAGGGTGAGCGGTGCCTCACTATATGTCACTCTAAGTGATGGCCTGTATCTGTTTGCCTTTTATCTTTCTATCTTGGATATGTGTGGCCCAATAAAAAGAATAAATTTGTAAGATAAACAGCTTTCTTTGCAGATTTAAGAGTCTAATTTTCACTCTACACAGAAATGATGATTTTTTTTTTTTTTTTTTTTTTGGAGGGCCAGAAGGCCTATGGCATTTACTGTTAGACTAATCCAAATAGAAAAACAAACTCTGAGCTACGATGAAGGGGCATTGTGGGTGGTCCCAGAAAGTGTCCGGAGAGGCTGAAAGCCACGGACAGCCACAGCTGAGGAAGGAGGGCCACGTCGCACCCTCACAGGGCCTGTGTGTGAGTGGGTGCCTGAACCCGGATGGGTACCAGCGAGCACGGTAGGCCAAATTCGGCCCGGCCACCCCAAGAGCCCAAGAGGCTCACTCAGTGAAAAGCCGGGGCTGCCCTCTGACTCCTTCTCTACCCAGAGTATAAAAGCACCGTCAGCTGTCCTTCTAGAAGACTCCCAGGCTGGAGTCCCGAGGCTTTGCCTGCGGCCCCACGGAGCTGCGTAGTGAAGCAGTTCCCCGGCCTGCTTACAGACAGACCGGCCTTCCCGGCCTCTCCAGGAAACAGGGAAAAAAGGAAGCATGGTAGGAGTTACATCTGTCATCCTTCCTTAGACCGCTGGCGGACAGTTTCAGCTTTTGAAAAAATGTCCTTTTCCTGCAACCTGCAGTACGTCTTTCCTTCTGATCAGACCCTTGTTCCAACTGTTTTGGGTAAACGGAAGGTGAAGGTGAGCACGGAGGTCAGCCCCAGACCTGTCATCTACGCCCCCTTGCTCATCCGAGAAAGAATGGCCAGTCCGTCCTGCCAGCCCCCAGAGGCTGGGTGTCCCTGGGGGCAGGGCATCTGGCTGCAGGCTGGGAGCCCATCTCCTTACCTCACACACTTTCAGCCTGGGTGGGTTCTGGGCCTCAAGTGATGCGGAAAATGGCTGAGAAATAACTCATGGGACCCCTGCTTCTGTTCTTGACCCCTCTAAATAAGAAGTGGATGTCTTGCACGGATGCAACAAATGATATTCCAGAGGGACGTAGACTGTACGTGCACCCCTTCCAGAGTTTTAACCTAGAACAAGTGAATTGAAATAGGTCTCAGAAACCCTGCAAGCTTTCTCCTGCTCCTGCAAGCTGACATCGGTATTAAGTCATCTAATAAAATGATCCGCTAGAACTAATAACTGGATTTACCAATTTTGAGTATAAATTGTACTTTATTTGGGACAAAATGGGTATGTTTTTGTTTATAATGCAATTGATTTATGTCTTGTGGGGACATTTTTGTTATTGTTGTTGTTTCTTTTTTTTTTTAACATTTATTTTTGAGAGGCAGAGTATGAACAGGGGAGGGGCAGAGAGAGAGAAGGAGACACAGAATCCGAAGCAGGCTCCAGGCTGGGAGCTGTCGGCACAGAGCCCAACGTGGGGCCCGAACTCACGATCCACGAGATCATGACCTGAGCCGAAGTTGGATGCTCAACCGACTGAGCCACCCAGGCGCCCCTATTGTTTTTCCTTGATATTAAAGAATAGAAGGGGAAAAAAAAAAAAAAAGGAAGAGATGGGCCCAATCACTCCAAGCTATGTTTCAAGTGTATATTATTTGGGGGTGAGGGGACACAAGACAGGACCTTCCTAATTTTTTCATCTCAAGGTCAGAAGCCATGCCTCCCCCAGTTCCATTTGCGTGTTCCAATCCTCCAAGTGGACAGCAAGGTTGGCCAAGGTCAAGGTGACATTACAGTGCATTGCCTTCCCTAGCATTCACAGAGGGAGGGTGGGAAGGAAGGAGGACCCAGGGCGATTAAAAATGGCCATGGTCCTGTTAGAATCTTCCTCCTCAACTGAACCACAGACTGGCAGTCCTGGATAGACAAAGCATCAAATACTTAGAAAGACAAACAACTTTTCAAAAGTTAAAGCCTAAACACACATAAAATACTATCAGCAGCTGTCTGGATCCATCCCTGAAGTGGGTTAAATTGCTCTCCACGAATATGATTTGAATTTACGGGGGCCTCACTACACATTTAACCTTACTGGTATGTATGTCCGGAATGTAAAAACGTAACGACATAAATTTGTATCTTAAGGGTGGGTTCCCCCCAGGTTATCTTTAAACACTGAGCTTCCTTGGTACACATTTAAAATAGGCTTGTTTGTCAAGAAGGCTGACTTGGGAGTCAGGAGAGGGAATCTTTTCCTTCAGCGTTCTGATGCCTGGCTGTCCTTAGGTAAATCCCTTCACCCACCCCCCGCCCTGGTTCCATCTGGCCCCGAGGACTGCTCCAGCACCCTGTAACCCCGCAGTGCCGGAAGATGCCCAAGCCCACCACAGGCCACCTTCACCCACTTGGCCTTCCATTCACCCAGTCTAGCCTCATCCTATGCCAAATAGGAAACCAGAGATGGGTCTTAGAGAGATGGGAGGGAAAACACCATAAAAAAGGATAGTAAGTGCTCCTAAATACTCCACGTGCCCCTACTTTTCCCAACTTCCTTGGCACTGAGATCCAGTGACAAGTCCCGGCCCACGGCTGAAGGCGACGCAGAGGAGAGACTGGGTGCCGCCACCTCCTCCCTCTCTCCCCCTGCCACGGTGACCTTGCAACACGAAGGTCGAGGTGGCAGCATCACAAGACAGAAGACGATGGGTCGCTGGGTCTCCAGATTGCCGGGAACCCGTCCACGCCAGATCGCATGGATGAGAACCCATCTTGTTCTGCAGCCACGGTGATTTGGAGAGCCGCCAGGGGCCACCAGGAACTGACCAGGAAGAGTACACGTCTCCTTGTGAACTGTTCCAGGCTTAGTCCCAGTCTCCCGGGGAGTCCCACCGACACACGGACCGAGGCAGGGAGCAAGATCCGGGGAGACCGACAGGGATAGAGGGAGGCCAAAAAAGGAAAGCAAAGAGTGGTTTCCTCTCAAAGTGTGGATGTGTGCTCACTTCTCATTCCATCCTGCCGAGGCAGCCTCACATGGCCAAAAGTATATTTTGGAAACATGTCCGTTAAAAAAAAATGATGATGATGGTGGTGGTGGTGGTGGTGGTGCTATATCCAACACAGTGAAGGGAGAGATATCCCAGCAATCTCACACAGGTAAGGTAGCCATCTGGACACCTGAGCACTTACTACTTTACAACACGAAATGCCATGGCATTTTAATTTCTATGGAACTTCTTGTGTCACAGAAAATACATTTTCCCAGATGAATTGTGCAGTTAATTCTGAGTGTCTGCCTTGTGCAAAGAGCATCTCAAAAGCACGGCTCACACTTCATTAATGAAGAAAAAAAACTATTTGTGGAGTCAGGCGGTGGGGGCGGGGGGGTTGGTGAGCAGGACACTGAAAAAGTGCATCTTTCTTAATTTTTTTTGCCCCGCGGACACAAGTGCTTTGAAATAATTTCAGGAAATAATCAACACCTTGGAGAAAGTCTGAAGGAATATATAGTTCCTCTCGGAAGCTTGACACTTTCCCTTATTTTGAAAACTTTAAAATTAACAGACCCAAAGAAGACAATGATTATTGTGGTAGAGATTGCTGGTTCAGTGAAGACTTCCTTTTATTTAATTAAAAAAAAAAAGATTTTAAATCAGTGGTTGGTATAAAAATCATGACATGACTGTCAACAATTCTATTTAACTCTTGGGAGACAAAACTCATGTCTGGAGTCAGTATTCATCTGGTGTTTCTGCTTCATCAAAGGTCTCTGTTATGACGCCATATATAGTCATGTTAAACAGGCATCAACATGGAATGGCAAAAGTATTTGTTTGAATGCAGAGCTATTTTAGAAAAGGATGTCCACTTGTGAAAGGCTACACCCACTTCCCCTTGGGCTCTTAGGCCCAGGGCCGGGGCTGGGCTCACGGGCAAGCCAAGCCCAGGGCTCGTGAGCTGAAGTCTGTGCGTAGAGGTGGAGAGGGGAAGGGTGGAATGTTCTCTACCGGTTCCTTTCCTCACCTTCGACCCAAACTCAAAACGGCACAGAGCTCCGCTTGCTTTGGGGAAGATCGGCTTTCTGGAATTGGGGAAATAGGTCATTAAAAGGCTAAAATTTGGAGGAAAAAAAAAAAAATAAGACACTAGGATCTCAAATAGCTTCTCTAAAGCAACATTTTGATGAGTTAAGTGAAAATGAATCAGAAACACGTGGATTAAATTTCCCTTAAAATACACAAGGGCTTCAAAATCAAGCACTGCGGGCCAAATGTGTTTCTGGTTTTACCGAGCCCAGAGCCCTTTCCTAATTGTCTGGCAGGGGAGTGTGCAGGACACCCCCCCCCCCAACTGCTGGCGATTGGGCCACCCATGGGGTCTCTTCCCCTTGGCACTGTGTGACGCTGCTGTCGACAACATCCTCTGTAACCACGTTGCCAGCTTTCCCGAAGCCCTCAGGGCCCGCTGCAGCAGGCGCCCTTCGTCCCCAACCTGGGGGCTGTGACCGTGGATGCACAGGGAGCGTGTGGACCGCACAGAATCGACCTAGGGCAAGACATCCGGGGCGATGGGTCCCTCTGGACTCCGCACACCCCTGTCTTCCCTCTGGCCCGGTCAGGAGTGGGGGGCGGGGACCTGTCCCAGAGATGGTTGGGGGTGAGGCAGTGCAGAGTGGGATCACATACGAAGTGGCCTGGGTGAGGAGAACCAGGCAGGAGAGTGAGTCGGCGGAGGGACAGCCCAGGGAGCCGCCCCTGGGAAAAGCCAGGTTGTGTGCAGGGTAAGGACACGCCCCTGGCTCCACTGGTCTTTAGAATAACCCTCAACTCCTTCTCACGGCCTGCAACACCCTTTTCAAGTGGCCGCCACTGCTGCTATGCCCTCATCGCACTCCTGCATGTACTCCAGCTACCCCCCCCATTTTCTATTCTCAAGCCCCCCTATCTGGTGCCCCGTTTAGAGTTTTGCTCCGGCTGCCCCTCCTCCCGGGATTCTTTCCCCAGAATCCACACAGAGACTCGCATTCAGGCTTGAATCCCAAAGACACCTCCTTGGAGAGGCGTCTCTGACCAGGCTGTTCGGGGGCTGCGTGCCTCCCAGCCCCCAGCCCCCTCTTTCTCTGGTTTGTTCCTTCACAGCACCTACCTATCACCCCTTGCAGACTCTCACTGACCTATGTATTACCTGCTTACCACCTGTCCCCTCCCCAGAATACGAGTTCCATGCAAACTTGGGCCATTTACTGCTGTTTGACATTATGTCCCCGAACGTGACAGGCAGTCAGCTCATAGCGGGAGCTTTATACATACTTTTTTTTTTTTTAATTATGCATTTTTCAATAAATAAAAGAATCCGAGGAGGCGAGCAAACTGAAATTCAGAGGCTAAGATCGGTTCCTGACTGCGAGAGGGAAGCTGCTTTGAGTAACCTAGGAGGAGGAGCTGGCCCAGGGCACCAAACAGCAAGATACCTGAAATGCCCCCGAGGGCTCAGCACCTTCAGGGGCTGGGGTGTGATGCCAGCAGGGTGGGTGGGAGGTCAGGGGCATGCCGGAAGGCTTCCTGGAGGAAGCTGCCTTGAGGGATCTCCCAGCTCGCTCTCCGTCCAGGTGGAGGGAATCACAAACACACACTTAGAATCAGCAAGGCCACAAGTGGGCTTTTTAGAAGATGGGGGGCAATTGCTGAGGTACCATCCACTATTTCACTCGCCCGCTCCCTTGCTAAAAAGGAAGTTCTCCCTGACATGAGAAGGACCAGCCTCCCATACACATGGAGACATTCATCAATAGGAGAGTACAGTGAGACAGATATTTTTAAAGTAATCCATGCCCCAATTACTGCTGTAATTATTGCAAAATATTTGTTATGGCTTCCTTTTTCCATCATTTAAATTAAGTACTCCTTTCTCAAAAAAAGAAAACTACAGAAGCCTTTACTTTCAGTAAAGCATAAATTCCCAAAAGATTTCTACGTAATTTATTTTCTTAAAAAAAAAAAAAACTATAGCTTTTAAGACCCTCTTAAGATAATTTACAGCCCCCTCATTTATTTATGGGGGGGGGTGCTGGGGGTGGGGAGAAGACTGGAGGAAATGTCTGCCCGCCGGGCGTGTTTCAAGGAATTCTTACCCAAATGACACCGAGAACCAGCTGGACTGATCTTTTTTAAAATGCACTTGGTCAGTCGCCATAACTTGTGGGGCTGAGTTTTCTCTTGGGAATCGAGCACACTGAAAGGAGAAGGCATGATTTGGAGATAACGTCTCCCCTGGAGACATGTTTTGCCATAGTCTTTTTTTAAACAAAGAAGACATCTTAAGCACCTTGCAATATCTTCCATTTAATCGTTGGCAGGAGGCAAGTCCCTGATGAACGCTGGCCTGTGTCTTTCTCTTTAACCAGCTGAGTGATCCAAGCTTTTAATATAGCCGTTCCAATTATTGTAAAAGTCATCTAGTACCTTATAACCACAAATATTGACAGTTTATTGCACAACACATTCCTGACATTTGAAGGTCACACCATACATAATACATACTCTTTTATAAAAGTGTCTGGAACAAAGAGATACATGATAAGCAATTACCTCTCCCGGCTTGTATGTATGTACAGTTCGGGGCTGACTTGAGGTTGCTTGCGAGGCACATGCACCATTTTAAATAATCTATTAAGGCAGCATGGAGGCATTCATGATGGATAATTATGAAATGGCTCGTGGACACGCTGCAGTCAGATTGGCTGGCCGGGGCATGGGGTCCAGGCAATTCTCCTCCTCTGAGTTTCAGGTCACAACGCCACTTTGCCATGGAGAGCCCTGCCTCACTTCACAATCGGATTTTCCCCCAAAGCCACCGAGCATAACAGAGTCACAATATGTTCTTGTTTTTCAGATTGGTCTGCGTGCAGCTGAAAGGAATTTTTAAAATCCACCAGCCCTGGTTCAGACGCACCCCTGCCCCCAGCCTCCTCAAGTGACCACAGCTCTGTTTCGCACAGCCACGCTGTTCCACGCCCAGGGCTGTGGCATCCAGAGAGACCCGTGGCACGAGGGTCCGTGGCTGCCGGGCCCAGGTGAAAACCAGAGTGTAGAGCGTGCTCCAAAAAACAGTGACAGCGAGGCCAGGCAAATCTCCGGAGGAACGTTCTGAGCAGGAAGGAGCTACACACTGCCCCGTTCTCTGTCTCGTCCCTACGTCTCCTTCCTAGCCTAAGTCTGACAAAGAAAAGAAAAGAAAAGAAAAGAAAAAAAAAAAAGAGTTTCAATCCCAGATTAAGCAGAAACGATTTGTGGTCCAAAGGCTCCGGGTCAAAACCAAGTTCCACCAATTCTTAGAAGTGTGATTCTGGGCAAATTACATAAAACCTCTCTGAGGTTTGGTTTCCTTATCTGCAAAACGGGGATAGACATAACAATTCATTCAGCACGGTGTCTGCTGAAGGATATGCTCTAATTCATGGTAGCTTTTAACAGGAATGTTGCCAAAGGGACACGTTCTGTGCCAGGACGGCATGGTGGGGACAGCAGAGACCTGTGGCTTTAGGGCTCTCCCCTCCCCACTAGCCCTAAGCTATGGAACTAGCCACTTGCACAGGGTCCAGGATGAAGGGGGAACGGTCCTCTCCTGACAAGTCCGGGTTGGAGCAGTTTCCCCCAGCTCTGAAGGCCCAGGCAGTTCTCCCAAGTTAACAGCGAAAACAGTTCAGGCTGTAGTTGCGCTTCGCATAGATGACAATCTTTAATCACAGATGAAGTGGCAGGTCATTATAACCGACACCAAACTCCCTTCCAAATGATACTAATGTCTGCCGTTTGAAAACAAAAACAAAAACAAAATATATATATATATATATATGCATGTATAAATACAAATACATATATATATTTTTACAACTTCGTTAAAACAAATAGTCAGCAAATTCTCCAGATAATCTAAAGGTCTTCTAAGAGTAATTTTATTTTGAGTTGCAGAATGAACGCCCTAAAATTTAAGACACGAGACCAAAATGATTTCTATAAAGATGACGTGTTTATTAGCATTAAATCCCAGGGAAGAGGGCTTCCTTATAAAGAACACATTTTTGCATCTGAAAAGCACGCATATTAGAACGTGTGTGTTTCTTTAAGAAGCTATTCTGTTTTAGAGGGTAGCGGGTAAGATAGGGCATCACGTGATCAGGAGGTTGCTATGGTAAATATGCATTTTTTATTGAAGAGTAAACAGTGGCAGAAAACAAGTATCAATTGCCAGCTCTGAAGTTACTGCCATTTTTGAGCTGCACTGACTTATCTAGCCCTTTTAATTTGAGAACCTTTCTCAGAAAAACACTATCACTGAATCAAAATTAAACATTTTTGCATAAATCCTGAACCTTTCAATACCTGGTAGTAATCATTACTTTAGCTGACATGTAAAAAATTAGCAAAAAAAAAAAAAAAAAAAAAAAATCTATCCAGTTCTGCTAATCACGGCACATTGATCTTTCCGGAGATCTGTTGTCCAGCTGGTGGATCTCCAAAGGACGAAACCTTTCACCTTGGCTCAGGCCACAGAGCAGAGGAGCCAAAGGTAGAGCCTAGAGCCGAGGCTCCCCCCACCCCCCTCCATTGTCTAGGTATCAGCAGGCAAAACAAAGCCAAGGTGATGCCCTGGGGAATGGCCCTCCCCATCAGTGTCTGGAGTGGACTTTCGCAAACGTGCTATGGTACTTTCAGCCAAGTTTTCATGGTTTCCTCCTTGTAGAAATGGGGAAAGAGCCTGAAAGTTCCTGACAGGCAACTTCTGTCTTCCTCTGACATCCGCATAGGTGACCTTTCTCAAGCACAAATCAGGCCGTGTTAGAAACCTTGGAGAGCTCCCTGTCACATCTTGGGTAGGCCCTCAACTAAGCGTCTCTGGCCGGGGGCGGGGGGGGGGGGGGGGGGGGGGAAGAGTCTGGATTTTGTTTTCACTGACACCAGCTTTCCTTTTCACCTGTCACTTGCAGAGAGCAAGGCTGCGATTCCTCCTCCTCCACCACATCTGGCACATAGTAGGTGACACACCAGTACTCACCCGACACGTGTGTCAATGAATGATGTGTGAATAAATGAACTGACCCAGCTCCGGGGAGAACCAGCTTCCTGGGTAGCAGCTTCTAACAGGAAGGTCAAGCTGGCTCATTCTCCCTTTGATCACAGATAAAAGTATCAAGTGTTGGCAAATTTCTCAAAGGGAACTTTCCAGACTCAGAATCCTACAGACGAGTCCAAAGGAATCTTGACCAGGGACAAGGAACAGACTCAGTAACATGAGTGTGCCCTCCAAGGAGCCCCCAGGAAGGAGGGTCAGGAGCAAGGAGCTTGTGGGGGAGGGGCAGCAGGCCAGAGCTGAGTGGCGAAAGGTCCCCAGTCACTGGTAGAGACTGCCGGCCTGAGGGGGTCAGTTTGGGCTCTGCAGCACCTCGAAACACTGACGTCTGTTTGACTCCAAGATCTGAGTTCAGTTCTCATTTCTGGGACCCCGAGCAAACTGCTAAAACTTCCTAAGCTTTAGTCTCCTTGTTTGTAAAACTGGAAAATGGTACTTATCACAAAGGAATCGGGAGCGTCTCGTGAAATAGTGGGCTTGCAAGGCCTTAACCCACCTTAAATCCTGGCAGAGTAGGAAAGTCACTGGCTTTGAGATAGCCAGCTCCGGATTCCACTTTGTGCTTGCAAGTGTTTCCTAGCCCTGCCCAGCCTCCAAATACTGTTTGTAAAGCAGGACTAATGGCAGTATCTCTGGTCAAAACCAAATGAGCGAATATGAGGAAAAGTCATCTGGCCCATCTCAACTAATGGTCCCCTCCCCAACCCAGATCCAAAATACTCACATGACAGAAAACCAGGAGAAACCAGCAGGTGATGAGCCATACAGTGGAATCATCATGGGGCTCCTCTCCCCTGGCAATTCCCAGGATGATTCACATAGCCCAACTGGGAAGACCACTTCCCATGAGCCAAGTGTCACCAGCCCCCTGGGTTGGGGAATGCATGAACAAGGCCACATCACCTCTACGTTTTCTAACCCTTATTACAGCTTATTTGACACCTGTCCTCTGTGCACCTCTTTGACATGGCGGACTTAATCCAAATGTCCCCTGGAGGTGAATAGTGGGGGGTGGGAGGGAGGAGCACACAGAGTTTGGGGTGGCTCAGGCCTCCCCATCCTGTGCTCCATCCATCCACAAGATGGTCAGTGTTAAGGGCAACGGGCAGCTGCCTCTAAATATCTGTGCCCCACCTGCCCACTACAGCAAGGAGCCTGCAGCCCAGAGACCCTCTAACCAGCCCATGTCCTGTCCTGAGAAAGCACAAGCCAAGACTCAGAAAGAATCTTAGAGCTGTTCTTTGGGCACTGTGAAATGACCCAGGACTGCAGGTGTGACCTGAGCTGGGACATTACCTTTGACAATGCCCAAGGGGGCCATGAAAACACCACCCCACCCTGGCCTGCTCGGGGTCTGCCCAGGGCATCCCTAGAACATCAGGAGAATTCCAAGCCAGCCTTTCTGGCCCTGGAGAAAGGCGAGAACCTTTTTCCTGATGGACAGACTTCAGAAACTCACCGCACCCTGATCCCACTTCCTGAAACACAAACCCCAAACCCTAGGCCCACCCACCACCTTCTTGCCTGGTTAATCCCACTCATTCTTGAGAGTTCAGCTCCAAGGTCGCTGCCTTTGGGAGATGTTCTGACTTCCTGATCACCCCAGAACGTGACATTCACGATACCAACCAGAGCTTGGGGCTTTGTACGTGTACAGAGCTTGGGACTTTGTGTGATACCTGCCAAATGTCTGACTCTCCTTCTAGACTGTCTACTCTCTGAAGGATGGGATGAGGTCTATTTTTCTCACCTTTGTGTCTCTAAGACCTCCTGGCACAGAATAGGTTCTCAGTAAATACTAAGCAACTGAATGCAAGCATGCACGAATGCGCGCCTGGTGCTGGGAAGCGTGGACGGCCATTCTCTAACAGTGCAATCAAAGGAAGCGACCTTTTCCTTTTAACTTCTTCACTGGTTGACCTGCCCCGCATAGCACTGAGGGCAGGTGACAGGCTGCAGCCGGCTCTCACCCAAGGGAGGGGGAGACATTGAGAGTCTGACCGCTCTGTAGCCCCAGTCCTTACTCCCTTGCCCCCCGGGGCCCATCTCTTCTCTTGGGGCTTCTGGCTGCTCCCCTACACTCTCCTCGAGACACTGCAAGGTTCCTACTGCCAGAGCCTGATTCCCTCAGAGGAGAACAGTGCTTGGTCACCAGAGCCTCACCTGCCCCGCTTGCTGTGCAAGACTGTTCACAATTTCTCCCGCCCCAAGGCCTTCCCTGTCCGCACCTGCCCCAGCCGGGACCCAGCAGCCGTCCATGCAGACATCAGACACTGGGTGTTGTTCTGCAGAAAGACTGGTGGCTCTCAGGAGCCCTGCCCGAGGTTCTGGGGTGCAGGTGGTGGGCGGGCATGATCTCAGGGTGCAGGCAGCAGGCTGGGTGGGTGCCGGCCCCGGACCACTGCTGGCGGAGAGAGCTGAGTCCAAACCCCCGGGCCGTGCATCCGGCTGTCTGCTCTGCCCTTGTACTTCTGCTGAGTTTCGGGGCCTGAGGAAAAAGTCTGCCCAGACATATGTTCTTGGGGGGTGCCCACCACACCAGTGCTCTGCAAACACCACCTGACTGGGGAAGAATGCTCTGTTCTCCCAGCTGTGTGGCTGTGTGATGCGTACCAGATGCCCCTCTCCCTCAGCCTGGCCCCCTGGCCCTCTGGGTGCTCACAGCCTCCCACCCCCTCACCCGTTCCCCTCCCAGCTCACCCCTTGGTGGGCACCACGTGGTATTTTCTGCTATGCTCGCTTCCCCAGAAAATCTTCGGTCCGTCTGGTTTCCCGTGGAATCCCAGCCTTTAGCAAGATGCCTGGCACATAGTAGGCACTTAATATATACATTTTTTTTTTTGCATAAATAACCATTAGACAAGGCGACACTACTTTGCCAGGTCGGATTCCAGTGACTTTTTCTTTAATATGGAAAATCACTTTCTGTGTTCCCTTTGGATGCTCTATCACACGGATATTCAAAGCAGTGCTGCATTCACAACACACATCGTCCTATAATGCTAATTTCTATCCCATAACCGAGAGAGACAACTAAGTGTTGCAAGGTTATTCAAAACTCCTGCCCCTTATCCTCGACTTCTCCTTAGGGGAAAATTGCACAGGAATACATTTCCTCATCTGTATGTTAAAGCACGGTTATAATCCACCTATCATGATTGCAATTTTGGGAATCAAAACGGAGATCCAAACAGCAGTGTGATCTACATTTTAGCCACATATATTATAATAAATTAAGTCAAAGAAAGAGTTCTGCATTAACTCTCGCTCTATTCCTTTAAAAGCCTATAAGAACACTGAAGCCGCCCCCTGTAAGAACTTCAGCCTTTCCTTCCCCGGGCTGCCACATCGCTGCGGCCCCACAGCCTGGAAGGGGAGGTCACAGAGCCAGCTGCCTGTGACAGCGGTGCTCAGTCCTGTGTGCTCAGAGCACTGACTGAATCAGGCTGTGCACCATGGGCTCAAAGCCACAGTGAGGCGGCCAGCCATCCTTGGCCAAGGGCAAGCAGAAGCTTCTGGAAAGAAGCAAGCAGTGTGGGCGGCACGCTGATGGAACGGTCTGACATCTGTGGACACCAGAGCTGGGGACGTGGACCCGGAGGCAGGCAGGACACAAGGGCCCGCTACCTGAACGGCCTAACCCAAGTCCTCATCCGCACCTGGGCCTCTGTTTCTGCTTCTGAAAATGTGGGGACGGCACTCTAATGGAAATTGCAAACACTCATCACAGAGTTTTCATTTGCTAAATTTGGTTTTAACGTTGAAAAAATTCGGGGCATTTCACCTGTAGCCTCGTTTGAGCTTCTCCAGAGAAACTGTTGTCTCACGACACTGGGTCCGCAGCCCCCAGGAGCAGTGGCTGTCCGGCTGGGCAGGGGGCTCCTCCTCCCCAGCGGGCCCCTCCCTCTTCCTCCCTACCTGGTTGCCCCCACCCTGTGGCTGCCATCTCAGCCGAGATGGTCCCGGACGCCCTTTCCACCTCTAAAGACGGCCTCAGTAACCTCAGTTGAGCAAATACGGCAGAAGCCTCCAGACTAATTCCCATAATTATGATGGGTCTATTATTTCAAAGCCGGCGATGATTGTGGGGTCAGGTGCTCAGAGGAAGAGGGAGAGAAACATACTTTAAAGTGATAGCAAATATCCTTTGATTCTCTGCTATGATACCAAATTGCATCCAGAAATGCTCAAACATGGGCTCCAACCTTAGTCAAATTTCAAAGAGGCCTCAGCAGGAAAGGCAGTGATGAGAGAGAGAAAGAAAGAGAGACAACACAGAGAGAGAGAGACCGAGAAGGAGGAACCAGAGAGCCATGAAGTTTAAAGACCCTGTCCAGGGACATGGCAGCTGGCCGGAGCGAAGGGGACACCGGCCTGGAGGCCTCGAGCTCACCACACCTGACTTCCCCATCTTCTTCAGGTGGGAACGTCTAACCTCCTTCTTCCTGCCTTGTCCAGCATTCCTGCCCAGCCTCAGTCCCTGGTCTCCTGGCACACCCCCCACCCCCCGGAACCTTTTCTGGACATTTCTCCACAATGACATGCTACTCGGGCCTGCTCTCCAATTTTTCTTGTATGTTTAGATTCCAGCCTTGCTTACCAAGAGCACCCCGTGGGCTTGCCTGTCTCGTCATCACCTACAAAGCTGAGCGAAGGGCTGGCCCACAGAGTCACTCAATAAACACATGTTGGTTGACCTTTCCATTGTGAAAGACACAGCTATTCTCTCCTCTGGGGTGTTCTTTGTAGGGCTTCTTCGGGGAGGAAAGCAGATTGGACCCAGGGATGAAACCATGGTAGACTTTCTGACTTGATTTCCCGCTCACTCGGCGGACCCCATATTTGCTTGGATATGCGTTAATTTGTCTGGCCCACAAACACTCCCAGGGAGTCTGCTCCGTGCTGGGCACAGTGTTACAGAGACAGGTCCAGGGGCATGTGACACGACAGGGCTGGCCCACAAGCACTGCGGCACACAGCACGGGCGGCGTCCGGGACGTCGGGGGCCGACCTCTGCATTGTGCAGGGAGTCAGGTACATGGCCCCCATCTCTCTGGGAGAAGTAGGCCACAGCAACCGTGTCGATGGAACCCGCTTTTCTGTTCTGCCATTGCCCCTCTGGGGATCCATCTCTGTCCTGTGTAGACTTCTCAACTTGGTCCTTTTCTGAATGTTCTACTTCTGGGGCATCCTTTAAGGAGCAGAAAGACAGGCAACCCTAGGGCACCTGCTCCGCATCGTCCACCATAAACCTGGCCGTGGGGTTGAGCCCAAGGACGCCCGCCGGCTTTATCAACGGAGCCCCCAGCGGGGTGCCCTGTGCCCTTGTGGTCACTCACGGGGCACTTGCTGGCATCCTACTTTGTGCCAACAGCAAGAGACACTGCCAATGAGGAAGCTCAGAGGCTGAGTTTGACTGTGAAGGAGAGTGCACGTGGGCGGGCCAAAGAAACACACAGAAAATAACGGCCTAATCATAGAATGAAATATAAACCAAGTGTTGAG